>NC_041387.1:667507020-667518711 GCF_002162155.2 Triticum dicoccoides | reverse complement strand
TGGGGGCGAGCGTCGCCGGCGGGTGGATCGGGATGTGGTGGCTGCTTCGGCCGGAGGTTCGGGACGGCGTTGGGGAAGAAGCCAGGAAAGGAGGGAGCAGGCGGGACGGGGGTAGGGGCGGGACATGGGGATAGCGCGGCGGCGGGGGTCCCTGTGGAAGGCGCGTGACAGCGGGGGACCCTGTGGAAGGCGCGTGGTGGCGGGGATCCCTAGGGAAGGCGAGGAGCGGCGGGGATCCCTGGGAAGGCGCGCGGCGGGAGGGGAGTGGACGCGGCGGCGATTGCGGGGGCTGGAGACATAGGGAGTGGGGAGGTTGGGGCCCGGGCATTTTTTTATCGGGTGCTAATTGCGGGTTTTCAGATCTCAGGAGGACCTCTCCGCGTCCTATATAGGGGTTGACGTGATCCAAATAACTATTCTAATCCCAAGATTATAATAGTGTTGTCCTATATATATATATCGCCAGACTTTGCAAGAGCTGATCCCGACTCCGTTCGGTCACCGGAGCCATCATCACGGTCGCCGGAGCCACCATCATGATCATGAGTTTCCTCCTCCATTGTTTGATCATCGTAACCTGCTTCCTCTCATTCGAGACCATCGGTTTCGTTGAGAAATAACCACAAGACATCACCTTCGTCGCGGATTGTGTCCCCCAATATCTCTTCTTGTTCGAAGTCTGTTTGTGATCCATAGTTTCTGCAAATATTACTACATGGCAATTAATATACAAACATGAGAGATGGATATATTAATAATGGCAAACATAGACCTAGCTAGCTAATCACAACACTTCTAGGGTTTGGGGTGGCCTCGACCACACTCTTTTAACTTAGTAAATTTGGGTGGCCTCGACGCTTCTATGGTTTGGCCCTGACCGCCTCTCTCATGCATATCCGATGTTCGGACCGCCTCTCTCATGAATGTCAAACAAGGGATTTTACAAGGTGGCGCCCATTCTGGATGTGCAGAAAAAATGGTCCCTATTTTTCCTGATCTCATCTACCTTTCTATATGTCATGTTGTCTAGTGTCAAAGGATTCAATACTTTGACACAAGAGAACGTGCACATATACAATGGTAGATGAAATCAGGAAAAAAATAGGGATCAACTTAATTATGCACATCCATAATGGGGGCATTCTTGATAAATCTCGAGAGAGTTTGTCGGGTAGGGGCAGGAGGGGGTACGAGATCGACAACATTTTGTTTCTATGGTGTGGGTGTCCTCGAGAGTTGGTCAAGCTAGATGGGGTTGATCGATGTCCCCCTGTCGACCCCTCGCCGATCCCCGAGCCTCGACCAGTCGACGACCCTCGACCCTCATCCCCTCGGCGACCCTTGACCCCCTACCCTAGCTAGTTCCGATCCTCGACCGCTCTGATTGTCTTAACCTTTAAGGGATTTAACAAGATGGCGCCATTCTGGATGTGCAGAAAATGGTCCATATTTTTCCTGACCTCAAGAAAACCATTGCTTCATCATTTACTGAAAGTAACAGCCACATAACGGCACAAAGCTATCCAAAATTGTTTTGGAACGGGGACCCGGATATGATAATTTTCTTTTTGGTACGAAGTTCAGCAAGAGCCTCCCGAATATCACTATTTGGAAGGCCTTTGCTGAAATCCATACCAAAAAGTGAATCATTCTATCAGGAACTCCATTCCAAAACTAATTTGAAGAGCTTCATAGCATCATGCACCTGTTACTTGATACGTCTCCAACGTATCTATATTTTTGATTGTTCCATGCTATTATATTACTTGCTTTGGATGTTTATGGGCTTTACTTTACACTTTTATATCATTTTTTGGACTAACCTACTAACCGGAAGCCCAGCCCGAATTGCTGTTTTTTGCCTATTTTAGTGTTTCGCAGAAAAGGAATATCAAGCAGAGTCCAAACGGGATGAAACCTTCGGGAGCGATCTTTTTGGAACAAATGCAAACCAGGAAACTTGGAGTGGACATCAAGCAACGAGTAAGGCGGCCACGAGGGTGCCCAGCGCGCCCTGTAAGGGTAGGCAAGCCCCCAGCCTCGTGGGCCCCTCGAGCGTCCACTGACCTACTTCTTCCTCCTATATATATCTACGTACCCCAAAACCATCCAGGAGCACCACGAAAACCTAATTCCACTGCCGCAACCTTCTGTATCTGCGAGATAACATCTTAGACCCTTCGTTGGTGCTCCGTTGGAGGGGGAATCGACCATGGAGGGCCTCTACATCATCTCCAAGGCCTCTACGATGAGTTGTGAGTAGTTTACCATAGACCTTCAGGTCCATAGTTATTATCTAGATGGCTTCTTCTCTCTCTTAATTCTCAATACAAAGTTCTCCTTCCTCTTCTTGGAGATCTATTCGATGTAACTCTTTTTTGTGGTGTGTTTGTCGAGATCCGATGAATTGTGGGTTTATGATCAAGTTTATCTATGAGAAATATTTGAATCTCCTCTGAATTCTTTTATGTATGATTGGTTATCTTTGCAAGTCTCTTCGAATTATCACTTTGGTTTGGCCTACTAGATTGATCTTTCTTGCAACGGGATAAGTGCTTAGCTTTGGGTTCAATCTTGTAGTGTCCTTTCCCAGTGACAGCAGGGGCAGCAAGGCACATATTGTATTGTTGCCATCAAGGATAAAAAGATGGGGTTTATATCATATTGCATGAGTTTATCCCTCTACATCATGTCATCGTGCTTAATGCGTTACTCTGTTCTTATGAACTTAATACTCTAGATGCAGTCAGCAGTCGGTTGATGTGTGGAGTAATAGTAGTAGATGCAGAATTGTTTCGATCTTCTTGTTGCGGACGTGATGCCTATATACATGATCATGCCTAGATATTCTCATAACTATGCACTTTTCTATCAATTGCTCGACATTAATTTGTTCACCCACCCTAATAGTTATGCTATCTTGAGAGAAGCCACTAGTGAAACCTATGGCCCCCGGGTCTATCCTTTCTCATATAAGTTTTCCAACTACTTTTATTTGCATCTTTTATTTTCTAATCTATGTCATAAAAATACCAAAAATATTTATCTTATCATATTATCTCTATCAGATCTCACTTTCGCAAGTTTCTGTGAAGGGATTGACAACCCCTTTATCGTGTTGGTTGCGAGGTTCTTGTTTGTTTTTGTAGGTGCGTGGGACTTTTGAGGAGCCTCCTACTGGATTGATACCTTGGTTCTCAAAACTGAGGGAAATACTTACGCTACTTTGCTGCATCACCCTTTCGTCTTCAAGGGAAAAACCAACGCATGCTCATGACGTAGCAAGAAGGATTTCTGGCGCCATTGCCGGGGAGGTGTTCACTCAAGTCAAGACATACCAAGTACCCATCACAAATGCATCTCCCTCACATTACTTTTTTTGCCATTTGCCTCTTGTTTTCCTCTCCCCCACTTCACCCTTGCCGTTTTATTCGCCCTTCTTCCGTTCGTATTTTCATTTGCTTTAATGTCCTACTTGACTCCTTTGCTCGTTTGGTTGGAACAATTATTTATTTATTGCTAAACAGAGAACCTAAGATCTATGGATCCTCATCCGCTTGCTAATCTTTTTAAAAGATCCAATTACGATGAACCAATTGCTAGTGAGTTCTGTGCACTAGATTATCTTTATGAAGCTTTGCTCGAAATTTGTGAATCTGAAAATTATGATGAAGAAATTTGTGAAGAGATTCACGATAACTCCTTGAATAAAAAGCATGATTGCAATGATTTTACTATAAATTCTCTTGATGTCAATTGTGCTAATAACATGCAAAACCCTAAGCTTGGGGATGCTAGTTTTGCTATGTCCACTACTTGTTGCAATGATCATGATTGGGATGATTTTTCTTATGATCTTGAAAATTTATTTGAGCCCCTTGATGAATATGAGATTGATAATAATGTTTGCAATAATATTGAAAGTGGGTTTGGAAGAGTGTCAACTTTAGATCCCACATATTTGGATAATGTTCAATCTTATGAAGATTTTGATAAAAGTGGGTTTGGAGAGGTTATGACTTTAGTTAATGTTAATCCATCATAACCTCTTTTTCTCCGTGCTTGGTCCAAACATTATAGTGTGGCATGAAACCCTTATAAAGCAGGTGGGTGTGAAGGGTTTTCGAGTCAGAGTAAGACTTTGTATTCCCACATATAGGACACGTACAACACATAAAAATATTATGCTTGTTTGCCTCAGCCACTTTGAGAAAATTATGCACGCCCTTAATGTACCCGGAGGTGTGTTTGTCACCGTACATCCATTGCCGGTTCATCTGCATGCATTATATATAATTAAGTGTGTCAAAAACCATTACAGAACATCATGAATAGAAAAGTGACCAAATTAATAGAAGTTCATCATCACATTAAAACCAAAGTACATACATAGTTCTCATTGAACAACATATAGCTCTCCAGAGCATCTAATTAAACCGTACATTGAAACTATGTAAAACATTTCAATGCAACAACAAATGCGATCATAATCGCAACCATGGTAACAATTGATCCAATGGCATAATGATACCAAGCCTCGGTATGAATGGCAAATTTTCTAATCTTTCTAATCTTCAAGTGCATTGCATCCATCTTGATCTTGTGATCATCGACAAAAATCCACAACATGTAACTCCAATATCATCTTCTCCTCCTCTATTTTTTCTATTTTTTCCTTCAGGAAATTGTTTTCTTCTTCAACTAAATTTAACCTCTCGACAATAGGGTCGGTTGGAATTTCCGGTTCACATACCACCTAGATAAATAAAATCTATGTCAATTTGGTCGGCATAATTGTCATAAACAATAAATGAACCAAATAGTTATAAAAGATAATATATACCACATCTGAATCATAGACAGGACGAGGGCCGACGGGGTCGGATACCAAAACCATCGCACTATATAATAAGAAGCAATAATAAAACTAAGAAAATTATACAAATATCTATCTAAACATACAAGTAAGAATTTTTTCCTGCAAGAAAGAAGATAAGAACAAGAGGCTCACCATGGTGGTGCCGGCGACGAGATCGGCGCGGGAGATCGACGACGGTGAAGATGGGGATGGGGCGTGATGAACCGCTAAACCTAGACAAATATTGAGGAAAATGGAGCTTGGAGGTCGAGCTTGGAGAGGAGAAAGCTTAAGTAGTGTGGCTCGGGCATTCCATGGAACACCTCATGTGCATCGGAGGTGAGCTAGAGCACCACAAAGCCCTCCCCTCACCGGCAGAAAAAACAAAGAAGTGTGGAGTGTTCTGCTCGCCGGCGAGGGGATATATATAGGCATCACATTGGTCCCAGTTCATTGCTGGAACCGGGACTAAAGGACACCCTTTGGTTCCGGTTCAAGCCACCAACCGGGACCAATGGTGGTGGGCCAGGAGCGAGGCACATTGGTCCCGGTTCGAGCCTTGAACCGGGACCAAAGGTGCCAGATGAACCGGTACCAATACCCCACGATGGCCCGGCCGGCCCCTTGGTCTCACGAATCGGGACCTATGCCCCCATGGGTCCCGGTTCTGGGCTAAACCGGGACTAATGGGCTGGCCTGGCCTAAACCAAAGCCATGTTTTCTACTAGTGCAGGATCATCGTCTGGTTCATCGGCCCCGTGAAGGGACACGACTAGCTTCTCAACCTCGTTGCCCACTACGCTGCGGCAGCGATCGTACATCGACATGGAAATTTGCAAGTGGTACTGGAACACAGGCACCCCAATTCGATGGGCAATGTGCATCTGCCGAACAGATGGCACCTCAACCTGGATCACATGCCCGTGTGCCTGCCACACCGGCGAACGGTTGCACTCGTCTATTGCAGATCAACCGCCGGCTAGGTTAGGTGCCTTCGAATCTCCTCTGTGCTGGCCTCTGGATCTCCTCCATAGTGCCAGGTATGTCGTCACCTCACCTCTCTCAGACACATGTATTCAGGAGAAACACGACATGCGGTGGAGATGTCTACTAGGCAACCTTCTTCTTGTAGACGTTGTTGGGCATCCAAGTGCAGAAGTTTGTAGGACAGTAGCAAATTTCCCTCAAGTGGATGACCTAAGGTTTATCAATCCGTGGGAGGTGTAGGATGAAGATGGTATCTCTGAAACAACCCTTCAACCAAATAACAAAGAGTCTCTTGTGTCCCCAACACGCCCAATACAATGGTAAATTGTATAGGTGCACTAGTTCGGCAAAGAGATGGTGATAGAAGTGCAATATGGATGGTACATATAGGTTTTTGTAATCTTAAATTATAAAAACAACAAGGTAACTGATGATAAAAGTGAGCACAAACGGTATTGCAATGCTAGGAAACAAGGCCTAGGGTTCATATTTTCACTAGTGCAAGTTCTCTCAACAATAATGACATAACTGGATCATATAACTATCCCTCAACATGCAACAAAGAGTCACTCCAAAGTTACTAATAGCAGAGAATAAACGAAGAGATTATTGTAGGGTACAAAACCACCTCAAAGTTGTCCTTTCTGATCGATCTATTCAAGAGTCTGTAGTAAAATAACATGAAGCTACTCTTTCCGTTCGATCTATCATAGAGTTCGTACTAGAATAACACCTTAAGAAACAAATCAACCAAAACCCTATTGTCACCTAGATACTCCAATGTCACCTCAAGTATCTGTGGGCATGATTATATGATATGCATCACACAATAGAAGATTCATCTATTCAACCAACACAAAGTACTTCAAAGAGTGCCCCAAAGTTTCTACTGAAGAGTCAAGACGAAAAGGTGTGCCAACCCCTATGCATAAGTTCATTGAATCTGTAAGTTCATCACCAAAACATACATCAAGTATATCACGCGAATATCCCATTGTCACCGCAGATAAGCACGACAAGACATACATCTGGTGTTCTCAAATCCTTAAAGACTCAATCCGATAAGATAACTTCAAAGGGAAAACTCAATCCATTACAAGAGAGTAGAGGGGGAGAAACATCATAAGATCCAACTATAATAGCAAAGCTCGCGATACATCAAGATCGTACCACCTCAAGAACATGAGAGAGAGAGAGATCAAACACATAGCTACTGGTACATACCCTTAGCCCTGAGGGTGAACACCTCCCTCCTCGTCATGGAGAGCATCAGGATGATGAAGATGGCCATCGGTGAGGGATCCCCCCTCCGGCAGGGTGCCGGAACAGGGTCTCGATTGGTTTTTGGTGGCTACAGAGGCTTGCGACTGTGGAACTCCCGATCTAGGTTCTTTTCTGGAGGTTTTGGTAGTTATAAGAATTTTTGACGTAGGTCTCACGTCAGGGGGTCTCCGGGCTGTTCACGAGGTAGGGGGCGCGCCCTAGGGGGGCGTGCGCCCACACCCTCATGGGAAGCACAGGACTCTTTTGGCCCAACTGTTGCACTCCAGGGGCTTCTTTTGGTCCATGAAAAATCGTCAAAAATTGGCACGTCAATTGGAGTCCGTTTGGTATTCCTTTTCTGTAAAACTGAAAAATAAGGAAAAAACAGAAACTGGCACTAGGCTCTAGGTTAATAGGTTAGTCCCAAAAATGATATAAATGTGTATAGTAAAGCCCATAAACATCCAAGACATATAATATAATAGCATGGAACAATAAAAAATTATAGATACGTTGGAGACGTATCAAGTATCCCCAAGTTTAATTCTTGCTCGTCCTCGAGTATGTAAATGATAAAAACGGAATTTTTGATGTGGAATGCTACCTAGCATATTTCTCAATGTAATTTTCTTTATTGTGGCATGAATGTTCAGATCCAAAAGATTCAAGACAAAAGTTTAACATTGACATAAAAATAATAATACTTCAAGCATACTAACAAAGTAATCATGTCTTCTCAAAATAACATGGCCAAAGAAAGCTATCCCTACAAAATCATATAGTCTGGCTATGTTCTATCTTCATCACACAAAGTATTTAATCATGCATAACCCCGATGACAAGCCAAGCATTTGATGTCTCAAACTTTTTCAATCTTCATGCGATACATGAGCGTGCGCCATGAACATAACACTATAGGTGGAATAGAATGGTGGTTGTGGAGAAGACAAAAAAGGAGGAGAAGATAGTCTCACATAAACTAGGCATATCAACGGGCTATGGAGATGCCCATTAATAGATATCAATGTGAGTGAGTAGGGATTGCCATGCAACAGCTGCACAAGAGCTATAAGTGTATGAAAGCTCAAA
This sequence comes from Triticum dicoccoides, assembly GCF_002162155.2. Taxonomy (NCBI): domain Eukaryota; kingdom Viridiplantae; phylum Streptophyta; class Magnoliopsida; order Poales; family Poaceae; genus Triticum; species Triticum dicoccoides. Next base: position 667,510,514 of record NC_041387.1, on the reverse strand, counting down.
AAGAAACTAAGTGGGTGTGCATCCAACTTGCTTGCTCGCGAAGACCTAGGGCAATTTGAGGAAGCCCATCATTGGAATATACAAGCCAAGTTCTATAATGTAAAATTCCCACTAGTATATGAAAGTGACAACATAGGAGACTCTTTATCATGAAGATCATGGTGCTACTTTGAAGCACAAGTGGTAAAAGGATAGTAACATTGTCCCTTCTCTCTTTTTCTTTCTTTTTTGGTGGGCTTCTTTGGCCTCTTTTTCTGGGGCTTCTTTGTCCTCTTTTATTTTCCATAAAGTCTGGAGTCCCATCCCGACTTGCACTACTGGGGAAAACCTTATACACAAAGGTATAGCAGTAGCGCGGGTCAAAACACGACGCTATTGCTACTTATTAGTAGCGCTTGTTGCAAAAGCACGCTACAACAATTGTTATAGCAGTAGCGCGACTGCTCGGAAAAGCGCTACTACTATAATTCCCTCGCTGGTCCCGGTAGGCTCGGAATAGTAGTAGTGGTTCTTCCTGAAGCACGCTATTGCTAAAAACTTTGTAGCAGCGAGCTTATGCTGTAGAGCGCTACTGCTATGAAAAAGAAAATAACAAGAAAAATAAGTAGAAAAGTAAATGAAAATGAAAGAAATGGAAACAGGAGAAATGAAAAAAAATGTAAAGAAAACAAAATAAAAAGAAAAAGAAAACAGAAAGGGATAGCTGTAGCGCGTTTCGCTGGAAAACGCTATAGCTAACTTAGCTATAGCGCGTTTAGGCAAAACGTGCTACTGCTAGTTCGACTTAACACCCGGCCACGCGGGCTTACAATTTCGCTAAGTCCTTCCCCCTCCACTCCCCCCTCTCCCCCAACTGCCCCATCGCCGCCGTCGCCCTGCCGCCTTCGACCACACCGCCGCCGCCCGAGGCCACCTTTGACCACACCGCCGCCGCCCGATGTCGGTGGGAAACGACACCTATGGGATCACAAGAATCCCTACTACGGTTGCGGGGCGCGGGATCGTGAGAAGAGCGGGACTAGTAGATAGCACAAAGGGGATTTACCCAGGTTCGGGCCGCAAAGATGCGTAAAACCCTACAATCCTGCTTTGGTGGATGTATTTAGTGTTCTTGAGCTCTTGAACTAGCTCTGGGTGTTCCCTGGTTCCAAAGAGCCGAATCCCTCTCCGGTGCACCATGGGCCTCCTTTTATAGGCGGAAGGGGCTGCCACAGTGGCACACAGGAGGTGGAAAGTGCTACAACGTTGTGAGCTTATCATTGGTATTACAGGCCAAAGTGTATTTAATGTGAGGCTTAGGTGTCCCTTCACTTTATCGGGGACGGGAGCGAGGCCCATCCCGTCCGTCGACGCTCCTCCTTGCTTCGACACGCGCCCTGGCCAACGATGCATGCGGTGCCATGTAGGCAGGCAGGCAACTGAGGTGGCGCGGTGGCGGAGCCTCCACGAAGGGTTGCATGTTGCCACGCAGGTGCCTGCCCAGCTAGTTGGGTCGGCAGCTGCATACAAACGGCGGCGGAGACTTGGCTGGCGTGGGCCTGGCAGTGGCCCTGCTGGCGCGCCTGGAGAGGGCCGTGCCGAGTGGCCCGGCAAGGGTCTCGCCACGGCACGCCGTCGTCCCCGGCAAGGACCTTGCCGGGGGTCTCGTGGGCTTCCTCGGTAAGAACCCTCCCGAGGATTGTGGCCTTCCTAGCCTTATTTGATCTTGACTTATTCTTTGTCTTCACAAAGATCTGCATGCCACCACGGAGGTTCCTCCTGTGCCCTGTCCCAATGCGTTTTTAGCGTTGGTGGGCTCGAAGGTGGCTCGCTCAGGTAGTGTGGCCGAGCTGCCCCGGCAAGGGTCTTGCCGGGGCCGCTGAAGCTGCCCTGGCAAGGGTCCTTGCCGGGGAAACCTGCTTCGTCCATGTGATCTTTGTGGCCTTGGTACTTGTCGCTGCTTTGTTTGTCTTGTGCCTTCGGTTTCTCTCTCTTGCCCTGTTATGTGTGGCCGTGGCGGGTGGCTCTGACTGCCCGTGCACAAGTAAAGGGGTCAAAAGCAGAGCCCCTACTTTTGTACACCAACAGGAGCCCCCAAGTTTGGGCCATACATAAGCGCAACACGTTGTTGGGCCAGGCCCAGAATGGTGCGCGGGCAGTTGGGGTGGATTTTTACTGCGGTAACTGCTCTGTTCGCTGCGCTTCCCGATGACCTGCATTGAACGCGCGACGTGGGGGTCGTGCACGCGCATGACGGGAGAATGCTGGCGTCATCTCGTGGTGGACAATAAAGAGGCGGCTTGCGTGCCTCTTTAAGACCGCAGGGCCGCTGCTCATTTACTGCCCTCGCTTGGGAACCGTCCCTCCACGCGTCCCACTGCGCCTATTCCTTGCACCATGTTCACTGCATGCACGATGCAGGGCGAATGATAGGTGCGCGAGATGTGGGAAGTTGTGTGTGTGCGTGGGTCGATTCCCACGCGCCTTCAATGGAGCGGCGAGGGCAGTCGACGGCCCCGCTTGCTGTCACTTCAACAGGCCGGATTGGCCGAGAGAGGGTGGCCGAGCCTCGCCCCCACCCCTTTATAAAGTGGGGAGCGGGAGGAACGGTGCCTCTCAATCCTTCGCCATCTGCCTCTCCCCATTCCTGCTTCCTCCTCTCTTCTGCCATGGCGAGGGGGCGTGGCGACGCTTCATCGGTGGCGGCGAGGTTTCGGCTCGACAACGCATCGCCCCACCCCCCAAGAGCTTGTAGAGGCGGAGCCGGCCGCAAGAGGGAGGGGGAGAGGGCGAAGTCAAGGCCTTCATGGCGCTCGAGGGAGAGGAGGATGGGGCGGCAGATCGGTCTCGCCTCCGTCAACGGCTCCTCCTCCGATGGAGGGCCATGTCGGGGACAACCCTTGCGAGTTCTTTGCCAGGCTGCGCCAGCCACCACGTCGTTGTCTTTGCCTCCCGACTCCATTTGCGCGGGAGATGGAGCTGGACCTGCCGCAGGCGTTGCAGCTGCATATGAGGGATTGCGGGAACAGCGACATATGGGCTGATGTCGAGTTCCCCGCCCCTCATGTCATGTATCTCCGTCGAGGGTGGAAGACCTTCGCCCGCGTCCACAGCCTGACGCCAGGGCTCGTTCTTCTCTTCAAGTTGATGGAGGACGGCCTGCTCTCTGTCAAGGTTTTTGGAGACCTTGGCACTCGTCTAAAGTGCTGCGTGGAGAGCTCCTCCGAGCAAGAGTGACGAGGAGGACAGCGGCAGCAACGACGAGGGTAGCGGGTGGCAGGATGACGGGTCCGACTAGGCATCGGGCGCGTTGCTCTCGGGCGGCACCGGCGACTCCAACATCCGCGTCGCCGGCTCCTTGAACTTTTCGGGGTCGCCTCCTTGGGCGGCTGGCGTTGGGTGGCTGTTGAAGAGGAAGAGGGCGGGCGGCAAGGCCGTCAAGTTGGATTACACGGGCACCGACGCCTTCGTAGCGTATTGACGGTCCTGCCGCCTCGTCTTCTAGCTCTTCTACC
>NC_041387.1:667446427-667506740 GCF_002162155.2 Triticum dicoccoides | reverse complement strand
CTTTCTGCTGCACGTACCTCGCCTAGGCGCCCCTTTTAACCTTTTGCCTTCTTGTTCCATTTCCTGAGGAGAGGGACAAGAAAGGGATCACGGGCACCTTATCTTTTTTTAGTCTTGTAAGCCTTCGGGATTTTGTTAACTTTAGAACTTGTAATCCCCTTGCTCATGATTTTCATTTTGTATGAACTGTACTTGTACGGGGTGTTTTTAATGAAAAGGGATGTTTGTCGGGCTTTTCGTTCACGGGTGAAACCCACGGCAAGGATCAAATCCTTGTTGATATCCAAAGTAAACATTTTTCGCCCGGCAACATGCCCCGTCGTTCCCCCATCTCGCTCAACCTTTCTCACGCTGTTGGCGGAGGCAGGGATGAGATGAGTCTGGGCTCCACATTCTATTCCCTTGCTGCCGCGACTACGACCAACTTCGGACCAAGGATATAATCCCTGGGTTTGGAAAGAGGGGAGCACGGTAGCTTGGATATAAAATGAGGTTTCACATACCCCAGTTCATAACAAAATGCATGATAGAGGATAAAAGACTTATCTGGACCTGCAGCCCCCGGCAACCTTGGCTTGCCGTGGATGGATCCTTGTATTTGCTGCCCCCGGCAGCCTTGGCTTGCCGGGGTCGGGGCACCGATCCGTTCCTTTCTTCCAAACAGCTTGACAGAAATACTTGTGTGTCCTGCGAACCAAAAAGGACAGGGAAGAAACAAAGAGATGCATACTCGACCTATAAGCTAGGGGTTAGTCGCTGCCAAGCACTATCAACCCTAACCGAGGAGGAGACTCAACCTAGCATGCATGCTATAACTTAGGGCGCCAGCGCTTCATTTATTAGTGCTCAGGGTCTGCGCCTGGCGTTGTACAAAGGGTTACATGCCTTGCCGGCAAGGCTTGTACAAAAGGGTGGCTTGCCGGGAGGCCCGATAGCTGCACCTTATGGGTAAAACTTGCGAAGATGCTCAATGTTTCAGGAGTTGCTCACTGGAATGGCATCTTCGGTCTCAAGGCGGACTGCGCTGGGCCTGGTGACTCATGTTACCCGATAAGGGCCTTCCCACTTCATCGTCAACTTGTTGGAATTCTTGGCCGACTAAACGTGCCGAAGAACAAGGTCTACTTCCTCAAACCTCCGGGCATGAACCTTGCGGCTATGGTAGTGGCGCAAGGCTTGCTGGTAGCGTGCTGCTCTCACAGCTGCCCAGAGATGATCTTCCTCAAGGAGCGTTGCCTCATCCTGGCGCAGTCGCTCTTGCTCAAGCTCATCATAAGCGAGCACTCGACGTGACCCGTATATGAGTTCCGTGGCGAGAACTGCTTCTACCCCGTAGACCAGGGCAAAGGGCGTCTGGCCGGTGGCTCGATTTGGCATTGTCCTGATCGACCAAAGAACCGCCGGCAGCTCATCAATCCAACGCCTTCTACTTTTGCGCAGTCTGTCGAAAGTCTTTGTACTTAAGCGTCGCAGAACTTCAGCATTTGCTCTCTCCTCTTGGCTGTTGCTTCGTGGGTGTGCCACGAAAGCAAAACAGACCTTGCTGCTGATATCCTCAATGTATTGCATGAAGGCATGGCTTGTGAATTGTGTGCCGTTGTTGGTGATGATCCTGTTGGGAACCCTAAAACGGCAAACTAGTCCCTTGAAGAACTTGATGACTGACTGCCGTCACCTTCCTCACTGCTTCCACCTCTGGCCACTTTGTGAACTTATCGATTGCAACGTACAAGTACTCAAAGCCCCCGACGGTGCGGGAGAAGGGGCCCAATATGTCAAGCCCCCAGACCGAGAAAGACCAGGAGAGGAGGATGGTTTGAAGGGCTTGGGATGGTTGATGACGCTTCTTTGAATGGAACTGGCACGCTTCACACTTGGGTACTAGTGACCCTGCATCCTGGAGGGTGGTGGGCCAGAAGAAGCCTTGCCGGAAATCCTTGCCGGCAAGGGCCCTTGACCCTATGTGGGAGCCACATATGCCTCCATGTATCTCTGCCAACAGCTCTAGTCCTTCCTCTCGGGAGATGGACTTCAATTTCACCCCATTTGGTCTCCTTTTGTACAACACGCTGTCAACAAATTGATACAGAGCAGACCGGCGGGCTACTCTTTCTGCTTCTTCCTGCTCCTCAGGAAGCTCTCCTAGTTGGAGGAATGGGACAGTGTGTTGTGCCCATGCCGGAGCCTGTGGCTCGACGGCAAGGACTGAAGGCATCTCTTCTACCGCGGGAGCGACCGTCTCTACGGCCATGGCCTCAGGCCCTGCCGGAGTTGGCGGCCCCGCGGCAAGCCCGGCATCTACAGCAGCACCCCGACAGCGGCCCCAGAAGGCTTGGAGGGGAAGTACTTGCTGGGGCTTAGCCTCCTTCGCTTGTTCTGCCCGGCAGATGGTTCGATGGATGGTTGAGTCAGTTGAAGCACAAAAGTACCTGGTTCCACAGGTAGCTTGAGGGTAGCGCGCTTTGACAGGTAGTCGGTGATGTCGTTCTCCGTCCAAGGGACATGCTCTGCTTGTATACCGTCAAAGCGCTCCTCTAACTTCGTCACTTCATCCACGTAAGCTTCCATCAACGGGCTTTGGTAATCTTTGTTGATCTGCGTGACGACGAGTTGCGAGTCGCCCCCGACGATAAGCTTTTTGACTCCAAGGTCCGCCGCGATCCTGAGACCGGCAAGCAAACCCTCGTACTCGGCGGTGTTGTTGGTTGACATCTCCCGGGGAAAGTGCATTTGGATGACGTACTTGAGGTGCTCTCCGGTGGGCGCGACAAGCAGCACACTAGCACCGGCGCCTTGTAGCGAAAAGGACCCATCAAAGTACATGATCCAGTTGCCGCTCGTTTCCTTGCCGGGGAGAGTGGTCTCCTGTACCTCTTCGTCAGGTGTCGAGGTCCATTCTGCAACAAACTCCGCCAAGACTCTGCTCTAGATCATCGAGGTACTTCCAAACTTTAGACCAAAACTTGACAGCTCCAGGGCCCATTCCACGATCCTTCCTGTTGCATCTTGGTTATGTAGTATCCGTTGCAACGGAAGGTGGGTAACCATGGTGATCTCGTGCGCTTGGAAGTAGTGGCGCAACTTCCTCGGGGCCATAAGGAGGCCGAAGAGCAATTTTTGCACACCCGAGTACCTCGACCTAGTTCCCTGCAAGAGGGAGCTGACGAAGTAAACCGGGTGCTGCACCATCTACTTTCTTTGCGCCAGTTCACCTGGCCGTGTAGGTCCTGCCATACTGCGTCAGTCTTGCCAGGACCGAGCCCTGCCAGGGACTCAGTCTTGTCGGGACCAAGCCCTTCGGGGGAGGGTTCTGGCCCGCCAACTGTTGACTCTGCCGTTGCTACTGTCTCCTCATCGACCTCTCTCTGCACCACCAATGCGGTGCTAACCAGTTGATTTGTTGCCGCTAGATATAGCAGCAACGGCTCTTGTGGTTTAGGCACAACCAGCACTGGGGCAGAGGAGAGGTACTTCTTCAAGTCTTGCAACGCCGCCTCGGCCTCTGGGGTCCACTCCACTGGGCCCGTCTTCTTTAAGATCTTGAAAAAGGGGAGGGCCCGCTCCGCGGATTTGGAGATGAATCTGCTCATGGCGCAACGCAGCCAGTGAGCCGACACACGTCCTTGATCCATCTGGGTGCCTCAATCTGCTCGATGGCCTTAATCTTGTCCGGGTTTGCCTCAATCCCGCGTTGTGACACAAAGAACCTGAGAAGCTTGCCGAATGGGACATCGAAAAAACACTTCTCAGGGTTCAATTTGAGGTTGATCTTGTGCAGGTTCCCAAATGTTTCCTCCAGATCACGCACAAGTGTTGCCTTGTCCTTGGTTTTGACCACTATGTCATCTATATAAGCTTCCATATTTCTATGTAGCTGGGGTTCAAAACCAATTTGGACTGCTCTTGCAAAGGTTGAGCCAGCACTCTTCAACCCGAAGGGCATCCGTAAAAAGCAATACATACCACATGGACTGATGAATGTTGTCTTTTCCTCGTCTTCTTTTGCCATGAAGATCTGGTGGTATCCTGAGTAGGCGTCGAGGAATGATAACAGGTCCACCCAGCCGTGGAGTCAACAATCTGGTCGATGCGCGGTAATGGGAAAGGATCCTTTGGACAAGTCTTATTGATGTCTGTGTAACCAATACATAGCCTCCACTTCCTGTTTGCCTTGCGCAGCACTACCGGATTGGCCAACCACGTTGGATGGAGTACTCCTCTTACCAAGCCTACCGCCTCTAGCTTCCTGATTTCCTTCGTGATGAACACTTGCCTCTCCAGAGCTTGCTTCCTGACCTTCTGCTTGACAGGCGGCGCATCAGGACAGACAGCAAGATGGTGCTCAATCATCTTCCTAGGAACACCGGGGATGTCAGAGGCTTGCCACGCAAACACATCGACATTCGCTCGCAGGAAAGTGATGATCTCGCTTTCCTATTTGCTGTCGAGGGTGGAGCTTATGGTAAAAGCCCCACCCGTGCCGTCCTCCTTGACGGGCACCTTTTTGGTCTCCGATGGCGCAGCTCTGGACTTCTTACTCTTGCTGGCGGAGCTCTCTGGAACGTCCTCAACGACAGTGCAACACCGCGAAGAGGTGCACTTGCCAGAGTGGGTGTGAGGGGTCTCGCCCGTCTTCTCCCCTCCCTGGGCTCCGTCGGCAGGAGCAGGGGCCTTAGCGGCAGCTGCTGCAACTGCCTCCCGGTAGAGCTGGTCAGCGCAAACCAACGCATCTTTCTTGTCGGAGGGGACGGTGATGATGTTCATCGGCCCGGGCATCTTCAGCTTGTTGTAGGCGTAGTGTGAAGATGAACTTGGCTAGTGCCGGGCGGCCGAGGATCCCGTTGTAAGGCAAGGCGATCTCGGCTACATCAAAAACAATCCTCTCCGTCCTGTGGTTCAGCTCGCCTCCGAAGGTCACGGGCAGCGTGACCTTTCCCTTTGGCTGGCTCCTACCCGGGTTAACCCATTGGAACGTGCCCATCTCCTCAAGGTCTTCATCAGGGATCTATAGCCTCTTGACCATAACAGGCAAGATCAAGTTTAGGCCGGCCCTGCCGTCAACCAACATCTTTGTCACCTTGAGGTTACGGATTGTTGGTGAAACCAACAATAGCAAGCACCTGACTGCAGTAGTGCGGTCAGGGTGGTCCTCGGTGTCGAAGATGATGGACGTGCTGGACCATTTCAGCGGCTTCCGTGCGTCGAACGATGCCTCCACCATCGTGATCTCACGCGCCCACTGCTTGAGTTGGTGGTGGGACGTGTGCAGCGAGGCGCCACCATCAATGCACATGGCCTCTGTGGCTTTCTGAAACTCATGGTCGCCGGACTCATCGTCCTCATCATGATCATCGTCTTCCTACTTCTTGTCACGGCCCCGGGCGGGCCTCTCCTGCTGATTATCCTTGCCGCGACGGCCTTCTTGGCCGCCATGTTTCTTGCCGGATCCCTCAGCACCATCTTGGCCTTTCTCCTTGTCCCGCCGCTCATACTCGTCCTTTTGCTTCTCAGCGAGCAGCTCTACCTGCCGGCAGTTTTGGAGGTCATGGCCCTTGGTGCGGTGGATCTTGCAATACTGCTTGTCGGAGCCTCCTGGCTTGTCGGCAGCCGCCAAGGCCCGGCAAGCGACACACCCGACAACCACCTTGCCGGGGGTCGCTTGCCTTGGTCTTCTTGGTGGCACTGGTGTCGTCGGATCCCTCGACGGCAAGCACGTCCTTGCCCTTGCGTTTCCTGTTACGGCGCCGAACCTTGTTCGCTGGGGTGGCGGTGTTACCAGTGGAGTCGGTTTCCGCGTTGGCATCTTCGCCGGGGTACTTCCTTCTCTCTTCACCGCGAGCGCATCGATCAGCCAGGACATAAAGCTCGGCCACATCCTTGACCTTGTTCATCGCCAGCTCTTCACGCATCTTGCGGTTGCGCACATTCTGGTGGAACGCACTGATCACGGCGACGGGATGAACATCGGGGATGTTGTACTACATCCGGCTGAACCTTTGGATGTACTTGCGCAAGTTTTCTCCTTCCTTCTAGGGGATGATGTGTAAATCACCCGCCTGGCCATGAGGTTGGTGAGCTCCGGTAAAGGCACCAACAAACTCATGGCACAAATCCGCCCAAGAAGAGATGGAATCCATCGGCAAGTGCATCAACCAAGACATAACATTAGGCTTGAGTGCCAACGAGGAGTAGTTGGCAAGCACCTTATCATCGCGGGCCCCAGCAGCTTGCATCGCGATGGTGTAGATGCTGAGGAACTCTGACGGGTGTGTCTAGCCATTGTAGTTCTCACCAACGTCGGACTTGAACGTACGGTGGGAGGGCCACTGGAACTGCCGCAGCTCACGAGTGAAAGCCGGACAACCCACCTCGTACGGTAGGCCACCGTAGCCTCCCGGCGCTGGGTGGTCCATAGAGGGCCCTGACCGCTTGTCCGACTGGTGGCGCGCGATACGTCGGCGCTCGGTGGTTGTTCGTGTGTCCCCATGAACCCGCTCCCGAAGGACTTGACGCTGATCGCGGTTGGTTTGCGGGTCGGGCAACGCGATGGAAATATCATCGTCGCGACGGACCGACGCGCGGGGTGGCCGGTGCAGAGGTGGGGAGTACACATGGCCGCATCGCCTCCGGCTCGGCCTCCGCTAGCAGGCGGTGGCTCGACGGAGCGAGACGGCCCACGGGTCCCGCCGGCCGCAACTCATCGTTGTTGCCGATGCCGACGAGGCCCCGGACGATGGCTGAGGGAGTCCCGGATTAGGGGGTGTCCGGATAGCCGGACTACCAGCCTCGGCCGAACTATCATCGGCCGGACTATCATTATCTACCGGACTCCAAGACTATGAAGATACAAGATTGAAGACTTCGTCCCAGGTCCGGATGGGACTTTCCTTGGCGTGGAAGGCAAGCTTGGCGATACGGATACGTAGATCTCCTACCATTGTAACCGACTCTATGTAACCCTAGCCCTCTCCGGTGTCTATATAAACCGGATGGCTCTAGTTCGTAGGACACAACAACAACCATTACAATCATACCATAGGCTAGCTTCTAGGGTTTAGCGTCCTTGATCTCGTGGTAGATCCACTCTTGTAAACATCCACAATATCAATATCAATCAAGCAGGACGTAGGGTTTTACCTCCATCAAGAGGGCCGGAACCAGGGTAAAACATCGTGTCCCTTGTCTCCTGTTACCATCCGCCTAGACGCATAGTTCGGGACCCCCTACCCGAGATCTGCCGGTTTTGACACTGACATTGGTGCTTTCATTGAGACTTCCTCTGTGTCGTCACCGATAGGAAGGATGCCTCCTCCCATCTTCAAGGATGGTATTTTCACCCAAGGAGCCTTGGCCGCCGGCCAAACTATCCGGCTAGGTGGTTTTCTTATGACCGCCTGTCCGGCCACCGCTTCGACAATGACCTCTCAAGTCGTCAAAAGCAATCTTCATGTCAGCTCGGAATTCGCCGAGCGGCTGGATCCAATAGAGCTCTCGTCCGTAAACGAGCTCTTGGATCGCATCGCCGCCCTGGGAGTCGCTACAGACTACAATCAGATTGGGCTTAAAACCGATCTGAGAGAGATTAACTCTCCCCAGGTTACCCACCATGTTGCAGTGGTAGAGGAACAATGCGGCGACTCTTCTCCTGTATTGAAAACTAGTCATGTCCGGGCTCCCAAACCCCCCATGCCGGATTCCCGCGGAGGTACGGACTTTGATCAAGCACTGAACTTAAAGTCAGGCATCGGACCAGACTCGTTGGACAACGTCCAGCAATCCAAGCTTCCAAATTTGGAAACTTCTCGGCCTTCGATCCTTGAGATGGGTAGGGTTCCGGACTTAATTCCACCCACCCGCCCAGACATATGCGATCTATCTCTAATCCGGCAAGAGCCCGCTGAGACAGTACATCACTACTGGGCCAGATTCCTCCTGGTTATGGACAGGATAAAGGACTGTCGAGAGGAAAATGCAATCTCAATTTTTTGCAATAATTGCACGGACGAGGGAATCTGGAATGCCGTCAGCCATCGTGAAATTACACGCTTCGCCGACCTGGCGTCCATAGTACGAAAGTACTGTGCGATGGAGAGCTTCTGGACAACCGAAAATAAGTTTTGGGACAATCCGGCCCCGAATACAACCCCAGTCCGCAACAAAAGGGTGCATTACACTCAGGCACAAGATACAAAAACCAAAAAGCAAAAACCCCATAAAGGGCACAGAACCGTACTGGAGGGATGGCTTAGCGGACCCTATAAAATTCACAGTACAGAGGGCGTCATCCCAACACATAGCCTTCGAGCATGTTGGATATTACGGCAGGTGGCCAAAAGTGGCGAGGAGCTTCTAGCCCCGGAAAACCACTCCAACAATACCGGTACGGTATCAACAGTCTTCGAGACTTTCGCATCAAATAATACGCGGAAACGAACAATCCGCAGCCTCACCGAAGTCTACCAAGTAGCAACAACAAATCCATGGAGCGACACAGCCATCACCTTCAATGCCAGCGACGAACCTAAATTCCGAACAGCCCGAGCACCAGCCGCACTGGTACTTTGTCCAATAGTGGACGGCTTTCGACTTACAAAGGTCCTCATGGATGGCGGCAGCAGACTAAACCTCATGTACGAGGAAACTCTTCAAAAAATGGAAATAGACTGGAGCCGCATTGAGCGAAGCAACACAACCATCAGAGGAATAATCCCTAGCCGGGAAGCGCCCTGCACCAGAAAAATCACACTCGATGTGGTGTTCGGCTCGCCGAACAATTACAGATCCGAAGAAGTCACGTTCCAAGTGGCCCCGTTCAACAGCGGATATCACACTATATTAGGACGAGAGGCATTCACAATTTTTCAAGCCGTACCCCATTACGGGTACATGAAGCTCAAAATGCCTGGGCCCGGCGGGATAATCACTCTCGTTAGTGATACGGACATAGCACTCCGCGCCGAAAACAAAACAGCCGCATTAGCCCTGGAGGCACTATCCGAAGCCCTAGCGGCAGAGGAACTCACCGCGCTGCGCGCTACGGTGCACAGAGACGACGTGATACTCGATAAGAGATCCAAGTCCACCTCCTTTAAACCAGCGGACGAAATTATAAAATTCTAGGTCCACCCAACGGACCCAACAAAGACGACCTCCATCGGGGCACAGTTGAACCCTGATGTAGACGCCGCGCTGCGAGAATTCCTTCGGGAAAATTGGGACATTTTCGCCTGGCATCCTTCAGATATGCCAGGAATCCCTCGCAGGTTGGCAGAGCATAGCCTAAACATCCTAAAACGGTTCAAGCCAGTCAAACAGGCTCTTCGACGATTTTTCGAACCCAAAAGACAGGCAATGGGAGAAGAACTTGCCAAACTATTGGAAGCCGGATTCATCAGAGACATCAAACACCCGGATTGGCTAGCAAACCTGGTAATGGTACCAAAGAAGGACAGATCCTGGCGCCTATGTGTGGATTTCAAAGACCTAAATAAAGCCTGCCCAAAGGACCCCTCCCCCCTCCCCTGCATCGACCAAATCATTGATGCCACTGCAGGGCACGATTCATTGTGCTTCCTGGACGCATACTCCGGCTATCATCAAATCAAGATGGCAGAAGCAGATCAAGCCGCAACGGCGTTCATTACTCCATATGGACCATTCTGCTTTAACACGATGCCCTTCGGACTGAAAAACGCCGGCGCAACATATCAGCGCATGATTCAGACATGTCTGGCTACCCAGATCGGCAAAACAGTAGAGGCATACGTAGACGACGTAGTTGTCAAAACCAAACACGTCGAAACTCTAGTAGACGATTTGAGGGTCACATTCGACAACCTCCGAGCATATGACATCAAGCTGAATCCGGAAAAATGCGTTTTCGGCGTACCAGCCGGAAAGCACTTGGGTTTCATTGTATCCGGTAGAGGAATTGAAGCAAATCCGGCCAAAATCCGAGCCCTATCACAGCTTGATATTCCAAAAAACCTCAAACAGATCCAGAAATTGACAGGATGCGTGGCGGCTCTCAGCCGCTTTATCTCCCGCCTAGGAGAAAAGGGATTGCCCCTCTATCACCTCCTCAGGCACACCAAACACTTCGAGTGGACGGATGCTGCCACTGCCGGACTCTAAGAAATAAAGGCCATATTGGCAACGAACCCGGTCCTGGATGCGCCCAACCTGGGCGAACCTATGTTGTTATACATCGCGGCAACACATCAAGTTGTAAGCGCGGTGCTCGTCGTAGAACGAGAGACAGAAGGGCATAAATTCCCTCTTCAAAAACCAGTGTACTACGTATCCACTATTTTAACCCCCTGCAAGACCCGTTACCCGCACTATCAAAAGATAGCGTATGCGGTGTTCATGGCATCCCGGAAGCTCCGACACTACTTTCAAGAGTGTTCGATAATAGTGGCCTCCGAAGTACCCCTAAATGACATTATAAATAACCGCGATGCAACGGGCTGGATTGCAAAATGGGCCATTGAGCTCTTACCATTCGATATAACTTACAAACCCCGGCGAGCTATAAAGTCACAAGTTTTGGCTGACTTTGTCGCTGAGTGGACTGAAGCCGAACTCCCTAAAGAATACGGCGCATACTCCAATTGGATTATGCATTTCAACGGCTCCAAAATGTTGGCCGGATTGGGGGCTGGCATCGTACTAACGTCCCCAAACGGGGACAGAGTCCAATACGTACTTCAGATAATGTACACGGACTCCAACAATGCAGCCGAATACGAGGCCCTCTTACATGGCCTCCGGATGGCAATCTCCATGGGCATCCAACGCCTAGATGTGCGCGGGGACTCAAACCTCGCAATATCCCAAGTAAATGGAGACTTTGACGCCAAGGATCCAAAAATGGCAACATATCGCAACGCTCTCCTTAAAATGTCAGCTCGGTTCGAAGGACTTGAATTCCACCACGTACCCAAAGATAATAACCAAGCGGCCGACGTACTGGCACGCATCGGCGCAAAACGTGACGTTGTCCCTCCAAATATCTTCCTGGAACGGCTGTTCAAGCCATCCATACTATGGGAAGAGGAGTCCGGAAATAACAAACCGGAGGCAGCCGCAGAGCAATCTGACATAACCGACGATCCAGCCGACGAAACAACACCCTCAGCTCACGACATAATGGCAGTAATCGCCCCATGGACAGAGCCGTTCCTAGCCTACTTGGTTAGGCAGGATCTCCCCGAAGACCATAATGAGGCCCGCTGCATAGTCCGGCGATCTAAAGCCTACAAGGTCCATGAGGGAGAACTCTATAAGAAATGCACAACCGGAATCCTTCAAAGGTGTATCTCCGAAGAGGAAGGGCGAGACCTTCTGGCTGAAATTCACGCCGGACTAGGCGGACACCACGCCGCAGCCCAGGCCCTTGTAGGAAAGGCATTCCGTACAGGAATTTATTAGCCGACGGCCCGGGCAGATGCTCAGGACTTAGTCCAAAGAAGCGTCGGTTGTCAGCTCTTTGCTAATCAGAGCAACATGCCACCCACCGCCCTCAAAACTATACCCATTACCTGGCCGTTCGCGGTCTGGGGGCTTGACATGGTTGGACCACTTAAAGGGGGAACCCACAAGCAAAGGTACCTATTGGTCATGGTGGATAAATTCACCAAATGGATAGAGGCCAAGCCAGTTAAAACGGCAGAGTCCGGACCAGTGATAGACTTTATATCCGGGGCAGTACACCGTTATGGTGTCCCCCACAGCATCATCACCGATAACGACACGAACTTCACGGCCGATGAGGTTAAATCATGGTGCAAAAATATGGGCATCAAGCTCGATTACGCTTCAGTCTATCATCCTCAAACCAACGGTCAAGTGGAACGAGCAAATGGTCTAATAATGAGCGGCATCAAACCCAAACTAGTGCGGTCCCTTACGAAATCTGACACGCACTGGGTAGAGGAGCTCGACTCCGTACTCTGGGGGCTGCGGACAATGCCCAACTGTACTACCGGATTCACACCATTTTTTATGGTATACGGCGCAGAGGCAGTTTTGCCCTGCGACATCATTCATGACTCACCTCGAGTGCGCATGTACGAAGAAAGAGAAGCCGAGTTGGATCGGCAGGACAGCTTGGACGCATTGGAGGAAGAACGCGACGTCGCCAAGGCTCGTTCCGCATTCTATCAGCAGCAGCCTCGAAGATACCAAAGCAGAGAAGTACGGGCCAAGACTTACAATGTTGGCGAACTGGTTCTACGCCTGCCGGACAAGAAAAAGGACAAGCTCAAGCCCAAATGGGAAGGCCCCTTCATCATCGATAAAGTCTTGACTGGCGGAGCGTACCGTCTACGAAATGCGTCGGATAACCGACTCGAGCAGAACCCATGGAATGCAGCCCGCCTCCGAAGATTCTATGCCTAGCGCCGGACTAAGAGTTCGTCCCTTTCCCCCCGTCCAATTTTTTTTTACTTCAGCTGCCTTTTGTTTATCTTTTTCTTCTCAAACCCTATTCATCAAAGCCTTAAAAGGCCTACTTGCGCATCGTTGGCGCGCAATTGATGTGCTATCCGCACTCATTATACCTGGGGGCTTCTTTACCAGAAGCTTAATTATAAGGGCTTCATGCCCAGCACATGTGTCAAGCCTCCACATGTACCTTTCATTCACCATTATATGCATCGATATAACTTAAGTTTTGGCCAAGCTGGGTTGCCTGGCTCCAGTGCTTACCCCTACATTCCCGATTGTTCGGCTAGGAGGTAAAGGGAGCACCACTGCAATTGTTACTGCCGGGTCAGCCGGATGTGTACCTCAGACTGGGTGAAGCCGAAAGCTAGCGTTCTTAAGGGAATATTCGGTTGGTGACTTAAAAGATGATTTTTTATCCACTTATTTATCTGCCCCCAGATGTTTTTCTGCTCTTTTCGCAGTCTGGACATGCACTTTAGGGCATGCCACCCCCAGAGGAAAGGAACCCTTAACGGAACTATTCTCCCTGGAAGATGTTTCTTACTACCCATGTAATATAACATAACTAGTTGGGCACTTGTCTGATAAAGCACTAATGACCCCTACGCCTGGTCTCCATGCATACCCCGGTTGTTTCATAACCGAGAAGGTATTCGGACACACTCCGGACTCTAGGGTCCCGAGGTCGAAGCAAAAATGTTGGCAAAGACAAACGATCTACAATCCGGCTAGAAGGCATTTTACATGTCATTTTATAATACATTGTCAAATCGACTGACTGTATTCTTCCTCAATCCCGTCTAACAGGTTGTCTAATTTACAGTCCTGTTGGGAAAATTTAGCGGCCAACTCTACTTGGCCGTATACTAAACTCACAGGGATCTCCTTCCCATTGGGCCCCACAGGTCCAACTTCGGCCATGTGGTTGGGATCCGCCTTCTTGTACCGCGTCTTTACCATGGCCCAGGCCTCCCTGGCACCTTGGTGGCAGGCCGAAATCTTCCATAAATGGAAGCGCTGCCGCACTCCCTGAAGCTTCTCTGCAAGCTCCCCAAGACCCTCGGGTAAGGAAAAGGCTGGCCATAAAGCCTGGATAACGCCGCTCATTGCCTGCCGAACTCGTTCGATCAGTTGCAACAATTCAGGAAGTTGATCACCCGTTGATACGGGCATCTCCTCCGCAGGGCGACCTGTGAGCATACCTGCAGACATATTCTGTCAAATTGACTTCCTCGCCGAACTCTTCTTTTCAAAGGAGTTCGCTCAAGCACTTACTATAGATGCCGCGACGAAGCCGCTGATTCTCCTTAACGGAGCCCGATAGCTCGGCCCAAACGCCTTTCAGCTCTTCTCCAAGCTGGGCATGGGCATCCTGGAGCTTGTTCCTTTCATGCTGCACCTTATGCAGCACCCTCTCGCCGGCCTTTAGTTGGCGCAGAAGTTCTTGCCTGTCCGGATCTTGTCCGGCAGCACCTGCAACGTTATTGTTTAGACTTGCGCAAAGGCCAAACGCTACTTATCTTTCTAAAATAATGCATTACCAGGAGAGGTCCCTATGTTTCCTCCTGCGCCAGAGAGTGCGGCCTCAATTTGGGCCTTGCACTCTTGCAGCTCCTGAGACAGTTGGGTATTCTTCTCGGTAAGATCCTATGTTTCATATGATCCTTAAATCAGTTAATATAACTACTTTAAGTCTCGGGGGCTACTGGCATATACAACTATTAAATTCTCTTACCCGTATGTCTTTTACATACTGCTCCGTGGCTCTGGTGTAGCACGAAGGTGCGCGTCCCCCGCGTTAAAGGCATTCAACGCCTCGGGGGAGAAGCACGCGTCACGAAATACTGTCCGGCGGCGCCTGTGATTCATGGCACTCTCCACCTCAGACTTGGTGGCGGACAGTCTGTCGGCATCCTCCGTCGGAGGAATATCCGGCTCGCGCCTTGCACTCGCCACCCCCTCCAGACCAGGTGCTGGAGCCTGGCTGGTAGAGGTTGGATTGGCAACCTCCACGCCCGTAGTCCGTCGGGCGCTTTTTTCCTACAAAGGTCATGAGCACTCAAACGCTTCCTAGGAACGTTGCTCTAAATAATGAATTGTGAGCTACACCTTTGCGGCGACGTTTCAGTCCGCGCCGCGCTCCTCTTCCTCCTACTGGTCCGGACTGGCCTTTGTTGGTCAGCCACCGCGGGCTCGGCTTCTCGCCCTAGGGGCACCTCCTGCACAGCGCCATCACATACGGTGGTCAGAAATAAGCAAGGAAGGAATGACGGTGTCAGGACTTCGGTCGCAATCACCTGGGAAGCCGGATATACTCCGGGATAGTCGGCCGTGATGGCGACTAAAGCATTGTCCATGCTGAGCTGGTGGAACACCCCGTCGATTAGCTCCACCTTTATGTCCGGTTCCTCTTCGGAGGCCGGATCCCGGGATCTCTCTGGATCCTCGGGTTGCGGAGCTGGACTTAGCACGTCCTCCACGATCCGGCGCAGTTCCTGCGTCGAAAGAAGAAGACAATATAAGAAACTTAAGTTTCAAAAAGCATGGGTCGGGCACGCAGAGTGTTCGCTTACCCAAGGCCGGGGATTATTCATGGAAAACCCATTTAACGGGTTCGTCCGAAGGAAATCCTCCTTCTCCCCCTTATACAGGCCGGATAGGATCGTCACCAGGTCTTTGAACGAATCCGGCCCTTTGCGGCCATGACGGGTGGCATCGTCCTCCCCGTTGAAATCCCACATGGGGTGGCTCCTGTATTGTAGTGGCTGCACCCCCTGCATAATGCATGTTGCCATGACTCCAATCATGGTCAACCCGGCATGGGCCAGTAACCTTATTCGGCCCATCAAATAATGGACGCTCTTGTCTTCCTCCAGTTGGGGGCTCCGCGGACGCCAACTAAGGCATTTCTTCAGAGGAGCATTGCTGAACTCCGGGAAGCCGATCCGAACAGGGTCCGGCAGCAGAGCGTCTTCTATATAAAACCATTCCGAAGGCCAGTCTTCGGACGCCTTCTTAGGGGTTCCGGATGGATATCCGGTCCCGGCAATGCGCCATATTTCGGCGCCGCCCACTTGATATATGGACCCCTCGTGAGAGCGGGGTACAAGGCAGAACAACCTCTTCCACAGTGCGAAATGGGGCTCGACGCCCAAGAATATCTCGCAAAGAGCTACGTAACCCGCAATATGCAGGATTGAGGCGGGCGTGAGGTGATGAAGCTGGAGTCCGTAGAACTCCAGGAGCCCGCGGAGGAATGGATGTACAGGAAATCCGAGCCCCCTTATCAGATAGGGGACGAAGCATACCCGCTCCCCTTTGTTGGGACTTGGGGTAACCTCCGCTTGCTTCCCACCTTTGTAGGTGGCCAGCCCGGCTCGAACCGGAACCATGAAGGCCGGAGGGAGATATCCCCCCGGCTGGAGCTTCACCAGCTCGTTGTGCGGAACAGAACATCTCCTCCAATCTCCTGGCAAAGGGCTGGGAGCGCGAGATGAGGAGCCGCGTTGA
The DNA here is from genome assembly GCF_002162155.2 of Triticum dicoccoides. Taxonomy (NCBI): domain Eukaryota; kingdom Viridiplantae; phylum Streptophyta; class Magnoliopsida; order Poales; family Poaceae; genus Triticum; species Triticum dicoccoides. Next base: position 667,490,780 of record NC_041387.1, on the reverse strand, counting down.
CGGTCCATGATGGAATGGATTCTTGGTCGAAAGCGCTCCGATGAGTATTTGCGGGAGGAAGATGGTGATTTGGATCTGGATTCTTGCCTCCCTTATAGGCAGATTATTCGCACAACTAGGGGGTAAAACATAAAAGACACCCTGGCTTTTCACATTCGCACGACGCGTGGAAGAAGGCCATTATTGGGCGTGGAAGCCAAGACACGCAACATTGATGAGGAAGCCGGACACTGTTCGGCAGGTACGTAGAACTTGAAGGAGAACCCGCCTTGCAACACCGAAGACTACACACATGTTGGACTTATCGTCATTGAAGCCTGGTTCGGGGGCTACTGAGGGAGTCCCGGATTAGGGGGTGTCCGGATAGCTGGACTACCATCCTCGGCCGAACTATCATCGGCCGGACTATCATTATCGACCAGACTCCAAGACTATGAAGATACAAGATTGAAGACTTCGTCCCATGTCCGGATGGGACTTTCCTTGGTGTGGAAGGCAAGCTTGGCGATACGGATACGCAGATCTCCTGACTCTATGTAACCCTAGCCCTCTCCGGTGTCTATATAAACCGGATGGCTCTAGTCCGTAGGACACAACAACAACCATTACAATCATACCATAGGCTAGCTTCTAGGGTTTAGCCTCCTTGATCTCGTGGTAGATCCACTCTTGTAAACATCCAAAATATCAATATCAATCAAGCAGGACGTAGGGTTTTACCTCCATCAAGAGGGCCCAAACCTGGGTAAAACATCATGTCCCTTGTCTCCTGTTACCATCCGCCTAGACGCACAGTTCGGGACCCCCTACCCGAGATCCGCCGGTTTTGACACCGACAGTGGCCCTCCATTCGTCAGGCTTCTCCGCAGTGGGAGGGAAGTCGAGAAGCAGTTGAGCGCGTGCTAGGGCTTCTGCTGGCGTGGGCGGCGGCGAGAGTTGGGTGGAGGAGCCTCACCACGGCTCCGCAGTCGTCCGCCTCCCTCGTCAGTGCCTCAGCGCGCACACTGGCCTCCCTCATCCTGTGAAGGGTGCATGTGGCCCTTCCTAGGGCGGTTCCCTGGGTCACCGGCGGGGCGGTGCTGTTCATCGCGTATGATTTGAGAAGAGTGCGCCATGGGCACTGGCGTTGGTGTCTTGGAAGTCACCCGCCGTCGGTTGGCAGCACGACGACGCCCCTGGAGGGCCCCGCGCCGCCTGCGGGGGTGGCTCGGCTCCGTCTCTGGGGCCGGCGCCGCACGGCTCGTCGCCCATCGTACAAACGACGCTACCCGTCGGGCCTAGACTGTCAGGGCGATGTGGGTGTTCGCGGGCCGCGCCATGGGTCCTCTCCATGATTGGCCCGCTACTAGCCCGCACCGGTGATGGCAGTCCGGTCCCGGACGAACCAAACACCGTGGTCGTATTCTTTTTAGGAGCCGTGGCGATGATGAACTGCTGGGCCAACTGCTAGACCAGATCCTCACAATCTGGGCTCCCCCTACCTGGCGCGCCAAAGATGTCGGTGGGAAACGACACCTATGGGATCACAAGAATCCCTACTAGGGTTGCGGGGCGTGGGATCGTGAGAAGAGCGGGACTAGTAGACAGCACAAAGGGGATTTACCCAGGTTTGGGCCGCATAGATGCGTAAAACCCTACGATCCTGCTTTGTGGATGTGTTTAGTGTTCTTGAGCTCTTGAACTAGCTCTGGGTGTTCCCTGGTTCCAAAGAGCCGAATACCTCTCCGGTACGCCATGGGCCTCCTTTTATAGGCGAAAGGCGCTGCCACAGTGGCACACAGGAGGTGGAAAGTGCTACAGCGTTGTGAGCTTATCGCTGGTATTACAGGACAAAGCGCATTTAATGCGAGGCTTAGGTGTCCCTTCACTTTATCAGGGACGGGAGCGAGGCCCGTCCTGTCCGTCGCCGCTCCTCCTTGCTTCCACACGCGCTGTGGCCAGCGATGCATGCGGTGCCATGTAGGCAGGCAGGCAGCTGAGGTGGCACGGTAGTGCAGCCTCCATGAAGGGCTGCATGTTGCCACACAGGTGCCTGCCCAGCTGGTTGGGTCGGCAGCTGCATGCGAACAACGGCGGAGACTTGGCTGGCGTGGGCCTGGCAGTGGCCCTACTAGCGCGCCTAGCGAGGGCCTTGTCGGGTGGCCCGGCATGGGTCTCGCCGCGGCACACCGTCGTTCCCGGCAAGGACCTGGCCGGGGGTCTCGTGGGCTTCCTTGATAAGAACCCTGCCGAGGATTGTTTCCTTCCTATCCTTATTTGATCTTGACTTATTCTTTGTCTTCACAAAGATCTGCATGCCACCATGGAGGTGCCTCCTGTGCCCTGTCCCAATGCGTTTGTTTAGCGTTGGTGGGCTCGAAGGTGGCTCGCTCAGCTGGTGTGGGCGAGCTGCCCCGGCAAGGGTCTTGCCGGGGCCGCTGAGGCTGCCCTAGCAAGGGTCCTTGCCGAGGAAACCTGCTTCGTCCATGCGATCTTTGTGGCATTGGTCCTTGTTGTTGCTTTGTTTGTCTTGTACCTTTGGCTTCTCCCTCTTGCCCTGTTATGCGTGGCCGTGGAGGGTGGCTCTGACTGCCCGTGCACAAGTAAAGGGGTCAAAAGCAGAGCCCCTACTTTTGTACACCGACACCCGAGGCCGCCCTCGACCTCACAGCTGCCAGTCGAGGCCGTCGTCAACCTCACTGTCGCCTCCCTCGAGCTCACCGCCGCCGCCCTTCACCTCACCGCCTCCGCTCGAGCCCTCCCAGGACCTCCGCCGCCCGAGCCAGAGCCTGCCCTCGCCGCCGACCATGAGGCTCTGCATCTCCTCTCCCCTACCCTCCTCTCCCTCTCTGCTAGGGCAATTAATATATAAGTTGATGTTGTGTTGATGTTCATATGAAACCTCGGTGTTCATATGAACCATAGATTAGCTTAGGGCACTAGGCATTTTTTAGCATTTAGGAAAAATGATTAGCAATTTTTTTAGGAAATTAGCTAGGGAATTTTTTTATGAAAGTGCCTATACAGTAATTCCATTTAGCTTTAAATTAATAGAGGGTATGTAAATAATAGTAGCATTTAGATTGAAAATAATAGAGGATATAAACAAAAAACACTTAGCTATGAAAAAGTATTTGGACTATGGACCTGAATCTGTTCCAAATTTCATTCAAATGAAAATTGAATTATTTGGACTATGGACCAGAATATTTTTGAAGAAATTGGGTGTAGGTACTAAGGTCTTGTTGTGGAAATTTTGGTGAGGTCAGAAGGGTTAGAGAAAATGAAGTTCCTAGACTTTTAGCTTTAGACAAAAAACAGAAGTACTTAGCTATAAATAAAAAACAATAGCTATGGCATTTAGCTATAAACAAAAAACAAAATTGTTTTTCTTTACAAAAACTTGGTTAAACTAATTGTTGCTATGTAAACAAAAAACAAGATTGTTGTTATATGATATATGTCATTGATTCTCATTTGCATATTCCATTATTGTTGATTATATCTTTTCATTGAAGTGGCCATGTTATATGCGAATTCCTCAATAGTGTTTGCTCATGTTATATCTTTTCATTGAAGTGGTTCGATTGTGCCCAAGTGGCTTTCTTGTTTCCAGGGAATGAAGCCGAGTGGCCTATGTTTTGTCGGAATGTTGATACATTTCCGTTCCGGCAAATTTCAGGTTCTTGATTTGTCCACTTTTTAGCGAGAGTCATGCCGAAATTTTTCGTGAATTTTGGCATGACTTGTGCTACAAACTAGGACATATCGAGTGCCTGGGATTTGCCGCACTAGGAAGGAGTCAACATTCCTGCAAAGCATAGGCCTTTTTCATGTCATTATTCATTTTATTAGGTCTAGAATTAATTTATAGATTTAGTCGTAGGAAACATGGCTAGCAACGATGAAGGACAGGGTTCTGGTGACTACGACAACGTCTACCTGGCAGCAGAAGAATTTTTGAGGAAAGCCGACGATCAACAGTTGATGTTAGTGGGTCCAACTGTCACATCGGAGATTGATACTGACATCGAGACCGGCGCTGAGACTGAGACCGACACTGAGACTGAGACTGGCATCGAGACCGGTGCTGAGACTGAGACCGCCGCCGAGACTAGCGGAGCCGATGTAGAACCGAAAGCAAAGAGGCAATGCCTTCCTAACAAGCTTAGGACTACTAGAGTGGTGGTCACGGAGGTGGACGACGGCAATTTTGAGCCAACGCGCCCTGAAGAAGCGCGCACATGCTACGACAATCAAATAAGCTGCATCATATGGACAACCGCCACCATCAACAATGAGAAACTAAAGAACTTAGATAATATGAGGCCCTCCCTCCTAAAGAAGCTGCACCAGATATTCTTGTTCCCGGGCCGGAATGAAAATGATTATGAAGATCCAGATAAGGACCCGACAATAAAGAAGATAAACAAACATGCCATGACCAAGTTCAGCGATGCGTTGCTGCCTGGAAAGCAAGGGTGAAATATCGGATCGTCACCAAAAAGGAACCATACTCCGAGATTGTAAAGGATAATCTGACAATCACGGCAGAGCACTTTGAAATATTCAAGGCGGCTTGCGAGGCCGAAGCTGCCAAAAAAAGTCGAAGTACATGAAGGGGCTTCAATAGAGGAACATTGGGTCCCACCACCTTAGAGGTCGTGGTTACGGCGGGAAGAGGTCCATATGGGCTAAGGAGGAGGCGGAAGCCACGAGTCTGGGCATCCCAGACCACTTGCCGGAGTTCGCCGTCCTACAGGAGCATGACGGCCTCAGGGCCCGGCACCGATGGGACTCAATGAAGAAGGTCTTCGAGATGAACGCGGTCACAACGGAGTTCATGAGACTGTTGGTAATTTTAGTTTATGATTAATTCGATTGCACGTTATTCATATTTGTAGATGATCCTTTTGCCTTTTGCAGAGAGAGCAGCACAGGATTGCAGCCGAAAGGGACTCGTCGTCTGAGGCTTTGGCGAGGCCCAAGTGGGACACTCCATTCAACTGGGCATTGAACATATTGAAAGGACTCCTGGTGGAGACTCGACCATCGTATGGACGCGTGCATGGTGTCGGAGACGGTGCCACGTGGAAGAAGTACTACCGTGAGACCACGAAGGAGAGAAAGGAAAGACGGAGGTTAACTGATGAAAACATCGACAAGAAGGTTGAGATTGCGGTTGAGAAGAAATCATCTGAGATAGTCGCAACAGCGGTAGCTTCCGTAAAATAGGTGGTTGTAGACATGTCTACTACCTTGGTTCCGGCCGTTTTCAATTGGACGAGGCAAAATCCAGAAAAAAATGTAGCGGACATTCCCCTTGCTGACTTCTTGGCTGCACCTGCTCCCGCACCGGCCCCCGCACTGGCTCCTGCACCTGCTCCCGCACCGGCTCCGGCACCGGCTATGACACCGGACGTGCTCGACGCTACTTCATCTTTGGCTGAGCTCGACGCCTTCATGGTATCTATCACACCGGCCCTCTTCAATAAATGTATAATCTCCTATTTTCGTTGTCTTTCGGATGTCTCACATTGCAGACTTTTCTTTGCAGGCCGACGAAACACGGTGCACCATATTGTACACCATCGGCGACCAGAAGGTGGACGTGGGGAAGGCAACAATAATGGAGCTGAAGGAACCATTTTTCCACAGCCGGCCGATCACCCCAGACGTCTTCAAGGTTTCCGTGGCCAGTGTCAAACCGGGCCGCAAGAATTTGGCTCCTCCGGTACAGGGGGGATGACGATGAGACAACGCGTCGGCTTGGTGATTGCAATAAGTGGGTCCTGTTGTGGCCAAAGAGTCTGCTTCGTCTGGAGGCGGCCGGGAGCACACCCACGAGCATGCAGTTAGGTATGAACATCAATACCCCACCTACTAAATTAGTGTCGGCTGTTGTGCTGGGTGATAGCGGACGGGGTGAGGAAGAGCCTCCATTAGTTGCTGGTGACGTCGCCATAGATGAGGATGAGGATGACGATAACACTCAACAGTACATAAATACTGGTGCCTACTTAGGGTTTGAGCATCATGAGTCAGTGCTTGATCAATTGCCGCCTCCGAAGTCTGAACGTATTATGGACGACCTTCCTGTAGCAAAGAAGGGTAGGAAGAGACCGAGGAAAGGCAACAAAGCTGCTTCTATGATCCAGCCGCCTCGGCAGACTCGGGTTCAAGACCGTATAGATATCCCCGGTGCGGCAATATTGCATATCGCCTGTGAACCAATCCTACTTAAAGCAGCGCTAGAGGGCAGATTTGGCGATCTAAGGAGACTTCATGATGATGTGCTGCGGATAGAGAAAGGCCTCACCGCCTCGAAAAATCCAGGATAACCACTCTACGTGGTTAACGTGCCGCGACAACTGTCGTATGTCCACACATTCCCCGCGGAGAAGTTCTTCCTGTGATTTGATTACATATTCGACATGTTTTGCTTGAAGAAGCTGGATTTTACGTTTGTCCGCCTTTATGCCTTGCACATGAACTACATCATCGGGTTTGAGCAGATACCTTATATCTGTGTCACTGACCCGTACTTCATGGACGAGGGCTTCTTGGTAGTCTGCACAGAGCACTGTGAATACGCGAGGGACTACCTCGTCAATTTCATGCTCGCCAATAAGGACAAGGAGGTGATTCTCGTGCCTTATCATGCCATGTAAGTCATCCACGCGGATATCCTTCCTTCAATTTCAATCATTCATTTGCACGGTGGAGGCTAACTAATTTGAGGTGTACTTATTTTGCGCAGCTGTGGGCGTGCCGTCGTCATCATCCTCTATCGTCGATACTCCCACGCTCTTTACTTGGACTGTCGAAGAACATTAACAAAAAGTTTTACACCCACATCAAGTCTGTTCTCGATAGTGCTATCTTTTACTACCGCACACGGGAGGAGAGGTCAAGGACAAGAAGTACAGGGACGACAGGCTCAGCTGCAGCCATAAGACCGACTTCTGCTGCATCCAGCAACCGAGGAATTCTCTTAATTGTGGATTCTATGTCCTACACCACATGCTGGAGTACAGACAGGATCATCAGAACCTTCACATGTCACCTAGATCCGGCGATGCCCATATTCTGCAATGTGCAAAGACCTTAGGAGATATCGAGGATCATCGACTTCGAGCTGAGTTCTATAAAATCCAGCGCGAACTTTCCCAGATCATCAGGAAGGATGTCGTCAAAAAACAGGCATGTTCTATGAAGAAGGACAAATGTCGTGGGAAGACGTCTGAACACGCATAGCCTCTCAGCGTCTCGACATGAAGCCTTTCACTAAGCTTGGGGACAATCTCCCAGACCTGGATGGATGGCACGACATGTTGGAGTGATTGTCGATATATGGCAATGTGTCCGTTTATTTCATACTTTCTGTATGACAAAACTTTGAGTTATGCACGATGAAACTTTATTTTGGTTGTATTTAAACTGTCCTCCTTGACTAGCGAAGATCACGAGAAACTGTAGTTAGGGCATTCTGGGTACGATGAACTTTGTTATTTATGCTTATGATATGTTGTTTCTATTTTTGCCAAGTCTGTCTCTTTTTGTTGCTCAACTATATATGTTGCATATCATCGAATCATGTGACGATGCAGGTGCATAGATCATCGATGTCGAAGAAGTGCTACGCCAGGAGTATACAACGAGTGGCCGGAGTGTCAGGCCCAGGTGTACCGGTTTCCGGTTTCCGAGCGTCAGCCAATAGTTAGTTTAGGTTTCATAGTGATAGCTCTTCTCGCATATATCATTGTTTAGATGGATGACGATGTAGTTTCAAGTAATCGAGACTTGTATTGCTATTTTCAAGATGATGAAGAGAGACCACTTTGTGCTGGATGATGATTATGATGATGACATGATTTGATGAGACTATTTTTATGTATATGCTATGATTACATTTGTATGTGTATGAGATGCTAAAGATTATTGTATAAAGCCTATTCAAATACAAAACAAATACCCGAAAAAAAACAGAAACTAATAAAACTAGCAGTAGCGAGGGGACTAAAATTAGCAGTAGCGCTCATTTACCAGTAGCACGGCCCGCTAGAAAGCGCTGCAGATATTAGCAAGAGAGTTGTTCCTTAAAGATCGCTACTGCTGTCCATGTATAGCAGTAGCGTGGGACGACATGCGCTACCGATAGGCAAAATACCCGCACTACTGCTAGGGTTTTCCCTAGTAGTGTTGTGGTGGAATCATAGTCTCCATCATCCTTTTCTCACTTGGGACAATGCTCTAATAATGAAGATCATCACACTTTTATTTACTTACAACTCAAGAATTACAACTCAATACTTAGAACAAAATATGACTCTATGTGGATGCCTCCAGTAGTGTACCGAGATATGCAATGAATCAAGAGTGACATGTATGAAAGAATTATCAAGGTAGCCTTGCCACAAATACGATGTCAACTACATGATCATGCAAAAGCAGTATGACAATGATGGAGCGTGTCATAATAAACGGAACGGTGGAAAGTTGCACAATATATATTGGAATGGGTATGGAAATGCCATAATAGGTAGGTTTGGTGGCTGTTTTGAGGAAGGTATATGGTGGGTGTATGGTACCGGCGAAAGTTGCGCGGCACAAGATATGCTAGCAATGGCGGAAGGGTGAGAGTGTGTATAATCCATGGACTCAACATTATTCATAAAGAACTCATATACTTATTGCGAAAATCTACAAGTTATTGAAAGAAAGTAATATGCGCATGCTCCTAGGGGGATTGATTGGTAGGAAAAGAGCATCGCTCGTCCCGACCACCACTCATAAGGAAGACAATCAATAAAGAAATCATGCTCCAACTTCATCACATAACGGTTCACCATACGTGCATGCTACGAGAATCACAAACTTCAACACAAGTATTCCTCAAATTCACAACTACTCCACTAGCATGACTCTAATACTACCATCCTCATATCTCTAAACAATTATCAAGTATCAAATTTCACATAGTATTCAATGCACGTTCTATGATAGTTTTTATTATACCCAACTTGGATGCCCATCATTCTAGGACCAATTTTATAACCATAGCAAATACCATGCTATTCTAAAAGACTCTCAAAATAATATAAGTGAAGCATGCGAGATCAATAATTTGTAAAAAGAAAACCACCACCGTGCTCTAAAAAGGTATAAGTGAAGCACTAGAGCTAATGACAAACTACTCCAAAAGATATTGTCAGCGTTCTGGGAATGGGGGTCCCCAAACTTGCCTGCCTGCGGCCCGTGGCGTGGCTCCACCAGCGGCGCAGTGCAGCCCGTCTTCATCAACCAAGCACCCAAGACCCTCACGAGGGGCAAAGCCTCGCGGTGCGGACGACGCAAGGCCTCCTCAGGAGCGGCCTCGTCAGGCACGCTCAAGAGGGAGGCGGAGAGATCAAGGCAAGGGGGTACCTCACAAGGTTCCCATGAAGCAAGCCATGACGACCAAGGCCAGGCAGGCGCCAGCGCATGCAATGTACTAGTTTCCCCTTTGGTGCTAAGGGGGCAAGCGCAGGCGCGGAGTACCAAGGCATCAGGCAAAGGTATCCATATCGGTGCAACAAGACCAGGACTAGCAGGACGGCAAGACCGAGGTCATTGTGGAGCCCAAGACGGTGTAATCACCAGAGCCTTTGGCAGGCGAAGACCACCTTTAGTCAGGATAGCCTCTACTAGTTGTCCCTTTCAAAATGGTCATTCTTGGATCCCTTCCCGCTCAATATTTGTAAGAGGACCAGGGCCTCTATAAATAGGACTAGCCACCACCATAGAAGGGATCGACCAGTCAAACCCTGAGCAGAACCAACCACAACACACAAGAACACCTCGCCTCAGGAGGCTGTTCTTCCCCTTGTACTATTCATCATCAGCCCAGGAAGCATTTCCACCACACCACACACTGGAGTAGGGTATTACAATACAATGGTGGCCTGGACCAGTATAAACCTCGTGTCTCTTGTGTTGTGATTTCGTTTAGTTAAGCCTGGGGATCACGACGAGGCAGAGAGACCGAGATTCGATAGGGGGAAATATTCGTGCGCACCCCAGTGATCGAACCTTAAGGGTTTTGCCGGAACCCGATATCCAACATTTGGCGCGCCAGGTAGGGGTGCGCCGGAGTCCTTCCTTCCGTCGATCCACATCCCATCACTTCGTGGCATCCATGTCCGACGCTCGCCAAGCCCGCGCTGAGCGCCGAGCCGCTCTCGCCGCTCAGGTCGCCCAGACGGCCCCTGTCGGCAGCCCCCCTCGTCGTTCTCTGTTGCCTGCCGCCACCGGCACGGCGTGGCATGAGCACCTAGTGTCCTCGCTGCACCCTTCGGTGTGGCGGGACGGCCACATCGCCAACCCATTGATGACTCCAGCCGGATCGTCGTCCCATGCTCAACGCGCTCCCATGGACGCGTAGGCCGTGCTGCTCACGGCATGCGAGCTCCTGCGTTACCGCCCCGTCGACGACCTCTACGAGGATTGGCTCGCCCGCATCACCGAGCTCGTCAGCGCCGTAGTGGGCTATCCCGTGTCGTCCCTCTCGCTGCCTCACCGGCCGCCGAGTACGGGCGACACGGCTCAAGGAGTGCCTCCACCACCTCAGCCCCAAGGCACGCGGCCCCTGGACGTTACCCACCACGACCGGCGCCCGCGCGAGAAGAAAGAAGCTGCGAAGAAATCCCTCGGCCCCGAGAAGGCGCCCCCGTGCTCCCTGCACCGGCACAACAAGACCGCGTACTGTCAATGGCAACAGTGCGCGGGCACCATCAAGAGCAAGCTCCACGGCAGCAAAGGGATCCGGTGGCCACACCAGGCTGCCGCGCCTTCACCGCCGAGCTGCGCAGCGTCGCCTGGCCGGGCAAGTTCAAGCCGGACCTACCTCCTCACTATGACGGCACCCCCGATCCCGAAGAGTTCTTGCAGCTCTACGAGCTGAGCATTGAGGCGGCCAAAGGCGACGAGAAAGTTATGGCTAACTGGTTTCTGATACGTCCATTTTGCATCATGCTTTTATATCAATATTTATTGCATTATAGGTTGTTATTACACATTATATCTCATTACTTATGGCTTATGGCTATTCTCTCTTATTTTACAAGGTTTACCATGAAGAGGGGGAATGCCGGCAACTGGAATTCTGGCTGGAAAAGGAGCAAGCGTTGGAAACCTATTCTGCACAACTCCAAAAGTCCTGAAACTCCACGAAACAACTTTTTGGAATTTATAAGAATTTCTGAGCGAAAGAAATAGGCCAGGGGGCCCACACCCTGTCCAGGAGACAGCCCCCCCCTATAGGGTGCGCCCCCTATCTCCTGGGCCCCCTGGTGGGCCTCTGGCGTCCAACTTCTGCTATATCATCACTTTTACCCTGGGAAAAAATCGTGGGCAAGCTTACGGGACGAAACTCCGCCGCCACGAGGCGGAACCTTGGCCGAACCAATCTAGGGGTCTAGCAGAGGTGTTCTGCCGGGGACACTTCCCTCCGGGAGGGGGAAATCATCACCAACGTCATCACCAACGGTCCTCTCATCGGGAGGGGGTCAATCTCCATCAACATCTTCGCCAGCACCATATCCTCTCAAACCCTAGTTCATCTCTTGTATCCAATCTTGTATCCAAAACCACAAATTGGTACCTGTGGGTTGCTAGTAGTGTTGATTACTCCTTGTAGTTGATACTTATTGGTTTACTTGGTGGAAGATCATATGTTCAGATCCTTAATGCATATTATTGCACCTCTGATTATGAACATGAATATGCTTTGTGAGTAGTTACTTATGTTCCTGAGGACATGGGTGAAGCCTTGCTATTAGTAGTCATGTGAATTTGGTATTCGTTCGATATTATGATATGATGTATGTTATCATCTCCTCTAGTGGTGTCATGTGAACGTTGACTACATGACACTTCACCATTATTGGGCCTACAGGAGGGCATAGGGAAGTAATAAGTAGATGATGGGTTGCTAGAGTGACAGAAGCTTAAACCCTAGTTTATGCGTTGCTTCGTTAGGGGCTGATTTGGATCCACGTGGTTCATGCTATGGTTAGGTTTACCTTAATACTTTTGTTGTAGTTGCGTATGCTTGCAATAGGGGTTAATCATAAGTGGGATGCTTGTCCAACTAAGGGCAGTACCCAATCACCGGTCCACCCACATATCAAATTATCAAAGTACCGAACGCGAATCATATGAGCGTGATGAAAACTAGCTTGACGATAATTCCCATGTGTCCTCGGGAGCTCCTTTATCATTATTAGAAGTTATCCAGGCTTATCCTTTGCTACATAAAGGATTGGGCCACCTTGCTTCACCTTATTTACTTTATTTGCTTGCTACTCATTACTATTTATCTTATCACAAAACTATCTATCACCTACAATTTCAGTGCTTGTAGAAAACCTTACTGAAAACCGCTTATCATTTCCTTCTCTCCTCGTTGGGTTCGACACTCTTACTTATCGAAAGGACTGCGATAGATCCCCTACACTTATGGGTTATCAAGACTCTTTTCTGGCGCCGTTGCCGGGGAGTGTAGCGCTTTTGGTGAGTATATTGATCGAATAGCAATGCCTACCACTTTGGACCATCAACAGAGGATGCGATGGAGGCTGATTTGAAAAGGATAGACGCCATGGAAGAAGATCAAGAAGTCACCTCTCGTCTCCGAGCAGAATTCATGATAGGGGAAGTACCGGGCATGGTTGTTCCAACTTCGGTCATCCCTTCCAATTCTAGATTTCTTTCTTATGAAAATATGAAAAAGAGTTTCACTTGTTCTCCAGAAGCTATGCAGCATCCTTGGGTAAAAGGAGCTTTGGCAGTTACGGGTAAGCTCCGTAAAGAGATTATGGATCTCAAACAACAAGTCAATAAGCTGGAGGAGGAGAACGGCATCCTGAAGGGCATCATCCCCAAGAAGATCATAACGCCAACCGTGAAGAAGGATAAATAATCACATGGGTATGGGCACTCCCCTTGGCAACTGCCAAGCTTGGGGGAGGTGCCCCGGTATCGTATCACCATCACACTCCTATCTTTATCGCTTTAATTAGTTTGATCCTTTTTGTAGTATATTGATCTAGTAGATTGAAGTTTTGATATCAAGTAGTTTGAGTTCTGCATTGTGATCTCTTTTTGTATTCGAGTCCGCGAGTTATCTATAATAAAGATTAGTGTTGAAGTCAAGGGCTTAGCTTTGTTGCCATGATTTTGAGAAAAATAGAAAGAATAAAAAGAATAAAAGAGTTCATATTGATTATAATGATGACATGATTTGATGAGACTATTTTTATGTATATGCTATGATTACATTTGTATGTGTATGATATGCTAAAGATTATTGTATAAAGCCTATTCAAATACGAAACAAATATGCAAAAAAAAAATAGAAACTAATAAAACTAGCAGTAGCGAGGGGACTAAAATTAGTAGTAGCGCTCATTTACCAGAAGCACGGCCCGCTAGAAAGCACTGTCGATATTAGCAACAGAGTTGTTCCTTAAAGATCGCTACTGCTGTCCATGTATAGCAGTAGCATGGGCCGACATGCGCTACTGCTATAATTTAGCTGTAGCGCATTATCAGTAGCGCAGCATCCCGCGCTACTGATAGGCAAAATACCCGTGCTACTGCTAGGGTTTTCCCTAGTAGTGTTGTGGGGGAATCATAGTCTCCATCATCCTTTCCTCACTTGGGACAATGCTCCAATAATGAAGATCATCACACTTTTATTTACTTACAACTCAAGAATTACAACTCAATACTTAGAACAAAATATGACTATGTGGATGCCTCCAGCGGTGTACCGAGATATGCAATGAATCAAGAGTGACATGTATGAAAGAATTATCAAGGTGGCCCTGCCACAAATACGATGTCAACTACATGATCATGCAAAAGCAGTATGACAATGATGGAGCGTGTCATAATAAACGGAACGGTGGAAAGTTGCACAATATATCGCGGAATGGCTATGGAAATGCCATAATAGGTACGTATGGTGGCTGTTTTGAGGAAGGTATATGGTGGGTGTATGGTACCGGCTGCGCGGCACAAGATAGTCTAGCAATGGTGGACGGGTGAGAGTGTGTATAATCCATGGACTCAACATTAGTCATAAAGAACTCATATACATATTGCGAAAATCTACAAGTTATTGAAACAAAGTACTACGCGCATGCTCCTAGGGGGATTGATTGGTAGGAAAAGACCATCGCTCGTCCCCGACCACCACTCATAAGGAAGACAATCAATAAATAAATCATGCTCCAACTTCATCACATAACGGTTCACCATACGTGCATGCTACAAGAATCACAAACTTCAACACAAGTATTCCTCAAATTCACAACTACTCCACTAGCATGACTCTAATACTACCATCCTCATATCTCTAAACAATTATCCCAAATTTCTCTTAGTATTCAATGCACTTTCTATGATAGTTTTTATTATACCCAACTTGGATGCCCATCATTCTAGGACCATTTTTATAACCATAGCAAATACCATGCTGTTCTAAAAGACTCTCAAAATAATATAAGTGAAGCATGAGAGATCAATAATTTCTACAAAGTAAAACCACCACCGTGCTCTAAAAACGTATAAGTGAAGCACTAGAGCAAATGACAAATTACTCCAAAAGATATTGTCAGCGTTCTAGGAACGGGGTCCCCAGACTTGCCTGCCTGCGGCCCGCGGCGTGGCTCCACCAGCGGCCCAGTGCGGCACGTCTTCATCATCCAAGCACCCAAGACCCTCGCGAGGGGCAAAGCCTCGAGGGGCGGATGATGCAAGGCCTCCTCAAGAGCGGCCTCGTCAGGTAGGCTCATGAGGGAGGCAGAGAGATCAAGGCAAGGGGGTACCTCGCAAGGTTCCCATGAAGCAAGCCATGATGACCAAGGCCAGGCGGGCGCCAGCGTGTGCAATGTACTAGTTTCCCCTTTGGTGCTAAGGGGGCAAGCGCAGGCGCGCAGTACCAAGGCATCAGGCAAAGATTTCCATATCGGTGCAACAAGACCAGGACTAGCAGGACGGCAAGACGCAGGTCATTGTGGAGCCCAAGACGGTGTCATCCCTAGAGCCTTTGGCAGGCGAAGACCACCTTTAGTCAGGATAGCCTGTACTAGCTGTCCCCTTTCAAAATGGTCATTATTGGATCCCTTCCCGCTCAATATTTGTAGGAGGACTAGGGCCTCTATAAATAGGACTAGCCACCATCATAGAAGGGATCGACCAGTCAAACCCCGAGCAGAACCAACCACAACACACAAGAACACCTCGCCTCAGGAGGCTTTTCTTCCCCTTGTACTATCCATCATCAGCTCAGGAGGTAATCCACCACACCACACACTAGAGTAGGGTATTACACCACAATGGTGGCCTGAACCAGTATAAACCTCGTGTCTCTTGTGCTGTGATTTCGTTTAGTTAAGCCTAGGGATCGCGACGAGGCAGAGAGAGCGAGATTCGAAAGGGAAATATTCATGCGCACCCCAGTGTTCGATCCTTAAGGGTTTTGCCGGAACCCGATATCCGACATTTGGCGCGCAAGGTAGGGGTGCGCCGGAGTCCTTCCTTCCGTCGATCCGCGTCCCGTCGCTTCGTGGCATCCATGTCAGACGCTCGCCGAGCCCGCGCTGAGCGCCGGGCCGCTCTCGCCGCTCAGGTCGCCCAGATGGCCCCTGTCGGCAGCCCCCCTCGTCGTTCTCCGTTGCCTGCCGCCAACGCCGCCACCGGCCCGGTGGGGCATGAGCTCCAAGCGTCCTCGCTGCACCCTTCGGTGCGGCGGGACGGCCACATCACCACCCCATCGATGACTCCAGCCGGATCGTCGTCCCACGCTCGGCGCACTCCCACGGACGCGCAGGCCGCGCTGCTCACGGCATGCGAGCTCTTGCGTTACCGCCCCGTCAACAACCTCTACGAGGATTGGCTCGCCCGCATCACCGAGCTCGTCAGTGCCGCAGGGGGCTATCCCGCGTCGTCCCTCTCGCTGCCTCACCCGCCGCCGAGTACGGGCGACACGGCTCATGGAGCGCCTCCACCGCCTCAGCCCCAAGGCAGCGCCCTGGCTCCAAGGCGTGCGGCCCCCGGACGTGACCCACCACGGCCGGCGCCCGTGCGAGAAGAAAGAAGCTGCCAAGAAATCCCTTGGCCCCGAGAAGGTGCCCTCGTGCTCCCTGCACCGGCACGACAAGACCACGTACTACCAATGGCAACAGTGCACGGGCACCATCAAGAGCAAGCTCCACGGCAGCAAAGGGCTCCGGTGGCCACACTAGGCTGCCGCGCCTTCACCCCCGAGCTGCACTGCGTCGCCTGGCCGGGCAAGTTCAAGCCGGACCTACCTCCTCACTATGACGGCACCCTCGACACCGAAGAGTTCTTGCAGCTCTACGAGCTGAGCATCGAGGCGGCCAAAGGCGACGAGAAAGTTATGGCAAACTGGTTTCTGATACGTCCATTTTGCATCATGATTTTATATCAATAATTATTGCATTGTGGGCTGTTATTACACATTATATCTCATTACTTATGGCTATTCTCTCTTATTTTACAAGGTTTACCATGAAGAGGGGGAATGCGGGCAGCTGGATTCTGGATGGAAAAGGAGCAAACGTTGGAAACCTATTCTGCACAACTCCAAAAGTCCTGAAACTCCACGAAACAACTTTTTGGAATTTATAAGAATTTCTGAGCAAAATAAATAGGCCAGGGGGCCCACACCCTATCCAGGAGACAGGGGGCGTGCCCCCCACTATAGGGCGCGCCCCCTATCTCCTGGGCCCCCTGGTGGGCCTCTAGCGTCCATCTTCTGCTTTATCATCACTTTTACCCTGGAAAAAATTGTGGGCAACCTTACGGGACGAAACTCCGCCGCCACGAGGCGGAACCTTGGCGGAACCAATCTAGGGCTCTGGCAGAGCTGTTCTGCCAGGGACACTTCCCTCCGGGAGGGGGAAATCATCACCAACGTCATCACCAATGATCCTCTCATCGGGAGGGGGTCAATCTCCATCAACATCTTCACCAGCACCATCTCCTCTCAAACCCTAGTTCATCTCTTGTATCCAATCTTGTATCCAAAACCACAAATTGGTACCTGTGGGTTGCTATTAGTGTTGATTACTAATTGTAGTTGATACTTATTGGTTTACTTGGTGGAAGATCATATGTTCAAGTCCTTAATGCATATTATTACACCTCTGATTATGAACATGAATATGCTTTGTGAGTAGTTACTTTTGTTCCCGAGGACATGGGTGAAGTCTTGCTATTAGTAGTCATGTGAATTTGGTATTAGTTCGATATTTTGATGAGATGTATGTTGTCATCTCCTCTAGTGGTGTCATGTGAACGTCGACTACATGACACTTCACCATTATTGGGCCTATAGGAGGGCATAGGGAAGTAATAAGTAGATGATGGGTTGCTAGAGTAACTGAAGCTTAAACCCTAGTTTATGCGTTGCTTCGTTAGGGCCTGATTTGGATCCACATGTTTCATGCCATGGTTAGGTTTACCTTAATACTTTTGTTGTAGTTGCGGATGCTTGCAATAGGGGTTAATCATAAGTGGGATGCTTGTCCAACTAAGGGCAGTACCCAAGCACCGGTCCACCCACATATCAAATTATCAAAGTACCGAACGTGAATCATATGAGCCTGATGAAAACTAGCTTGACGATAATTCCCATGTGTCCTCGGGAGCTCCTTTATCATTATTAGAAGTTGTCCAGGCTTATCCTTTGCTACATAAAGGTTTGGGCCACCTTGTTGCACCTTATTTACTTTATTTACCTGCTACTCATTACTAATTATCTTATCACAAAACTATCTATCACCTACAATTTCAGTGCTTGCAGAAAACCTTACTGAAAACCGCTTATCATTTCCTTCTGTTCCTCATTGGGTTCGACACTCTTACTTATCGAAAGGTCTACGATAAATCCCCTACACTTGTGGGTCATCAGTTTCCCATGGCTCTCAAGGACGATGCCCGCTCCTGGCTCCTGAACCTGCCTCCTGGCTCGATCTCTTCCTGGGACGAGATACGCAGTCGCATCATCGCCAACTTCCAGGGCACTCACGACCGCCCCCTAGCCGCGGGTGACCTGCGCCGCATCAAGCAGCAGACTTGGGAGACCCTACAAAAATACATCCAGCGCTTCAATAGCATCCGTGTTAAGATCCCCAAGGTCACGGACGAGGCCATCATTTCAGCGTTCTCTGATGGCATCTGCGACGTCAAGATCAAGGAGGAGCTGGCCATCCACAAGGGGTTGTGCACATCCCTAGAGTTGTTCAACCTGGCGACCTAGTGCGCAAGGGCTGAGGAGGGCCGCCTCTCCCTCCTCGAGCTGCTAGCTGTCGACCCAGAAGAAAAGAAGCTGAAGGCCAAGGAAGTCAAGCGCAAGGGAACGGCTATGCTCGCCGTGGAGCCAGACATAAAGCGCGGCAGGGACCAGCCGGAGTCGTCCAAGGGCAGCCGACCCTTCTGCGCCTACCACAACCTCCACACCCACAACACCATCGATTGCCATGAGCTTAGGGCCGTTCAAGAAGGACTCTTCGGTCGACGCCCCGAGTGTAATGACCGGGGCTACGACCGAGGAGGAGGACATGGCGGAGGATGATGGGACGACCGTGGCCCTCGCCAGGAGTGGCGTGACCGACCTCGTGAGTTTCGCTGGCAGGACCAGCCTTGCAAGGGTGCCTGGAGGGACCAGCCACGTGAGGGCACATGGAAGGATCAGCCTCGCGAGGACTGAGGGAGTCCTGGTTAACGGGGTATCCGGACAGCCGGACTATATACTTTGGCCGGACTATTGGACTATGAAGATACAAGACAAAAGACTTCGTCCCGTGTCCGGATGGGACTCTCCTTGGCGTGGAAGGCAAGCTTGGTGATTTGGATGTAGATCTCCTCCTCTGTAAACCGACTATGTGTAAACCTAGCCCCTCCGGTGTCTATATAAACCGGAGGGTTTAGTCCGTACGACAACAACAATCATACCATAGGCTAGCTTCTAGGGTTCAGCCTCTCTGATCTCGTGGTATATAAAATCTTGTAATATTCATATCATCAAGATCAATCAAGCAGGAAGTAGGGTATTACCTCCATAGAGAGGGCCCGAACCTGGGTAAACATCGTGTCCCCAGTCTCCTGTTACCATTAGCCTTAGACGCACAGTTTGGGACCCCCTACCCGAGATCCGCCGGTTTTGAAACCGACATTGGTGCTTTTATTGGTTCCACTGTGTCTTCGCGATAAGGCTTGATGGCTCGTCTCATTGTCAAAGACAACACCACCTCCGGGGGAGCTCTGGCTTTAGGCCAGACTCTCCGGCTGGGCGGCTTTGTTATGACCGCCCGATCGGCTGTTGCGCCGACGATGACTTCTCAGGTCATTAAAAATAGCCTCCACGTTGATTCAGAATTTGCCGAATAGATGGACCCAATGGAGCTCTTCTCCCTCAATGAGCTCTTGGATCGCATCGCCGCCCTGGGTGTCGCTACGGACTATGACCGGATCGGACTTAAACCTGATCAAAGGGAGATTCACTCTCCACCGGTCACCCAGGAGATAGCGGTAGTGGAAGAGCATCATCCTAATTCTCCCTCCACTTCGAGGACGAGCTATGTCCGGATTTCCGAGCTCTCCGAGCCAGACACCCGCTTGCGGGAGGACATGACCCCGGTCCCGGACTCACGATCGGGGGGCAGGCCGAAGAAATCGGGCAACGCCCCAGAACCCGAGCCGTTAAGCTCGGAAGCTTCTTTGCCCCTGGGTCCCAGATTGGGTCGGGATTCGGATTCAAATCCACCCACCCACCCAGATTTATCAAATCTTTCCCATATCAGACAAGAGCACCAAGAAACAGTACATCACTACTGGGCCAGATTCCTCCTTGTGATAAACAGGTTCAAGGACTGTCACGAGACAGAAGCAATCTCCCTCTTTTGCAAAAATTGCACGGACGAAGGGATTCTCAATGCTATAAGTTGCCATGACATAGTACACTTCGCTGACTTAGCGGCCATAGTGCAAAAGTACTGCGCAATGGAAAGCACCTGGAAAACCCAAACTAGTTTCTGGGACAATCCGTCTCTAGACAAATCCTCTGTCCGAACTAAATGGGTAAACTCTCGTAAGTTACCCGATTCAAGTACCAAAAAAATAAAGCCCACCGCAAGGCGCAGAACCGTATTGGAAGAATGGCTAAACGGGCCATGCAAGCTTCACAACACACCGGATACTACGCCAACGCATAGCCTTAGAGCATGTTGGATACTCCGGCAGGAAGCGAAGAGCGGCGAGGATCTCCTCATAAAACATACATCAGAGCAACATCCCATCGGAGACAACAATACGGTATTTACAGTCTTCAAGAATTTCGCCTCTAATAATAGGCGCAAGCGAGCTCAGCGCAGCCTCGCAGATGTTTGCCACATGGTAACAGTAAACCCATGGAACGACAGGGCTATAACTTACAATTCCAGTGACAAACCTCAATTCTGAACAGTCCGAGCACCAGCCGCTTTGGTCCTTAGCTCAATCGTGGATGGCTTCAGGCTCACTAAAGTGATCATGGACGGCGGAAGCGAAATAAACCTCATCTATGAGGACACCCTTAACAAGATGGAAATTGACAAGAGCCACATTGAACAAAGCAGCACGACCTTCATGGGAATCATCCCTAGTCGAGGAGCACAATGCGATCCGAACATCACACTCCGTGCCGAAAATAAAACCGCCGCCCTCGCCTTGGAGGCATTATCAGAAGCCCTCGCGGTCGAAGAACTGACAACACTGTGATCAACAGTGGACAGAGACGACGTGATACTCGACAAGCGACCTAAATCCACCTCCTTCAAGACAGCGGAAGAGATAATCAAATTCCAGGTCCACCCAATGGACCCTTCAAAGACAGCTTTCATCGGGACACAGCTGAACCCCACAATAGACGCCGCACTGCGAGACCTCCTGCGTGAAAATTGGGACATTTTCGCCTGGCATCCTTCAGACATGCAGGGCATCCCACGCAGGCTGGCCGAACATAGCCTCAATATAGTGAAAGGATACAAGCCAGTCAAGTAGACTCTTAGACGCTTCTCAGAGCCTAAGCGGCAAGCCATGGGAGAAGAGCTAGCCAAGCTACTCGAGGCCGGTTTTATCAGAGACATCAAACATCCGGATTGGCTAGCAAACTTGGTAATGGTACCAAAAAAGGACAAATCTTGGCACTTGTGTGTCGATTTCAAAGACCTCAATAAAGCTTGCCCTAAGGATCCCTTCCCCCTCCCCCACATTGATCAGATAATCGATGCCACCTCAGGACACGACTCATTGTGTTTCCTCAACGCATACTCCGGATACCATCAACTAAAGATGGCGGAGTTCGACCAGGCTGCAGCAGCCTTCATCACTCCGTACGGCCCCTTCTGTTTCAACACCATGCCCTTCGAGCTCAAAAACACCGGCGCAACCTATCAGCGCATGATTCAGACATGCCTGGAAAAACAAATCAGCAAGACAGTAGAGGCCTACGTAGACGACGTGGTCATCAAAACAAGACACGTCGAAACTTTAATAGATGACTTGAGGCTTACGTTCGATAATCTCCGAACATATGACATCAAGCTCAACCCGGAGAAGTGTGTCTTCGGAGTACGCTCCGGAAAATTGCTCGGCTTCATCGTTTCCAATAGAGGAATTGAAGCCAATCCGGCAAAAATCTGAGCTCTGTCACAGTTGGCTATCCCAACAGATCTCAAGCATATCCAGAAACTAACTAGATGTGTGGCTGCATTAAGCCGCTTTATCTCCTGCTTAGGAGAAAAGGCACTACCCCTGTATCGCCTTCTTCGACGCACCGAACACTTCGAGTGACTGATGTGGCCACGGCTGGACTGGAAGAAATAAAGGCACTCTTGGCCTCCAACCCAGTCCTGACCGCGCCAAACATTGGCGAACTCATGCTATTGTACATAGCCGCAACAAACCAAGTTGTGAGCGCAGTGCTCGTCGTCGAACGAGAGGCAGACGGACACAAGTTCCCCCTCCAAAAGCCGGTATATTACGTGTCCACTGTCCTCACTCCATGTAAATATCGGTACCTGCACTATCAAAAGATAGCGCATCCGGTCTTCATGGCATCCCGGAAACTACGACACTACTTTCAAGAGTGTTCGATCACGGTGGCCTCCGTAGTACCACTCAATGACATAATAAATAACTGCGACGCAACAGGCCGAATTGCTAAATGGGCTATAGAGCTCCTTCCGTTCGACATAACATACAAACCACAGCGGGCCATTAAGTCGCAAGTATTGGCTGACTTCGTCGCCGAATGGACAGAGGCCGAACTCCCTAAAGAGTATGGCGCATACTCAAATTGGATCATGCATTTTGATGGCCCAAAATGCTGGCCGGATTGGAAGCAGGTGTCGTCATGACATCCCCCACAGGAGACACGGTGTAGTACGTCCGCCAAATATTATACACAGACTCCAACAATGCAGCCGAATACGACGCTCTATTGCATGGTCTTCGGATGGCAGTCTCCAAGCGCATTCAATGCCTCGAAGTGTGCGGGGACTCAAACCTTGCAATATCTCAAGTAAATGGAGACTTTGATGCCAAGGACCCGAAAATGGTGGCTTATCACAATGCCGTCCTCAAAATGTCAGCTCGGTTCGAGGGGCTCGAATTCCACCATGTGGTCAGAGAAAATAACCAAGCGACCGATATCCTCACCCGCATCGGCGCTAGACGCGACCCTGTCCCACCTAATATCTTCTTAGAAAGGTTGTTCAAGCCGTCCGTGGCATGGGAAGGGGAGTCCGACACTATTAGTCCGGCTCCGAACACAACCCCAAATTATGAACCTTCTGACGTAATCGGAGGGTCTGCCACCGAAATAACATCTTCGAACCACGAAATAATGGTTGTCATCGCCCCGTGGACCGAGCCCTACTTGGCCTACCTTCATAGGCAAGAGCTCCCTGAGGACCAAAATGAGGCACGTTGTATTGTGTGACACTCTAAAGCCTACAAAGTCCATGAAGGAGAACTCTACAAGAAGAGTGCCACCAGAGTGCTCCAACGATGCATCTCCGAAGAGGAAGGGCGGCAGCTCTTAGCCAAAATCCATTCCGACTAGGCGGGCACCACGAGGCAGCCCGATCTCTCGTGAGCAAGGCCTTTCGGACAGGATTCTACTGGCCGACAGCCCGGGCGGACGCACAGGACCTTGTCCAACATTGCGTTGGTTGTCAACTATTTGCCTATCAGAGCCATATGCCCCCTAGCGCTCTCCAAACAATCCCCATAACTTGGCCCTTCACGGTCTGGGGGCTAGATATGGTGGGACCCCTTAAAGGGGGCAGCCATAAGAAAAAATACTTCTTGGTCATGGTGGACAAGTTCACCAAATGGATAGAAGCCAAACCAGTTAAAACGGCCGAATCCGGACCAGTGATAGACTTCATATCGGAGGTTGTGCACCGCTACAGTGTCCCCCACAGTATCATCACCGACAATGGCTCGAATTTTACAACCGAGGAGGTAAAAGCCTGGTGCGGCAAAATGGGCATTAAGCTCGACTACGCCTCTGTCTATCACCCCCAAACAAACGGTCAAGTCGAACGTGCAAATGGTCTTATTATGAGCGGCATCAAACCCAGACTAGTGCGATCCTTGAAGGAATCAGACACGCATTGGGTCGAGGAACTCGACTCCGTACTCTGGGGGCTGCGGACCATTCTGAATCGTACCACCGGATACACACCATTTTTTATGATGTATGGCGCAGAAGCAGTGTTGCCCTGCAATATAATTCATGACTCACCTCGCGTGTGCATGTATGAAGAGAAGGAAGCCGAGCTAGACCGGCAGGACAACTTAGATGCTTTGGAGGAGCAGCATGATGTCGCTAAAGCCCGTTCCGCATTCTATCGGCAACAGGCTCGAAGGTATCAAAGCAGAGAAGTACGGGCCAAAACTTATAACATTGGCCAACTCGTTCTACGCCTACCTGATAAGAAGAAGGACAAGCTCAAACCCAAGTGGGAGGGTCCCTTCATCATTGATAAAGTTCTCACTAGAGAAGCGTACCATCTGCGCAGCGCATCAGATAACAGACTCGAGCCGAACCCATGGAACGCGGCCAGACTCCGGAGATTCTATGTGTAGCGCCGAACCCAGTGTTCGTCTCCTTAAACTTTGCCTCTTCAATTATGTTCTCTTTCCTCCTTTCTCGCCCCTTTTTCATTTTTTTACAGCCTTAAAACTGTACGGATGCCATGAGCATTCCGGTCGCATTATGCATGCACACTATACCTGGGGGCTTCCTATTTGGAAGCTAAATATAACCACTTTAATGGCTTCTTGCCAGCCACATATGCATTTTTCTTTCCATATGTGCCTTTTCGTCACCATTATATGCATCGATATGACTTATGTTTTGGCCATGCTGGGTTGCCTGGCTCTTGTATTTATGCCCTATGTTCCCGTTAATTTGGCTAGGGCATAGGGGGAGCACCTCTTCGATTGTTACTGCCGGTTGAGCCGGATGTGTACCTCAGACTGGGTGAAGCCGAAAGCTAGCATTCTTAAGGGAATATTCGGTCGGTGAACAAAAGATGTTCTCGTTCATAACAACGAAAATACCCATATGTTTTGTTTCCTGCGCTTCTGTTCGCAGTTCGGACATGCACATCGATGCATGCGTACCCAGAGAAAGGAACCCCTAACGGAACTATTCTCTCTGGAAGATGTTTCTTAATATCCATGTAATATAACATAACTAGTTGGGTACTTGTCTGTTCAAGAACTTATGACCCCTACGCCTGGTTTCCACGCATACCCCGGTTTTTCATAACTGTGTGGGTATTTGGATACACCCCGGACTGTCGGCTCCGGGGGCTGAAGCGAAAAGGTCCGCCATGACAAATGATTTTCAATCCGGCTAGGGAGTACATGAGCCCATTCAAATTACATAATCATACAGTATGGCTATACCCTTCCTCTATACCATCCAACAAGCTGTCTAGCTTACAATCGTGCTGGGAATACTTTTCAACTAAGGCTACTTGATCATACACCAAACTAACGGGTATCTCTTGTCCATCTGGACCAGCCGGTCCGACTTCGGCCATATGGTTCGGGTCAGCCTTGGCGTATCACGTATTCACCATGGCCCAAGCTTCCCTCGCACCTTGCCAGCAAGCTGATACCTTCCATAGTCGAAAGCACCGACGTGCTCCTTTGAGCATCTCTACAAGTTCACTCAGGCCTCCTGGCAGGGAAGCGGACGGCCACAAAGCCTGACCAATACCTTGCATCACCTGCCGAGCTCGTTCATGCAGTTGTGAAAGCTCTTGCAGCATATCGCCTGCGGAACCAGGCTCTCCTCTTCAGGGTGTCCCGTCAACATACCCGCAGACGTAACTCTGTCAATACGCCTCCTCGCCGAACTATACCATAGTTTGTTCAAGCACTTACTAAAAATGCCGCGTCGAAGCCTCCGTTTCTCCTTCACGGAGTCCGTGAGCTGAGCCGAACATCTTTCAATTCGACGCTCAGTTGGAGATTAGCATCTTGCAGCTTATTCCTCTCCTGAATAGACTACGTCAGCACGCGTTCGCCCGCGTTCAGTTGACTTCGCAGATGCAGCTCATTATCTCCCACAGTCTCCGGATTTCCTCCGGGATTGTCTGCCGAATATTTCGTCAGATTTATAAACCATGCCGAAGACACAAACTTGTAGAAGGAAATTATTACCAGAAGAAATCTTTTTGCATCCCTCTTGTTCGGCTACATTAGCCTTCATTTGGGCCTTACACTCCTCCAGCTCTTGAGACAACTGGGCATTCTTCTCTACAAGAACCTATGCATTTAATGATCCTTAAATCAGTTGTGCCAACTGTTTCAAGTCTCAGGGGCTACTACTACACATACTTATTAAATTCTCTTACCCGTATATCCTTCACATACTGGTCCGTTGCTCTGGCAAGTCCATCTTGAGCAGCGCGGATATAGGCGTGTCCGGAATTGAAGGCATTGAATGCCTCTTCGGAAGAAATACCACCGCGGAGTACGGCCCGTCGGCGCCGGTGATTCATGGCGCTCTCCAATTCTGAATTTGTGGCGGAAAGCATATCTGTGTCCTCCGCAGGAGGACAGTTTGGCACTGTCCCCACATCAGCCTCCGCATGTGAATCCGGTCCAGGAATCCGGCTGTTGGAGGCGTGGCCGGCAGAGTCCCCGGACATAGTCCGGCACTTCCTGACAGGACATAATTAAAACCGTCACGCCTCGACAAATAGACCAAATAGACCATGGGGCAAGTTCAATGAATACCTCTGCGCCTGCGTACCGCTCCTAATCGCCTTCCTTTTAAGCCTACCTTGTCTAGGCGCCTTTTACTGAGAGGCCCCCGCGGATTCTGCATGGCGTCCCGACCGCCGTTTCTATAAAAACACGGCGTGTGATCATAAGGTACGGCAAAACGAAGGAATCCTTTCGGAAGGTTGGGACCCCGACATTACGTACATGTGACACGGGAAGCAGTCCGGGATAATCCGGGATGATGGCCACTAAAAGAGCCGCCACTTCTTGCCTGATAGAAAGTCCCGTCGACGAATTCCACGGATATGTCTGGATCTTCTTCAAGTACGGGGTCGAGAGCCCGGCTGGGATCCTCTGGCTGCGGAGAGGGGCTGTTGAACTCTTTCACGGCCTTCCTTAGTTCCTATTTTGAAACAGCAAGGTAAATAATTGTGGCAAAGAAGGAAAGAACGATTAGAGTCGAGTAAAAAATTACAACTTACCCACCTTTGGGGGTTGTACATGGAAAATCCATCCCGCGGTTTAATACAGAGGAACTCCTCTTCTTCTCCTTTGTACAATTCGGATAGTATCCTCGCCAACGATGTGGCGGAGTCCGGACCTTTGCGACCGCAGCGGGAGGCATCGTCTTCTCCATTGAAGTGCCACATGGGTTTCCCCTATATTGAAGTGGCTGCACTCCCCTTATTATGCATATTGACATAACTTTGGTTATTGTCAATCCTGATTTGGCCAGGGTTTGTATCCCGCTCATCAGGTAGAAGACTTCCCTATTATCTTCCTCCTGGGGGCTCCGAGGGCGCCAGCTTTGGCGTTTCTTCAGTGGAGTATTGGTGAACTTAGGAAGGCCCGTCCGGACTGGGTCCGTATGGGGAACGCCATCAATATAAAACCAGTCCGAGGGCCAGTCTTCAGACGCCTTCTTTGGAGTGCCGGACAGGTATCCGGTCTCGGCAATGCGCCATATTTCGGCTCCTACCCAATTGATATATAGATCCCTCCTGGTTGCGGGGGACGAGGCAAAATAACCTCTTCCATAGCTCGAAATGAGCTTCACAGCCCAGGAATAGCTCGCAGAGGGCAACGAAGCCCGCAATGTGCATTATGGAGGCGGGGGTAAGATTATGCAACTGGAGACCGTACAACTCCAGGAGCCCGCGGAGGAATGGGTGGATTGGAAACCCGATGCCTCTTAGCAGATATGGGACAAGGCACACCCGCTACCCCCGAGATGGGTTAGGAAATCTCTCCTCTTGCTCCCCGCCATTATAGGTGGCTACTCCGGATCGGATGGGGACCATGTATGCGGGCGGAAGGAACCCTTTGGTGTTCAACTCTATTAGGTGGCTGTGAGGGATGGAGCACTTTTCCCAATCCCCTGGCTTCGAGCTGGGGGAGCGGCGAGCAGGGCTGCGGCGACCGGTCATGATTGGATGGCTTCTTTTGGGCGTGCTCTGCGGAATGCTTGCTTGGGGGAAGATGGTGTGATTTGGATCTGAAGATCCCTGTCTCCTCAAATAGATGACTCGCCTATGGGATTAGGGTGGCAAATGAAAAAATGCCCCGGTCCCTCGTCTTCGATCGACACGTGGAGGTGGCCATTATTGAAGCACAGAAGCCGAGGAGTACAACCTTACTGGGAGGCCAGACACTATTCGCACGACGGGTGCACCGGATTTGGAGAAGAACCCGCCTTGCAATGCTGAAGACAATCTGCACGCCGGACTCATCGCATTGAAGCCTGGTTGGGGGCTACTGAGGGAGTCCTGGATAAGGGGGTATCTGGACAGCCGGACTATATACTTTGGCCGGACTATTGGACTATGAAGATACAAGATAGAAGACTTCGTCCCGTGTCCGGATGGGACTCTCCTTGGCATGGAAGGAAAGCTTGGCGATTCGGATGTAGATCTCCTCCTTTGTAAACCGACTCTGTGTAACCCTAGCCCCCTTCAGTTTCTATATAAACCGGAGGGTTTAGTCCGTACGACAACAACAATCATACCATAGGCTAGCTTCTAGGGTTTAGCCTATGTGATCTCATGGTAGACCAACTCTTGTAATTTTCATATCATCAAGATCAATCAAGCAGGAAGTAGGGTATTACCTCCATAGAGAGGGCCTGAACCTGGGTAAACATCGTGTCCCGGGTCCCTTGTTACCATTAGCCTTAGACGCATAGTTCGGGACCCCCTACCCGAGATCCGCCGGTTTTGACACCGACAACGACCGCCCCAGGGCAACGTAGGCCTTCCTCCACTGCCACCACCACCAAGAAGGAATGACGACTATCATCAGGACGAGGGGGCTGGGGGCTTCCAGGAGCCACGTGCTATCACTTGCATCTTGGGCGGAGCTCAGGCCCCAGCCTCTCAGTGCATCTTCAAGCAGTTCGCTCGCAAGGTGAACGCAGTCCTCCCCAAGCTCACGGCCATGCGCCCGCTCAGGTGGTCCAAGTGCGCCATCACTTTTAGTTCAGCGGATCAACTCAAGTGCGCGGGTACTGCCGGCGTCTTCTCGATGCTCTGTTCCCCAGTCATCAGCAACGTGCAGGTCACCAGGACCCTCATTGATGGCGGCGCAGGCCTTAACATCCTGTCCGTCGAGATGTTCGACAACCTTCAAGTGCCATATGATCAGCTCCAGCCTACCAAGCCTTTTTCAGGAGTTACTGATGGCTCCACCACCCCGATAGGGCAAGTCCGCCTCCCTGTCACCTTCGGACAGCACGACAACTACTGCGCCGAGATCATCGACTTCGACGCCGCCCACATCCACCTGCCATACAATGCCATCCTAGGGTATCCAGCCCTGGCCAAGTTCATGGCAGTGACCCACCACGGCTACAACGTCCTCAAGATGCCAGGAAGCGGCAGAATCATCACGACCCCTTGCGAAGAGAGAGATGCGGTGTGTTCCCTCGAGCATACCTTTCAAGCTGCATCAATCGAGGATCCAAGCAGCAAAGGCAATAACCCTCCGGAGGCCATCCCCAAGAAGAAGAAGCAACCGCTTCACCCGAGGCCTCAGGAGGTCGGCATCCCGGGTGGTGCCGCGTCAGGATTGGCGCCCATGCATGGGCTCCTTCCATCACATAGGAAGGCGCGCCCGGCGCCCTCTTCGGGCAGGGCTCAGGGGCTCTCTTCTGGAGGGCCTCAGACCATGCCAACATCACGAGGGAGGCGCTTGGGCACCACTTGGAGGTGTGCTTCGCAGCACGTTTCCCTGAGGAAGGCGCAGAGCGAGGAAAGCCCAACGTTCAGAAATTCATCACCAAGACCACTCAGGAGCTTCAGGAAGCAAGAGCCATGCGTGGAGATCGCCGCATGCCTGGCATGGCTCCCCATCCAGGTGAGGATGGCGGGCTGCACGTCTACATCGACATCCCAGGGCTCAACCAAGCTGTGTCTCAGGAGAGTTTCTGGCCTTCGCACGTGGGAAACTGCGATGGTCCGCTGCACAGCTACGTTCGCATGTCTTTCGGCCTACTGAACATGGCTGCCATCCACCAGCGACACCTGCAGAGCATTCAGGCGGCTCAGGAGGCCAGGCACCACGAGGTCCTAGCGGAGATGGAGACGGTCCTCAAGGATCCGCCTGGACTCCCAGAGCCTCCTGAGGCTCAGGATTCCGGTGGCTCGTGAGGAACGACCTCCTCACCGCGCATCTTTAGCTACTCCAACACCCCTCCATCTACAACGGAACCAGGTGACATCCCCCAAGTTCATTTCAGCTGGGAGCACCCTCAAGGCTGCATCATTCCCAGGCCGCGTGGGTCCGTCCCTGTGGCATGTATCCCTTTTTCTTATGCTTTTAGCTTACCTTGTTGGGGGCGCCCCATGGGTTGCATCATCCCCAAGCCGCTTGGGCCTAACCCAGTGGAATGTACCCATTCTTCTTTTACCTAAGCTAGTTTTCCTTTCATGCCTAATCTACTTATGTTTATCACCTGCTCGATCGCTGCCTACCATGGGCCTCTCTCTCTCTCGTGCAAATCGCTTGCGCGTTAAAAGGGGGGCTCCTGAGCATCGCAACTCAGGAGCTCTTACTGGCTCTCCAGCCCTCACCCCCTGGCCTTGACCATGGCATCGCGACCTGGCATACCAGTGGCGGCTGAGCTCACTCAAGGGCCGGGACCTGAGGACATAGAGCATTTGTGCCTAACCATCATGCAGGAACACACAGCTATCCAAGATCCAAGACTAGGCGCAATCCGCCTTGAGGTAGGGCCTCATGAGTCCCGCGCTGGCTCACGAGTGCCCAGATACACCTCCTCTAGCCCTGTCGTGCAAGCCACGTGTCAGGGCGGGGCTGTACACGCCCCGGGGGCTATCCTCAGAGGGGGCCCCCTCCCACGCACCAGTGGAAGCACCATGCTCCGCGCAGGCCATCGACAATGCGGAGGAGCGGCTATGCCCGTACACATGCGGAAGCACTATGCTCCGCGCTGGTGATAAACAAGTGAGGGCGGCCCCGTGCCGTATCAACCTCAGGGAGCCCAGAGCTCGGTGTCTGGCCTCATCACAACACCTCCCCTCGGGAGCGTCACGCGAGGGGGCTGGGAACGGGGGCTACTCCCGGGTCACGCCCAAGCGTACGCCACCTAGCCAGGTCCCCCGGACCTGGTCGTCGCGCGCCCCTCCCCGAGCGGAGCCAAGGTATGAAGGTCGTTTGAACGTCAAGGGGGACTCCTGATCATCACGACTCAGGAGCCTAACTAGTCTCGTAGCCCCTCACTCCTTAGTTCCGTCCTGGTTTCCGGCCGGGGCTAACGGCGGTTGAGGCATGCGCGGGGCCGGGCTCTGCCGACATAGAACACTAGACCTACCCCCATGTTCCCTCCATATTTGTTGTTTGAACGTCAAGGGGGACTCCTGAGCATCGCGACTCAGGAGCCTAACTTGTCACGTAGCCCCTCACTCCTTGATTTCGTCCTGGTTTCCGGTCGGGGCCAACGGCGGTTGAGGTATGCGTGGGGCCGGGCTCTACCGACGTAAAACGTAAATCAAATAGGAAGGAAACCGCAAGCAAATTCTAGAGCAAATATTACAAACCATAATTGTCTTCACAACACCAGACGCAAGTTTAAACGCCTCCACGAGGCATGGTGCACATTGCAGGAATTAAACAGGAAAGAAGCCGTCACCATTGGATATTGCCGTCACCCGCCAAGGACTCCACCCCCATGGTAGCACCACCCGTGCCACCACTTGGGGCTGCAGGATCAGCACCACCGCCTGCCGTGGGCGCAGAAGCAAAGGCGCGGAACTTCCCCAGCAAGGCCTCCAGCTGGCTTCTTCACGGCTTCTGTGGCAGCGGCGAAGCGCTCGCTGTCCAGGGGCTCCAGCAGCTCGTCAAGGTTGGCGTTGGGGTCGCAAAGGTAGAGGTGGCTGAAGACGTGCGTTAGCGCAGTGGAGGAAAGGACGCGATCTTCTATCTCTCCCATGGGCCCGACGGCGTTCACGACTTCTTCAAGCGCTTCAACCAAGTAAGGAAGCAGCTGGGCAGGCCCATCCTCGTTGGTAGCCAGCGGCTTCTCCAGGCCATGAGCATAGAGCGTCTTCAGTGCCGCACGGGACCTCTCCTCAAGGAGTGCGAAGGCCATGCGGTCCTCTGCCAGGACCTTCGCCTTGGCGTCCAGCTCGGCCTTCTCTGCCCTCATCGCCTGCTCCAACGTCTCCAAGCGACCACGCTCGGCAGCCTGCTCCTCCGCCAGCCGCGTCATCTCGATGTCGCGGTCCTTGACGGCGTCTTTCAGAGCCTTCATCTTGTCCTCCTTCGCTTGGCGGCCATGATCTTCTTCAGCAGACTTGTCGCATAGATCATGCGGCTTAGCCTCCAGCACCTTGCAGTGGTCCTGGGCGGCCGTGGCATCCTTCAGCACTGCCTCGCGAGCAGCTACAGCTTGCACGGCAGCCTGCTTCTCCTTCTAAGAGGCTCTCGCGGCCCGCCTGAGCGTCGCTCGGACAAAAGCATCAGAGTGAAGCCAGCCGGAAACCAGCTCCAGACGCCTGACTGCCAGATGGGAGTCGGTACCCTGGAGGTCTTCGCGCAGCTGGACTATCTCAGAAAGGGCGTGGTCGAAGACATCACAGGAGGCAGAAGGGCCCGGAACCAGCAGCGCAGCAGGAGGAGGAAGTGGCAGCGTAACCACAGCTCGGGAGACTGGGGGCTCCTGAGCCTTGGGCACCTCGACAACAACATCATGTTTTGGCACCTCCGGAGCCAGCGGGGCCGTGGCGGCTGGCACCTCACCAGGGCGCTCCTCCAAGCCTCGCGAGCATGACCGGGCAGGGAAGGTACGAGCATCGTCACCTCCCCTCCCCACGGACGAAGGAGCGGCTACGACAGACGAGGCGGCCCCGGACAGTGTCACCCCGTCCTCCTCCTTCTTCTTCGCTGTAGGCGGTGGCCTAACCAATCGATGGAGAACGTCAAGTACCAGTCGCATAATCAAGAACAAGGCGAAATCACGGACACTTATTGGTCTACCGCGGCGTAGTTCACCACCCTCTTGCCGAGCTTGAAGCCCGAGAGCCTCGAGGCTCGGGGCGCAGTCGCGGGAGCTCCGGGGGCAGGGGAAGATGCAGCGGAAGGCTTGGAAGCGGCTCCAGTCAGCGCCTGGGCAGAGGTAGCCTCTTGGGAGATCAACGCTGACCTGCTCTTCCACGGAATCACGAGCGGGCCATCATCCTCTTGGGCGGCGTCAGCCTCATCGTCGTCTGGCAAGGTGGGGAGGATGTCAGACACGCGTGGGGGGGAAGGTCTCCCCCGTCCCCTCGAGGGTCTCCTCCGAGTCGCGCTCCTCGTCCTCTTCCTCTCCTCCTCCCCTGCGGGAGTCGCCCGAGGACACGTTCACCAGCGCCGCCTCCCCATGGACCGCGGGTGGCACTGGTGGCACTAGGACGCGCCCATCAAAGATGGGCATGGCAGCCACCACTTGCGCCATGTCCAGGGGGAGGAACAAGGGGACATGGGCACCTGCAGGGTACTCTTGGTCGTCCCCGACCAGGAGGCGCAGAGCTGCGGCTAGATCCTCATCAGCCAGAGCTGTCGGGCTCACACGAAGCTTGTCGTCTGCGCCTTCAAGCATCCACAGGGGGCGCGAGTGTGCCTGCAGCGAGGCCACCCGCTGCTCCAAGAACTCCCTCAGGAGCGTGGTTGCTTCACCGCCTTCGCGTTCGCTGGCCTCAGATTGGCGGTCATCTTCTCCAGCACCAGCTTCGCCCGATCATCGGTGAGCTTCGCATGAGCCCACCCTCCGTAAGATTGGGGCATCGCCGTCGGCGGCACCAAGGCATGCTCGCCATTAATCCGGAGCAGAAAGAAGTGGCGCAGCAGAGACACGGATGGCATCACCCCAACATGCGCCTCGGTAATAGGCAAAAATTGACAGAAGAAGGACGGAGTTGGGATGGAGATGATGGGCCTGCAACTTGTAATGGCAGAGAACGGCGAAGAAGAAGTCGGAGAAGGGAGGTACCAGGCCAGCGACAACGGCGTTCATGAGGAAGGGGTAGAAAGTGCTCCCCTGAGCCTCCGGCACGGCGGAGCCAGCCCGGAGTACGGTCTCCCCCCTCTCATTCTTCTCACCCGCCGTCAGCAGGCGTGTGGCGGCAAGACCCTTCTCTGACACAGTGGGTGCATCCAGAGCCGGCAAGTACCAGGCCGGCGGCGCGTAAATCTTGGCCTTGCGGGGCACCATCGCTTGCCGAAGGGAAAAAGATTGAAGTGGATCTGAAGGTTTCGGAGGCAAAGGCAAGGAAGGGGATCTGGAACAAGACGAAGGAAGGCAATGAAAGCAAGCCTTGCCCGCGCCAGTCTTTTTGTTAGTCGGGCAGTTCTCGAGGCAGCGTGGGGAAGCAGAGACGCCCACGTCCAATCAGTCGCCACGCGTCAACCAAGGCCGCAGGCTTTTGGGGCCCGCGGCGCTCCACACTTACACCTTGGCTTCGCCGCTAAGCCAAGTCTGAGCACGCCTTGGGCCTGGGGGCTACTGTCGGCGTTCTAGGAACGGGGGTCCACAGACTTGCCTGCCTGCGGCCCACGGCGTGGCTCCACCAGTAGCCCAGTGCGACCCATCTTCATCAACCAAGCACCCAAGACCCTCACGAGGGGCAAAGCCTCGTGGGGCGGACGACGCAAGGCCTCCTCATGAGCGGCCTCGTCTGGCAGGCTCACGAGGGAGGCGGAGAGATCAAGGCAAGGGGGTACCTCGCGAGGTTCCCATGACGGAAGGCATGACGACCAAGGCCGGGCGGGCGCCAGCGCGTGCAGTGTACTAGTTTCCCCTTTGGTGCTAAGGGGGCAAGCGCAGGCGCAGAGTACTAAGGCATCAGGCAAAGGTTTCCATATTGGTGCAACAAGACCAGGACTAGCAGGACGGTAAGACGGAGGTCATTGTGGAGCCCAACACGGCGTCATCACCAGAGCCTTTGGCAGGCAAAGACCACCTTTAGTCAGGATAGCATGTACTAGATGTCCCCTTTCAAAATGGCCGTTGTTGGATCCCTTCCCGCTCAATATTTGAGAAGAGGACCAGGGCCTCTATAAATAGGACTAGCCACCACCATAGAAGGGATCGACCAATCGAACCCCGAGCAGAACCAACCACAACACCGAAGAACACACTACAAAAAAAATACACTTCCGTGATGATACGTGTTTGTCACATTAGGTCGCATTTTCTGTCATGCATGTACATCCATGACGATTTTATGACAGAATCAAGATAGTCATACCTGTGCTGTCGTAGAAGTGTTCCAAGACATTACCAAAATTATCATCACGGAAGTGTCCACTTCTATGACGATAAACTGCGCGTCACAGAAGTGCTTTCGGCAAGGGTGACCGACACGTGGCATCCACCGTAACGGAACACCGTTAAGCTATCGGGTCGGGTTTTGGATCCGATAACCCGTTAACAGCCCCGACCAATGGGGAATTTCCACGTGTAAAATTCTTATTGGCCAGATGAAACACGTGTCAGCTCGTCAGTGGGTCAGATAGGCGCCTATGATATGTCGACACGTGCCACGGCCCACCTCTGGCCCAATTAGCTTACAAAGCCGTCCCGTTTAACTTGGTCAAAAGTTAACGGGCTGGCCCATGAAAAGCCTGTTAACGGTCTCTTCGCAAATAGCCCATTTTACGGCCCGTTAGGCACTAAAGGAAATCGGCCTAACAACGTCATGTGGGCCGTCGAATATGTCACCAGCCCATTTCACTTTCGGCCCATGTATGGCCCACGACGTCTTTCGGCCCATATGAGGCCTTCGTATCTTTCGACCCTTTACAGGCCCACGGTGACTCTAGCCCATAATGAACAGTACTTTTCTTTGTACCCATTAACGGGCCGTGATTTACAAGGGCCGTTTCCAGCCCATGTTAGCTTTTGGCCTATTGACGGCCCATACGTTCTTGGGCTCCTTTTCGGCCCTTGATTACTTCCGGCCCGTTACTGGCCTACTCCCCTAATGGGCCAAATTGGGACCATGGCAAGAGTCAGCCTGTTACTGGCATGTTCCACAAATGGGCCAAATTCGGCCCATGGCAAGAGTCAGCCCGTTACAGGCATGTTACCCTAATGGGCCAAATTTGGCCCATGGCAAGAGTCGGCCCGTTTCTGGCCAGCCCGTCCTATATTCTGGCCCATTAACGACCCGTTATGCCTGTGACAGAATTAAGCTTTTGAAGTCCTACGGCCTGTTAACGGCCTGTTACCATGCTTGGCAGATACCAATTACGCCCGGTTACCGCCCATGTAGACCCATTTATCCGATGGCCCGAGGCCCACCGATTACAGGCCCATTTATCGACGGCCCGAGGCCCACCGATTACAGGCCCATTTGTTGACGTCCCGTAGGAGACCCATGGATCCTACGGCCCGTATATGGCCCATGGGTAGTTGCGGCCACTAGCAAACCAGGGAAAAGGAAGACTAGGAAATAAATAAGGCTGAAACTAACGCTAGGCTATTAAGGCGATTGCACAGATTACATCCACTCGGCATCAAAGATAGCCACCAGTGCAAATATAGGGAACACCCTACACTATACAAAAATGGCTTGCTGTTTTCTTCAGGTGGTGGCTGCATGTTAAGAATAAATTTTGTATCGCACCAAAACAAATTACAACTATATAACAAAAGGAAGGTTGGCATAAAACTTAACAGTCTAGCAGATAAATGCACCACCAGAAGTTCAGAAGCTCGGTTCTTTTGACCTGACTGTTACGTTTCATGTTGTATTGTCTGATTGAGCAACATAACCCTCGCCTTTATTTCCCCTAGGCTCCTGAACAACATAGCAAATTTCTGATAGTCTAGTTTAAAAACCATGCATATCTTGACAACATTGAGCAATGTTTCTCCTTGTTTCACAAAGGGCCTCTGTTAGGGAATGGACTTGTGTCTGGAGCGTAGATACAACATTGGTTTGAGCTTGCATATCTTGATCATCAGGCAGTTTGGACGATATTGCCTTAACAACCAACCCAGTATTACACAGGAACGTGCTTTTGGCACTGTTAGTGGACAGATACTCACCCACTACAGCAAGAGCTGACATTGCGGTTATAGTTGCCTCGCCACCTTCAGAAGGTGGCGGTTCCACCATTTTTTCCATAGCTCGCTGAAGAGTTGAGGTTTTACATTAGTAGTACCAGAACAAAAGATATTAAAGTGGTAGCAAAACAAAACAAAATAGCTTTGGTCTATATACAGAACTTATTCTGGTGAACCCATGTAAAATATTAGTTGTATTTTATTGCAAAGTACATAATAAAACCAGGTTCCAAACATATGACCATGTACCATCGCTAATGTATTGTCTATTTCTTCACATTGTATTGAGGGCTAAGGATAAAGAGACGAAGTTTATAATACGGTAAGCATAGTATGACATCATTCATATCACAAAACAACTAAGAACAGACAAATATGCAATTCTAACATTGTTTGCGCAAGTCTAGCACGGAAATAGATTACGGGTCAAGATCAAAGGAACATCACTCCTCCCTTTTAAACCTTGTAAGGTGCAATGATACGCTAAGACAATTGTGTATAAAATTGAAAAGAGTAATAGACATTGGCTGCAATCCATGCAGTTCAAGGCACAAGTCAGAGTAAGTAGTAGTTAAAAGGCATGAGGATTAAGGACATACAACAACGGCTTTGACTGGTGTAGTTATGCCCTTCTTCTTGCTGGTGTGACAGTCCTTGATGATTTACACAGCATTTGATTCAGGTACTTTTTGGTCCTTGCGGGCTTTCCTCTACATTTCGAACAAGTCAATATAGATCTGATAATATGGTACAGCGAAAAGAGTGAAACCACAGCTAATTACAAGAGCCTCGTAGTGTGCAATATAGCTACGAGATCCTGTCATCTGTTGGAATTTCACTTTCGTACGGTTGGCCTTGTTCTTTGAACAGTTCACCTACAAGAAGATAGATTTGTGTGGCACATGTGTCAATAGGACTTCAACATGTGATCTGATCACATATATATAATTTACCTGATACTTCAGATCAGACCAGTGTTTAACAAGGCCCCTCCAGTCTTCATCCGATATATTTTCCACTGGAGATGTTTGGGAAAGTTCACTGTTAGCCTTGCTTTCAAAGTGAGTTTTCCTCAAGTTATACCGATAGTATCGCAGAGCAGACTTGAAAACATGGGTGCAAGCTTGTCTGGTTGCATCATCTTGGCTATCCAACTTGAACCTCATCTGTTGAAAATTATGGGAGTCTCATTATCAGCAACCTAGAAAGTATGGGGCAGAGCAAGACGATATTACTAGTTTCCATGCATAACCATACTTACAGATAAATGGTCGAGGAAGGTGTTGAACTGGGTTTCATCTTTGTCATTCCTGTACTAAATCCATGTTGGGAGGATACGTACATGACACCTAACGGCAACCGCTGCCTCTGATACTAACTTGGCTGACTCTGTAGCATCACGTGGCCTTTTTAAACCTGCCTCAAAACGGATCTCCATTTTTCCTCCTCTAGATTTAGTTAACCTATCAAGCATTATCCCTGATGTTTGTTTCCTCTTGCGCCTAGGTGCTAGTCCAACAATGAACATAGGAAGTGTTAGTGTACATCAAACTGTGAGACTACATATAAAGAAGCATGCAACTGTAACTTGACTCCAGCAACTACCTTCTTGCTGTTGAAGCTCACAAGGTTCATCTGATATTGCCAGCTCGTCTTGTGTCAAGAGTGCTTGGGAAGTAGTGTCAGGTGGCAAGGGAGCTTGGGAACGTGCTGCTAGCTTAGTTGACGCACGAGTATGTCGTGCAGCTGGTAGTACTGTGGTAGGTGTTGCAAGAACTAGGGTTGTCTCTGCTTTTTTGGTGGTAGCTATTTGTTTCTGTTTGGCTTTTTTTGCAGCTCGTGTAGCATGGGATGCCGTGTTTGTAGAATTTTTTGCTGGACTTTCACCTTCTATTGCACCATCAGTACCAACAGAATCTGTAGGATTCATCCGCTTCTCTTTCCCTACCATTCTGTGTTTCTTCCTCTTTCTTTGTGCCATGTTAAGTCAAGCCGACAAGAAAAACGAATAACAATTTAGTTCTTCAGAACAAATTGATGCGTGATGCAGATGAACTGAACTTTGATGTTAGACAACCACATGATAGGAGGATGTAATATGATTGAAAAATAGGACGGAAGAGATAACCAGAACTATGATGTGTAAACTAAGAAGAAGACATTTCACCAAATTAGAAGCAATGCAATGGAAGGTAGACACCATATAAAAGATGCTACAAATATCGCTCTACCAAGTTAAAAGTGTCTCAGCATAAATGGCGTTTAAACAAATGTGAAGCAGTACAAGAAATAAATCATATGCAAGATGCAAACAACATCACACTATCATGTTAGAGGTCTCTCGCCAATAGTGCCATTACATATTCACAGCATTGCATATTCACAACTTATGATGTGTAAACTAAGGAGAAGGCATTTCAACAAATTAGAAGCAATGAAAGCTAGACACCATATGAAAGATGCAACGAATATCACTCTACCAAGTTAAAATTGTCTCGTCATAAGTGCCATTTCAACAAATTAGTAGTACACGCTAGAAAAGAATGTGAGATGTAACCTATATCACACTCGAAGTCAAACGTGTCTTATGATAAGTGATTGTTGTAGGTTACACAACAGTAGTAATTTGATGTAAGAACATGGTGTGATAGACAGATATTGTATGTTCTAGAAACAGGAACACGTGTCTTATTCAAGTATAATGTGTAAAGTAAGCAGATGGAATTCAACAAAATTAGAAGCAATACAAGCTAGACATCACACATAACATGCAACCACATATAACAGTGCCAAGTTAGAGGGAGCACCAGTGATGGTGCACTAGGGGAGACGTGCTCATCATAAACACAGCTTCGTTGATTGTCTATGCATGTATTGTCTTGGAAATCATCTCGGGGTGTGGAGGAGTATAAACTGTAGAGGCCCTCCGTTTGGAAGGAGCACCTTTATCCGCTGCCTTGCTAAGTTCCTTCCGCTTTATTGATTTTGAATTGTCAAGTAAAACCGACAAGAAAAAGAAATAAAATTCTCTCTTCAGAACTCATTCATGCATGATACTGACAATCACTACTTTGATGTAAGGCAAACACATGATACCAGGATGGAATATGTATGAAAAACAGGACGGCATGGCATGTTCACAACTGTTTGTGTAAACTAAGCAGAAACCATTCCAGCAAATAAGAAGCAATGCAAGCTAGACACCACATGAAAGATGCAACCAATATGACTCTGCCAAGTTAAAAGCGTCCCATCATAAATGGAGTTTCAACAAATTAGAAGTAGTGAATGCTATAAATCATATGAAAGATGCAACTAATATCGCACTGCATATACTAAAGGTGTCTCGTCATATTGATTGATGCGGGATACAAAACAACAATAGTTTTATGCGGGATACAGGAAGGCATGTCACATTAAAAGGTATATGTCACATTTACAGGAGTATAAGCTAAGCAGACTAGCACATGCAGTTTAACCAGATTGGAAGAATTACAGTCTAGACACCATATGCAACATGCAACCACATATCACGCTGTTAAGTTAGAGCAAGCACCTGCGATGCTAGTGTAGGGGAAATGCTGTAATCAACTACAGAGCTATGTTCACTATCTTCATCTAGCATTTCTGTTTCTTGAGAATCATGTCGGGAGGCTGACGCTGCATTCTTTAAATGAGGAGTAGTCCCCTTACCTTCCTGCCTCGTCATAAGTGATTGATGAGGGATACACAAGAACATTAGTTTGATGTAAGAACGTGGTTAATACACATATGTACTAGTCCGTACCAAAAACATAAAGGCATGTCATATTCAAAGGTATAATGTGTAAGCTAAGCAGATGCAATCTAACCAAATTGGAAGCAATACAAGCTAGACATCCGGCTGGAGTGGTGAACATGATCATCTAGGACCTGAGAGCCTGGTGGGAGGCGGGCTACTTCTCCACCATCGCGGCTTTTTAGTTGGCTTCCAGGTGATGCATGTCTTTGTTGGGCTTGTCACTGGCTCGGCCAGTGCCCTGACTAGCTATTTGTCTTCTGGTGCTCACGGGATGGTGGTTCGTGTAAAAAATATCTTTCCTTATCTTAATAAAGACCGACTTCGGCCTTTAGAATACAAGCTAGACACCATATGGAACATGCAACCACATATGACACCGCGAAGTTAAAGCAAGCACCTGGGATGGTGGTTCATTGCGAGCGAGGTCATCAACTCCAGAGCAACGTTTACCGTCTCCATCTACTGACACCGCACCCTTTAAAGCGTTGTAATGTGCCGCGCCTAGCCGCGTAGAAAGCTGGCACGACTTGTCTCTTTTCTTTTTTGCTTTGCTTTCGGCAGACTCTGAAATACCCTTGCATAAAAACACAATATTGAGAGTATGGATGAAGTGTGTGTAGAACTAGTGCACTGCAAAAGTAGCAGATAGTAGGTTGCTGAAAAATAAATGACAGGAGACATATGATAGCTCTACAACATTGCATGGCAAACAAAATTAGATTCTACTCCGTATGATTTTGTAATATATGAGCACAGGAAATGCAGGTACTCCTCCAGCACACCACCACATGTGGTCATATCTAAGATAATAGTCGACTGAAAATAAATAGGTCAGTCGATTTTTTTAATGAACCGTCCGATCTATAAGGAACGGGCAGATGGCCTTCGTCTACCTCCCACCAGTCACTGTTGACGATCTTTCTTGAACCGCCAGCGACCACCGGCCGAGACCCGTGCCTCCGCCGCCCCGCCCTCCCATCGACCTCACACCACCGCCGTGCTTGGCAGCGCACCCAAGCCATCCCTTTAATCCCGACCGACCTCCAGATCGGGCGCCAGTAGCTCTAGGCCGCACACGCCCCTAAGATAAACACCAAGGTGCTGCTTCCCCGACGTAATAGTCGTACTAGCGCCTGTTACGCCGGGGAATGCTTTAGTTAATTGGGAATCAACTGGCCAGAAATTGAAATTCAGGGGGGCGACGGACCTCTAGCTAATGTGAAATAGTATATGAGGAGAAACCTTGTGTATCGCGAGTTACTAGGAACATCTAGTATCAAGAAGAAGCGGTCAACTAGTGTCTTCTGTGGGATGAATACTGTGTAAGCAGAGATGTAAGATTTGCACGAATAAGGGAAGAGGAGTACCTTCTTCGGTTGCCGTTGAGGTCACCTCCACATGTCGCGCCGATCTTCTTCTTTTTACCGGGGAAACCGATGTTCTAGAGGGTGCAGGCTTGGACGAACCCATGGCCAAATTGTTGACTGTGTTGTCGTGGCCGTATGTCGGCGGAGGGGAAGCAGATCCGAGGTGGCGAAGGACGGCATAGCAGGAACAGCTCCGGTGCATTGGAGGGTGGCGAAGTTGGAGCGGCAGCGGTGAGGCGCAGGACGGCATGGTTGAACTGGCTCGGGTACGGACGGCTCGGCCTCGGCTTCAACTACTAGCCGTGGAGGGCATTGCGGTTGAGGTTGCGGTGGACGACGACATCGGGGTATCGGCTCCGGCGTGATGGAGGAGGGCGGCGGTTGATGGGTGGGATGGGATGGCGGACGGAGGACGCCGAGGTTTCACGGCTAGTGGAGAGGTAGTTTTGGCGCCCACGGAGTACGAATGGGGAATCAGACGGGTTGGGGGGGACCATGTTTCGGTCTGGGACGTGCTTGTTTTTGGCTTTTTTGAACAGCAGATGGGACGCGCTTGTTTGAAATTTGGGGAAAGTACAAACTTTGCCCCCCTCTTAAATTTTGGACCTACTGCGGGTCGGGGGTAGGATGGTAATCCCAGGTGTCCCAAATAGTGGGCAGGAGCGATTTCGGCCGCATGCATGTGTGCTTAGGCGGCCATTGTGTATGAATGTTTTTCGGAGGCGGTTGCGTGGCGTCTAGATGAAGCTACAAACCTACCCCGGTTTAGACCTTTGGACGTCGGGCCGGTAGGTTTCACGGGTCGGAGTTATTAGAAAAGTAATTTCCTTGTACTACCAAACATTGGTCTCACACGGTTTCGGGCGAGTAGAGGCTCTTTTGGCGCTTCG
This sequence comes from Triticum dicoccoides, assembly GCF_002162155.2. Lineage (NCBI taxonomy): Eukaryota > Viridiplantae > Streptophyta > Magnoliopsida > Poales > Poaceae > Triticum > Triticum dicoccoides. The sequence goes on along the minus strand of NC_041387.1, from coordinate 667,447,835 downwards.
TTCGAAATTTTGAAACACAAGCATTCACGTTTAGAGTACTCTTGAACTATGAGTATTAACCCAAATAGACAATGTTATATTTGACCTTGTATGTTTGAAACCTCATTAAATTATCCGCTTCCTTTTGAAATTTTGACACTTGAAAATCCTATAACTATGATTATTTTGGAATGGAGGAGCTAAATTTGAATCTATTTTGTACACGACTACATATGCTATTATGTACAAAATCAGAGCAAAGATTGGTACCCCCATAGTTTAGGTATGGTTTACAAATGCCATGATATCAAATTCAAATAATTGAATGGTCTTCATGTTGAATTCGATTTTTTTAAACCACCTTAGGTTGAATTCAAATGTATGCCAGTTCATAGGTAGCTATTTATAAATGTCCATTGTGTAACTTTCGTATGTATAATGTGCTTTACACACACAAGATGAACTATACTCACGTTTATATTCGATTGCTAAAGCGATGCATTGTCTGGAGTTCAAAATACTAACTATGTGGATCAATTGTGTCGAATAATAACATAGACATGCTCAAATTCGATAGAATCTAGATGTCTGATGGATCAATGACCGCTCCTCACGCGAATTGCAAATATCATGATCCCATCCTAGTATTTGGATACAATTTATATCTTTAATCAATGTGTAGAGCAGTCTTTTACATGTAGTTTCACTCTCCATCGGTGGTCTCTCACACATGCTCACACACTCTCTCCCGAGGTGTCTTTCTCACACACATGCTATAGATATAACCCTCCCTCCCTCTCATAACCATTTACAACTGTTTTCACTAACCTTTATCACAAGCGCTCTTCCTCTCGCAAACATACACACGCACAATCCTCATAGACCCTTTCCATATACATGGACCTGCCTACGTGTCTGATCTACGCACATTATCTTTACACCTGTCTCTCACGCATTATCTCACACCTCTCTTCCTAATTGACGAGTATGATTCTAGCAGAGCATTCTGTAGGATGCCCCTTAAAGTTAGGTTGGATGAATAGTAATATCAGAGATAAAGGGGTTACCTTAGTCCGAGAACCTAGGGTTACAAATCCTAGACGGCTTTGTTAGTGGACACAGAGTCCTTCACAATTCTGCTATCTTTGTCTTGTACGTCTAGTCATCCATGGGTCTTCCTAAATGTGTCATGGGCCGACCAATGGGGCGCAGGATGAAACCGAACGAAGGGCCTCACCTCGACCCACCGGAACTCACGCGGTGACACACCCTCTACACCCACATCTCATTATCTTCTCACACCAACACATACCAACACAAACACCACACACGCAGAAAATTTCTCCTGGTGCCTCTATTCCCTCCCCCCTTGCATATACACACTCAAGGTATGTAATCTCTTGTCGTGACGTCATATTCGTCTCTCTCT
>NC_041387.1:667434126-667446026 GCF_002162155.2 Triticum dicoccoides | reverse complement strand
CTCTATCCATGCCTCTCTCGAATACATAATACACACACATACCTCTCTAGGCCCCGCCAAATGCGTCAAACACATTCACACATGTTACATCACGTACCCCATTGATCTAAAAAGCCCTCTCTTCACGTTTATTTCGCACACTACATTCCTTTTGAATAAAGTGTGGCCAAAAAATTATTTTAGAGTTTCTACATATATACAACATTACAAAGTTATATGGAGGAGTACGAACGCTAATTTGCATTGCATGGTGCCCACAATGATATTTATTCCGCACTGTGAATTTGTATATTTTTATACTATATACAAAGTTAGTCATAATAAATAGAAACAAAGAGCATCTCTCTCTCCATCGCATACCCCCCACCCTATACGCCCCTTTATGTATGCACACAAAACTATCTCCAGGTCCTCTAAAAGTAAGCCCCCAGAAAATTCACGCGTGTTTCATCTTTCTCTCGCGATATATGCAATGACGATCATTGTATTTGAAGCGAAAGCACGATACATACATTGGACTTCATAATCCACTCATTACGGTCACCATTTATGTTTAGTGGTTATTATACAGTTTTTTTGACCTTGAAGACTGCAGGGCTTGCACCCCATAGCATTTTATTAATGCAAAGGAAAAAACCGAAATAATACAAAGTTTCCTCAAGGTGAGGAAAAGGAAAAGACTAAAGAAGGCTATACAAGTGGACTAAACCTAATAATAAAAAAATACAAATAAAGAACATAATCAGCTCCCCTCAAGGAGGAAGGAAATCAATCCATTTAAGTAAGGACTCTCTATGCTTCTGTTTGATTCTATGAGAGAGCAGAGTGAGATCATGAATGAATCCATTTCTCCATGCTCTGAAAGATGGCTTGATGTTCCTGAAAGCTCTGTCATTTCTGACCTTCCAAATATTCCACCGGGCAGTAAAAACCACCTCCGCAAAGAAAGGTTTGTTGAACTCCTTTCTAGCATGGTAGGCAATCTCCACCATGTCATCACTGTCTTTCCATACAATTTGCAGATAAATCCAGACGCGAGCACTGAAATTGCACTGGAAAAAAAGTGGTTTCTGTCCTCCAAGATCCCAGTTGGACATAGAACACATTGTGGCCCCGCCTTAATCTTACATTGCCTCCTCTGAATCATGTCCTTAGTGTTAACCCTGTCCATTATAACCAGCCAAGCAAACATCTTGATCGACATAGTACAGCAGCTCGTCCATATCCACCTCAAAATGGGGTTTCTACCACTGGCTGATAGGCAAAATCATAAAACTTTTTTGTTGTATAAGATGACTTCTTTCCATGCCTCCACCCCTAAGAGTCATGGCAGCTAGTGTCCAAATGGAAAGACCCCATTAGGGAGGAAAGCTGCTGTAAATCTTGAAAGGCTTGTTCAGACAGTGGCAAGTAAAAAAGATCTTGAAAACTACCCGCCTGAAAGACTTCCTTGACTGATAGTTTTTTGTGGAGACAAAAATAATATAGTCTAGGAAATCGATCCTAAAGAGGGACATGGCTGCTTCCAATTTGCCAATAGTCAGACCAAAATAACACAGTACCTCCACTATGAACATCAACCTCAGTAACTGCTCTGAAATATCCATCAACTTGCAGACATCCCTCCACCAAAAAGAGCCACAAGGAACAGTATCATGTGGAATTCTTTGAAAATAATAAGAATCCCAAATTAAATGAACCCAAGGCACATCCATTTTATTGTAAAATTTATTCAGATGTTTCAGAAGCAGTGCTTTATTTTGCAAACCCAGATTTAAGATTCCCAGTCCCCCCTTTGATTTGGGCCTACAAACAAGAGGCCAAGCTGCCAGAGAATGGCCCTCCTCCTCACCATATTTCCTCCATAAACACTGCCTCTGAATCCTTTCCAACTGCTTCAAAATACCCTGAGGGATTGATAGGCTGCAAAGGAAGAAGATAGGCAAAGAGGAAATGACACAGTTTACTAATTGCAACCTGCTCCCTTGAGGCAAAAACCAAGAACTTGCTGTCAATCTTCTCTCCATACAATCCACTAAGGGAAGAAGATCCACAATCTTAGGCCTAGTAGTCCCAACAGGCAGACCCAGATATGTGAAAGGCATTTTGCCTAACTTACATCCAAAGAAAGCAGCAAGATCAATAGAAACCTGGTCAGTCACATTATTGGGATACATGGAGGATTTATGAAAGTTAATCTGAAGATCAGTTGCCTCAGAGAATGAATATAACACTGATTTCAGTGCCCCCAATTGATCCTTGTCAGCCTTTAAGAAAAGCAGTGTGTCATCAGCATATTGGACCACATGAAAATCTGGATCATGAGATGGCAGAGGCCTGCATATGAAACCCTGCTGAAGAAGGTTATTGATCAAAGTCTGCAATAGGTCAGCAGCAATAACAAAGAGCAAGGGAGAGATTGGATCTCCTTGCTTAACTCCACATTTACATTTGAAATGATTCCCAGGAACTCCATTGAGCAAGATAGAAGAAGTGCCTGATAACAGCAACTACCTAATCCAAGTAATCCATCTACTGTCAAAACCTTTTGCAGCAAGAATCCTTAATATCGCCTCATGCTGTATAGAATCAAAGGCCTTTTCAAAATCCAACTTGAGCAAAAGGATGGACTGCTTAGACTGGTTACACTGATGGATATATTCAAAGGTCCAGGCAAGACAATCCTGGATTGTTCTTGATTTTATGTAGCCATATTGATTTTTATGGATACATTTGATGATCTCCTATTGAAATATGTTAGTAGCAAGTTTTTGTAAGGAATTTCAGGCCAACACTAGTGCGAGAAATAGGCTTAAAGTCTCCCACACCCTCAGGCGACTGTTTCTTTGGTATCAGGGTAATGTAAGCATCATTTAGGTTTTCTAGCTGAACTGTGCCAGCATGAAACTCATGTACCAACCGAATAAAATCAGCAGATATTATGTGCTAGCACTTTTTTAGAAAAAGTCCATTGAAGCCATCAGGCCCGGGTGCCTTATCAATAGGCATTTCTTTAATAACCTGATCAATCTCCTTAAGCTCAAATGGTTTGGTGAGGACCTCCAAGCCCTGAACCCTAGGTATTAAAGATAGGATGTTCTCATCCAAAGCTATTGGACAAACCGTACCCATTCTGGACTTGAAGGATATCAATAACTCGTTGGCCATTTCCTCATGATTTGACGTGACAGATCCATCAGGCAACAACAGACTAGCAATTGAATTCTTTATGTATCTTTCAGTTGCAATGGCCTGAAATTTTTTGGAGTTCTCCTCTCCCACTTTAATATACCTGATGGTACATCTCTTCCTCCAGTAAAGATATTGCATATGCAGCAGATGCTCATGGTGTAGCTCGGTGATCTTTCTGAAGTTGCTCTCGGGTCTGGAAAGAGATCTAATGTCCTCCAGATTGTCCAACCAAAGAATTACCCAGTTACACTTCTCAATTAACCCTTTAATATGTGATAAACCTTTTTGCCATTTCTTCAAAGCAAAGCGCAAAGCCTTTAATTTATCAACAATGATTGCTGCAATATGAGTTTTACGAGAAGGACGAGTCCAAACCTCCTGCACACAATCCATAAAACCAGCCTGATGAATCCAAAAAATTTCAAACCTAAAAATATGTGCCGTTGGAATTGATGTACTGATGTTAACCAGACAAGGCACATGATCAGACGCAGTTTTTGCCAAAGGAGTCACTTGCGTCATGGGATATATGTTAATCCAATTGGCAGATGTAAAAACCCAGTATAGTTGTTCCAAACGAGGCATGTCCTGCATGTTAGACCAAGTAAACTTTCTTCCTTTTAAAGGGAGTTCAAGCAGTCCCAAATGGCTAATAATTTCATTAAAAATAAACATATCATTGATGTCACCACCTGGGAGATTCCTATTTTCAGTGTAACGAATAAAGTTGAAATCCCCCATCAACATCCACATTTGGTCAGGGTCAATGTCCAAGTTGTAAATCCATGAAACAAACTCATCCCGCAGCTCTCCCTGACAAGGACCATAAACATTTACCAGAAACCACTGTTCATTGTGATGAACAGAGGTAAACTGCATAACAATAGCGTAGGGTTTAACTTGTAGGAGAGTGCCGTGAAACACATCAGATCGCCATGCAGTTAAAAGACCCCCAGAGGCACCTCTAGATGGGGACTCAACAAATAGCGTAGGGTTATTATACAGTCACGGGCTCACCATACAACTTTGCATTTGCTCATGACATGACTAGTTGACCAATTAAATGCTCCATGTGGCACCTAGTGTTGCATCACATTACTACCATCATGCCCACCTGTCGACTTGTATCTACTCTACATCTACACTATTATAAAATACATAAAATATAAAATACACTCTTATAAAAAACAGAGTTGGTGATGATGGTGTGCCTGCCATCCTGCAATATAGGCCCTCCGATTTATATCTGGCGGATAGGAAAGAAACAATGGCAATTTTGCAAAAAGGTACCCACATACCTCTCCACATTTGCAAATAAGGCCTTCCCTCGTTCATCCTTTTCTCTCACAAGATAAACAAGTCATACAAATGCATCTTGATTTTACATGCAATGCACGGGCATCTTGCTAGTAAGAATGAAAACAAACGACAAAAAAATATTTTGACGGTGGTTCGAAGTCATGACCGCGGGCACAGCGGACAAGGTGGCCTTGTATTGGTATGTCGAGCCGTCTGTTTTAACACACAGGAGCTGGTGTGGCGATTATACATGCACACACGCATGCACACGAACTCCATCCACGCAACACTCACACAAACACATGCACCCACTCACGCACGCAACACTCACACGTACACACGCAGCCACGCACGCACGCAACACTCACACGCACACATGCACGCATGCATGCACACACCAATACACCACATGACCAACACACACTCTCACGCTCAAGTGCTCAACCTACACGTGCATGCACACATCAGGCCCTGACAGACGCATACACAACCAGGTGATTCCCGCGCACGGGTTGGAGCCTTGTCACGCTTGCGTAAATTTATGTTTATCTGACCTTTTCCCTTTGTGAACTGACAGGTGGGACCCACAAGGAACATGGTCAATTTAACTAGTCAACATGGCGCCATGCAGACTATTTGGCCGGTCAACAGAGTGCAATCCGATGCTGAACTGTGAGCATGTGACCGGATAATCACCGCAAAACGTATATAGTGATCGTAATCAGCTTATTCTGAAGTTCGGTGACCGTAATAAGCTTTTCTCTCTGTAGGCCCTCAAAAACTACATCTCTACACGTTCTCGCATGTTACATCTAACAACTATGCAATACAGCACTACTACTACACTCTAACACAATAAATCATATGTGTTTTTAGTTTTACTAGATATCATATTGTTACTTATAATTATTCAGTTTTCATACATTAAAATTGCCTTTGAAATGTATGTCCAGTATCATCTACCGCGCGGGAAAAATCCCGCCCTTTCCTGTTTAATCGGGTTTGTATCGATGGATCGTGCAAAACAGCAAAACTATAGTACTATACAGTACAAGTGACAGTTCACTGGGCCGTCGTGTCATCTACTCCTTCGTCGTAAGAGTGGAGCGCTCGCTTTCATAAATCTTCTAGTCCCTTCCGGTGATATGTGGGACATCAAGCTACCGGGTCCACGTGCCATACCGGAATATAGTGCAGAGCAGCCGGGGTGAAGCACCCCAGTCATGGCGCCGGTGTAGTAATGAGCAATGAGGCGTCAAATCACAAAGTTGCACCTTTCCCGCAGTTAAGTTGAAGGTACGAAGTAATAATGCTAAAAAATAAGTTGGAGGGACGAAGCAACCATCATTTCACTCGTTGTTGAATCCGCTTCTCCCTCATCTTCTTCATCTTAACCATGTGTTGCTTCTGCCGTTGTTCTACCTCATGTGGGACGCGGATCAGCATGGTAAAGCACTGACACATGGGACCGCATGTTAGAAAACCGCCAGGACAACGTCCTCCGAAAATAAGAAACCTCCCCCGCCATCCGCGCGGCAAAATCACCTCCTTTTTACTAATCTTTGATTCTATAATTTTTTAGATCAATTTAATTGAGATTTGTATAGATAGCACATAGGAGCAAAACCAAGTGGTACGGTTAAGGGCATCCACAATGTATAGCCAAATGTGAAAATAGCTTTTGGCATCGTGGGAACCATTGTGGACGGTGGTGTCAAAGCCAAAAAGATGGAATCGAAGCTCCCTAATTGATTGATTGAAGGAATAGAAAAATGCAACGTCTCTCCTCTTTCGCCCATGCTTGGACGCATGTAGTACAGTATAGAGCACAGAGTCTACTCCCTTCTATCACAAATCACAAAGCAGTGAGGCGTCAAATCACAAAGCACGGACGAAGCAACCATCATTTCACTCTTCGCTGACTCCGCTTCTCCATCGTCTTCTTTGAGAAACCATCTCACCGCACTAGTCTTCCTAGTAGTAGTACTAGTAAAGGACTTCCTGGATGCAAATAAGGAGGTTGTCTCGGCTTGCAGGCGGCACTTGCGAATGACTTACCGTGGTCTCCCTCAATGGTGTTCTCCGTCGAACGCACTTCGCCAAACCACAAAAAAAATCATCGACGTCACTGCAATGGGCAAGGAATTCAAATATAGTTACTACCTCCATTTTTTTGTACACGAGGCTAGTTTATCAAAATTACAATTTGCAAAGGGCCAATAACACTAATCGAGGCAAAATTGATGGGGTTAGCAACCAAGGACATTAATATCCCTTGCATGCATGCGGAAGTGAGAAGGTTTGTTTGCATGGTGCTGCATTAATCAAGCGATGAGGAGTGAGATGGTTAGCTCTTTGGTCTTTTGAGAAAAATACGCATTAATTGACACATGAAACGAGGATTTGTATCGAAGGAAAACCCCACCTTTCTTTTTTAACACTAGTACTCCTAGTACGTATGTACTTATCCTGTTTGGGTCTAGGCCTTGCATTGCCAAACTTCGCCACACATTTTTGCCAAGCTTGCCTAAAGTTTTCAAAATGAGAAGGAGTTTCACTTGTGCACGGCTGTCGCGGTCGCACAGCACCCTCACACGGTCGCTCCTGCATGCCGCGGTCGCACCGCACCCTCACACAGTCGCTCCTGCATGCCGCAAACCCAACCAAGGGAACGCACCCTCACTTACACGTGTTGTCGCATGTGAACAAACCAAACTCAGCCATCCTATCGCTGACACATAATTTTCGTTCATAGAGTTTGTTTATCCAACCGCATGTTGGGGAGTATTCGTACGGCCCGTGCGGTGGTTTGTTGGGGAAGAAGAAGAGGTGAGGAAGAAGGAAAGAAGGGTTAGGAGACGTGGGATATTCATCCAACCGCCTAAAATGGTATACTGACCCAAGTCAGACGACTTGCATAACAAATAGTATCTTTTTACACAGCAAAAGATCCATAAAAACAACAACATAAAGAAAAACTATCACTGCTCGCGGAAAGAGACGGCCGCGTTGTCTTTGGCTGCCAACGCGAACCAGCCGTCGCTGCCGACGTGTGTCTCCGCACCGTGATTATCCTCGGCCTCCAGCTGCACATTCAAGCGGAGCGTACGCGGCGCTCTGCACGGACGAGAGCACAGCCCGGTTCAAGTCGAGGATGTCTGGTTCCACCTGCAGGACGGCCTCGATGGCAGCGGCATCCGCGCGCTCCGTGTCGAGTCGAGCCTTCGCCACCTGGTTCAAGTCCAGGACTTCCGATTCCGCCTGCAGGAGGGCGTCGATGAGAGCGGCATCCGCGCGCTCTGTGTCGAGTCGAGCCTCTGCCGCCCGGTTCATATCCAGGACGTCCGGTTCCGCCTGCAGGAGGGCCTCGATGGCAGCGGCATCCGCGCGCTCCGCCTCAAATTGAGCCTCCACCACCCTGTTCAGATCCACGACATCTGGTTACGCCTGCAGGAGAGCCTCGATGGCAGTGGCATGCGTGCGCTCCGCGTCGAGTTGAGCCGCTGCCTCCCAGTCCTCCTTTAGTATCGCCATGTTGAACCGCTGGTCCGCCTGCACCATGGGGGACTCCGACGCCGGCATGAAGTCGACGGCCATCGTCTCATACCCATCGTCGGCCTTCTGTGCCGCGACCTCCGCAGTGAACATTGGATCGGCTTCCTCCTCCTAGTAGCTTGGCTCCAGAGAACTCGGGGATTGGCCCGCCGCAAAGCGAGCTTGGGAACGGAGGTCTGTGGCACCGACCGCCGCCGCGATTTCTGCGCGACACTCCAGCGTCAGCATCTTGTAGTAAGTGATCTTGCGGCGCACGATGGCTTTCCGGTGAACTAGGGGACGCTTGATGCAGGCTAGGGGATCGAAAGTTGGGGAATCGGCTGGAGATTTGGTATGGTTTTAGGGCAGTGGCTGGCGTAGGCCAAGCAGCGAAGGTTCTGGTGTGAATAGTGGTTCTGGTGACGACCGGTCAATCGGTTTTGACTGTACATCGCTCTTGTCGCGTTCGCATTGCAGCCCGGCACGCTGGACCCTCCACGTCGCTCACCGAATGGAATGCGCTTCGTCTTGCGTTTTTGCTCGCTTGTGGGACCGCAGTTGAGAGCAAATCGACGTCCCTCTCCCTCCCCTGCCCGCGTCATTTATTATACCACCACTCCCTCCGTTTTATGTGGAGTAAATAAAAACAGAGGGAGTATACTACGGATGAGGATCCCCTGACGTGGCCGAACCCATTGAGTAACTGACATGCGGGGCCTAGCAACCATGGGGTCCGCCAGTAAGTGACCGAAAGGGAGGGTAAGGCAGGGATACCTACGTCAGAGGATCCACTTCCACTATACTACTTTGACCAAATGTTAGAGTAATAATATATGACATGCAACTTACACAAATGTTAGAGTAATAATATATGACATGTAACTTACACAAAGCATACAGGGTCTAATGCGTTTTTCAAGGCTAACTTTGACCAAATGTTAGAGTAATAATATATGACATGCAACTTACACAAAGCATATGGTCAATTTCGTATCTGAAAGGAGTTTCCAATGATATAATTTCCACATTATACATCTCATGTACTCCCTCCATCTAGGTGTGTAAGTCATCTTACGAAAACCAAATAATCCCAAAACACATAGGCGCGGTGCATTAACTTCTAACTCGTTTCTTGTTTTTGACATATCAACCAATAAGAGATGAGGGTGTGCATGCTTTTAATGACCCGAGACTATCAAACATGACATGCAGTGGTTAGTTCATTGCGTGCAATACTATAAATTAGCAAATAAACATTAATGTCTCTCGTTTTCCCCTCCTCCTTGCTCACGGTGCACAGCCTAAGATGACTTACTCACCTATGTGAAAGGAGTACTACTAATCTTGTCAATAGTCAAATTGGAAACCATCTCGAGTACAAATCTAGGAGTACGTACGAATCTAACAATATTGATTGGGCGTTGTTGAATGTTGATACATTTTTTATCATAGTAGAGATACATTGACTACACATAAAACTTATATGTAAAGTAGAAAGGATAGGAGGGAGTATATTGTACGTTCAAAAACGAAACGAACATTGAATACCCTTTATATATGATTTGTGGATGCTATGATCACCGGTTCAAAATTTTGAATCCGCCTTAGGTATCACGTGCCCCAACTCGTTCCCTCACGATTTCATCTCAGGGTTCGGAGATCTATTGAAAGAGGACTAGGGTGGGTACATGCGAATGATACTCGGGGGAATGTTCAAATGAGGCATGCGGGAGGATGGACTCGACAGGAGGGCGACATGATCGATGGAGAAGAGGGTTGAAGAGGAATGAGAAATAAGCAAATGCCACATAATTACACTTGAACGGCTCAAATAAACAATAAGTTGTCTCGCTTGGCCTACATAGTGAAAGGCCTAATGCGCAACGCGGAGCACTAACGCTCGAATATGGCCGGGAAAACAGGGAAACCGACATGTGGGGCACACCCGTCGGGACGACGTAGCACAGACTAGTCCAATGGAGGAGCTGGCCCATGACCTCCTCGCCACCGACAACCGTTCATGTGGGTCATTGGGGCCAACAACTGGGCGCAGCTCCAGCACTGCCTTTGGACACGGCGACCGCGGTGAGCGACACGCTCATATCGTCGATAGACACGGTCGGTTTCAGTGTGCCGAGGGTGGCGTTAGTGCTGTGGCACGACCAACGGTATGTTTGGTTTGTGCCCAAGGTTGCCCCATCAAAGCATTGGGTAGACAAAATTTTGGTTGAGGTATTGGTTGCCCATGATTTGGCCGACATTGGCAAGAAGAATGAACTAGAGTTGGCTAGAGTTCATTGGAATGCCAAAGAAATGGCAACCATCCAAACAAAGACCAATCTTTGGGTCATGACCAAAATTTTGGTAAGGTGCACTTTGGCCACAATCCAAACACACCCCAACACCCGGCTCGTCGAGGATGCACGGGGCGCCGCGGCGCGTCCGCGGAGTGGTGTAGCGCGGCCAACTGCATCCTCTCGATCTGAGACCATGCCGGGTCGTCTTGATTTTTCAATGACATGCGGGGATCGCATTTGAGCAAAGGGCATCTCCAACATTGCCACGACCGCATCTGACTACCCTGGCACACCAAAGCCCTCGTCCCTCGCGCCATCGCGCGGTGCGTTCCCAGCCGGCGCCAGCTGCCCGCATTCATGTCGTCCATTCGTATGTCGTCGTTACGAGGCTCGGTTCCCGAGGAACCAACTCCGGCGACTTAATGACGCACCCGGACGCTTGGCCTCACCGGAATGCACTACTTAATGTGGCAACGCCGAGCTAACCTCCACACCATAGCGCATCGTCCTCCTACCTGGCACCACATCCGCCATGACCACAAGTGCGAGCGCTCTGCGGGAGAGCTTGTCTTCGGGGATGAAGCTCGAGGTCGCCGCCCTCGCTCAAGTCGCCTCTCGCGACCCAATAACGGCGTAGCCGGACGAGGACGCAACCGCATAAGCGGTGGCCACGCTGGCGGCCGACGACGGGAGCACTGTCAGCCACACGTCCTACTTGCCGCCGTCCAACGTCCGGCACCACCGAGGTCGGGGACTCCTCCAAGGATGAGTAGGGCATGGGAGGCAGCAGGGCATGGTGTGCCAACTGGTCGGTCAGTATCCCGTGTTCTACTCATCCTCGCCGGAGACCGCACCTTCACTTCACGGTTCTTGAACCCCTCCCCCGTACATAGAGATCGCAGATGGAGGTCGTCGGTCACCGCCGTAGAATAGGTTTAGGGTCGGGTTTCTTTTATTTTTCTGTCTTATAAAAGTTCGAAATGTAATGAAAATCTGCCGTGTTTGCATTAATCTCGGCCGGTGTATATGAACTTTCACAATAATATACGTATTGTAGGAGTACTAGCAAGATGCTTGTGCATTGCACGGAAGATCAAGATCTTGTGGGAGAAATGGATGAACTAGGGAAAGCCTTATCTGCAAACGTGGAGAGGAGTGCGGGTAAATTGTCATAGTTTCCTTCCTATCCGTTAGATATAGATCGGACGACCTATATTGCAGGATGACAGGCACACCATCATCACCAACTCTGCTTTTTATTGAACCGAGACAAATCTAAAAAACGCAACTAAGCCAGCCTCCCAGCATATTGCGTGGGAAAAGACCCGGCCGCGTCGTTTTAGTCGGGATTACCGGATTACTAGTAGTAGTATCGATGGGCGCAAAGCAACATTTTTTTTGAGGGGGCGAAGCACCTAGTTTAAAAGGAAAAAAGGCGGCACACTCACAGCACCCCACACACGTTCGGTCTTGCACACAGATCACGCAAACGGAATGCGCTTCGACTTTGCCTCTTCACTGACACGCGGGACTACACTTGGAGAAACCGACCATGCGCCAAACTCCCCCAGCCCACCG
>NC_041387.1:667426487-667433717 GCF_002162155.2 Triticum dicoccoides | reverse complement strand
GATTCAACTGCCCTTCGGCCAAATATTCCCCAAACCCACCTCCCCCCCATCCCCCTCCACTCCATTTGCTCTGCCAAAGCCGCCCTCCCCGCCGCGCCGATACGTTGGCGCCGCGGTTCGTCGAGGGGACGCACGGCGATCCTCTCGCTCCCACAGTACGCTCTCGTAGACTGTCATCCTCTAGCCGCGCCGCCACCTCTGGCTACGTTCTTGTTGAGGTGCACGGTGGTCAGCGCCGCCACCGCTGGCGACGTTCGTGTGGAGACGCACAACGGTCAGCTTCTCCCACGGTACGCGCATTCTAGACTGAGGCCCCATTCATGTTGGTGTAGCGCTGAATGTTAGCTGATAGATGTTGTTAATCTCACTGTTTGCCAAAGTAGTTTACTGTCAATATGCTCTGCTTAAGAAACTTCCTTGCCCTGTTCTGCACTTAAGCTTCCTTGCCGAAGTAGTTTGCTGAGATGGCATGCCAAGGCCGATTAGTTGCTAAAATATCCTGCCATATATTTATTGTGACGTAGATTGCCATCGGCTAGTAGCCAATCTGTTATGTGAAATAGCTCTACACTGTTTTATACTCGATATTTGTTGCTGCGATGGCCTTCGATAGTTTGATGGTTGTGTGCTCGGCCTCATTGACTGCTGAAATAGCCTGCCATAATTTAGCACTCAAATATGTTTGCTGAATTAGCTTTACATATATTTCGTTACTTAGATCTGCTCGTCCAAATATCTTGCCATAGCTTTAGACATCGACCTAGGTATTTTTTTTTCTGGACTTCATAAAAAAGCATATATGTTTTTCCTGTAATATCTAGTAGAAGAACTAATTTGTATGTCTAACAGATGGACAGGACTTGGATAACTTCTGCTCGAAGATTCTCCGCTCCATATGTGGAGGGGGTTGAAAACTTCATGAACTTTATCAGAGCTGAGTATGATGGTCCGAAATTAGATGTGCTCTGCCCGTATAGCAGTTGTATGAATTCAGTTACAAGACCCCATTCAACTGTGCAAAATCATCTACACTTGTATGGGATGTCGGTCACATATACTAGGTGGTTTCATCATGGTGAAGCTATGAACATCAATTGTATTGACTACGTGGAAGCAGCAGATCACCATCTTGATCTGCCTGATGCTCAGGTGGAAGAGGAGGAGGAGGTGGTGGTGGCGGAGCCAGTGAGTTTGACCGACATTGAAACAATGCTACGAAATGCTCGTGCATTCCGTGAACTTTCACCTGCAGAAGAAAAACGGTGGGCCCGCATGTTGGAACAATGCAACGTTGCTGTCACCCCAGGAAATAAGCTGTCAGTATTCTCAGCTATGGTCACCTTTGTTCAGGTGAAGAAATCTGAGCGGATGACCAACAAATCATTCGATGCAATGTTGGCCGCTTTCCGCAAATCTTTCCCAGATGCGTCTGAGCTACCACACACTTATAGTAAAATGAAGAATTTCCTTTGTGCAGTTGGAATTGGATATAATATGATCCATGTTTGTAAGAATAATTGTGTTCTGTTGCAGAAGGATTATGCCAACTTAAGTGAATGCCCGAAATGCAAATCATCAAGATGGAAAAATGGCGATGCTGTGAAGAGGGTTGCTCATAATGTTCTGAGACATTTTCCAATTACACCAAGATTGCAGAGGTTGTTTCATGATGCTGAAACAAGAGAGGACGTACTGTGGCATTCTAGGAACCAGGAGTACAGAGATCGGAATGTAATGAGCCATCCATCTCATGGTAGTGAGTGGAAAAGCTTCAATGGTAAACACAAAGAGTTTGCTGCTGACCCGAGAAACATTTGACTTGGCTTAGCTTTAGATGGATTTAACCCATTTGGCCACCAGAGCGCCACAGATAGCATGTGGCCAGTGCTTGTTATCCCTTACAACATGCCTCCAAATGTCTGTAGCAAATAATCAAACTACATGATGGCCTTGCTCATCCCAGGTCCAAAAAGTCCTGGAAAGGATTTTGATTTGTTCATGGAGCCTCTTGTGGAGGAACTTCAACAGCTATGGAAGGGTGTTCTCACTCGAGACCTATATAGCATCCCACCAGCTGATTTCTTTCTGCGTGCTGTTGTAATTTGGCGCATCCATGATTATCCGGCTTTGGGCACTATGTCAGGGCGAACGACACATGGTTACAATGCATGTGTTCGCTGTGACAGGAATCCGCTGTCATACGCAATACTTAGCAAGATCTATTACATTGGACACTGCCGTTTCCTTGCCAAGGACAAGCCGCATTCTAGAAAATACCGAAGACATGTGTTCAATGCAAAGCATGAAAAACGTGATGTGCCAAAGAGGCTCACCGCCGATGAGTTGCAAGTGGAATTAGAGAAGGTCAGGCATATTACACCAGGAAACCATCCTGGTAATGGTAGCGGGAAAACGGAGCATCGCATGGTAGAAGAGAGATTATTGTTTACCCACAGGTCCACTTTGTGGGACTTGGAGTATTGGAAAGATTTGGATCTGCGGCATAATCTTGATGTGATGCACATCGAGAAAAATATATGTGACAACATTATCGGCACACTTCTTAACATTGAAGGCAAGACGAAAGATACCTTAAAATCTAGGATTGATTTGACACACCTGGGTATCAGAAAGGATTTGCACCTGCAAGATGAAGGTAAACCACACGATATGGCACCAGCTGTGTACGTCTTGGACAAGGTAAAAAGAAAAGAATTCTGCGAGGTCCTGTCACGTGTGAGATTCCCACATGGATTTGCTTCCAACCCTGAAGGGAGAGTTAGTGCAGATGGAAACAAGGTACAAGGGTTGAAAACTCATGAATGCCACGTCCTACTTCAAAGGGTTTTACATGTTATCCTTAGAGGATTGGGCCGCCTTGACTTATACAGAGCAGTTGCAGAGTTGGGACAATTCTTCAGGGAACTCTGCACTAGAAATATCAGGATAGATGCTTTGGAGCGTCTTAGAGACAAGATACCAACTATCCTATGCGACCTTGAGAAGATATATCCTCCAACCTTCTTTGATGTGATGGTGCATTTGGCTGTTCATCTACCTGATGAGGCACTACTTAGAGGTCCAGTACAGTATGGCTGGATGTACCCTATTGAAAGGCGGCTAGGCACTTTCAAGGGCTATGTTAGGAACAGAGCTAGACCCGATGGTTCCATTGCAGAGGCCTACATTGCTACAGAAGCGTTGACATTCTGCTCAAAATACATTGAAACAGCTTATCAGCTTAGCAAAGAGGTGGGTGAAGACAATCCCGGGCTCAATGTTTTCGATTATTCTGTTCGAGTTATACAGAAGAGTCGACAAGAGGATAAACCTAAAGATTTGGACAAAATGGTTTGGTATGTGTTGAATAACTGTCCTGAGATACTACCTTATATCAAGTAAGTGCAGTATTGCAGCTTATACATCGTAATCTACTAAACTTGCAGCACATTCTTATATATTTAGATGTTTGACACGATCACTATGTTGTGCAGCATCTACAAAGAGGAGTTACTACCGCAAAATCCAAGAAACATTGACAAACTGGTTATGGCAGGATTTGTGAAATGGTTCAAGAACCATGTAAGCTTTTGAAGTGCACTGTCAGTTTTTTAATATATTGAGTACATAAGATGATCAGCTTGTCTATTTTCTAACCATAGGTTAAGAAGATGCGGGAGGATGGGCAGGCAGTTGATGATGCCCTTTACTCACTAGCAATGGGTCCTGATACTCGGGTAAGACATTATGAATCTTGCATTGTTGGAGATGTGCGCTACAACACCCTTGCACGAGACGAAGGCAGGAAGACACAAAAAATAGTGCCATCATGAGCACGGATATGTATGACAAAGAGACAACTAAAATGTATGCTAACATAACAGACATTGTTCAGTTGCAGTATATCTCCAGTTTCGAGGATCATCGGTGTGTGGTTCTATTGTGCTGTCATTGGTATAACCTGTTTTCCAGGATCGCAAAACCCAGAGCTGATGATTATTTCAAATCCATCAATGTCAAGGCAGCGTACCAGACCAACGAGCCTTTTATTTTGGCAAATCAAGCAACACAGATATTTTTCTTGGAAGACACATTTGCACGTAGCGATGACTGGAGAGTATTGCAAAGGTTTGAGCAGAGGAATTCGTTTAATTAAGTTGCACAACAAGATGATGCTTACACTGCTCCTGATGTACAAGATAACACAGATGTTCCTAATATCTTTGAGAACCATCACATCAATGACGCCGGCGAAAAGATTGCCTGTCGTGCTGTGGACATACAAGAGTTGATCAAGAAGAAGCCAACGTTCGAGGACGTTGAGGACGAAGAAGAAGATGACACCGTGGGGAATTACGATTCAGACTAATACACATGGAGAAGATGTTGACGCTGCTGCTGCGGATTATGATTACATTGCTTTTGTCGTATTTGCCTATCAGAAGACGTTTTTTTATCTACTATGTGAAATTGTGTTTGCCATGACAACTGAAACCTGATGAACATGTTGTTTAGTATTTTGCTGTTAGAACATCACTTGTTATGTATGCTGATTTGTGTTTGGTGATTGTATGACAACTAAAACATGATGACATTGTTATTTAGTTGTACTCATATTTGGCTGTGAACCTTGAATTTGATGACATAGTTTGTTGTTGGACTACAATTTGCTCGACGTCTTCGAATGAGAACAAAGCTGACCCGACAGGGCCTCTGCTATTTATTTATTTATATGAGCAAAAGGGGATACCCCCTAATTTTCGTTAATAGAAATCATTAGATGTTCACAACACTACGCCCAGCCTGCTACACAGGTTTCATTCATTACTATTTTCAGCAAAGTGCTCATGTCGTAGCCACTGAATACATCATGAGTTCTACATACACTGCAAATAAAGAGACAATCATCCTACAGAGCATATCGATTTTGCCCATTATCTTCACAAGCTCTTTCATCTCCTCATTGCTGTCAAGGCTGTTCAGCAGCTGTTGCTTGGCCATGATCAGAGGAACTGCATCTTTAACCCTCTGCTTTGCATCTTCCTCTTCTGTCGTTCCTTCAGTTACTTGTCCAACACCCCAACCTGATGGTATTGGGATTCCTCGGCTAACCAAATAATCAACGTAGTTGCATTCCCCCACATAAGCAACTTCCCAGAAATACAAATCACACGAATCTTCCCTTATCTGCACGAATCAAACTGGAAGATCATCAACCAAACTATTAAAAAAATCAACAATTGAAAGAAGCAGAACAACACTTAAACATATTCTTACCCCATGATTCGGGCATTTGTAGAAGACTCGGCCAGGGTTGCGGTTTGTGGTTGAGATGCGATGGATGACTCTGCGTGATTTGCAGCAGTGGCACCACACCAACGGCAGCGGGTTGTGATGAGCAATCGGCTGCGGTGCGCGTGTCGGCCGAGGTGTGATGAGACCCACATGCGATGGTACGGGTGGCGACTTGGCGCATATCTGGTTGTTGCCTGCTGAAGAGCAGGTGGATGATCAGCCAGCGGACATGGTTGTTGCGGCCAGAGCTTCTGATGCTAGGCAGAGTAAGTAGAGAAGAGGAGAAGCGAACGTTGGATATGTCAGTTTCATTATTTGCAGAGTAGCATAGCACCATATATAGTCATAGTCTAGGTTTGGATTCGAACCGGCTACAGGAGCACGTCTTTCTTTTTTCTAAAACTCGGCAACGTCTCTTTACTGGTACACTAGCTTATTCTGTACGCCTTCCCAAGTCTTTGGTTTTCTTTCCTTTTTCGCGAGGAAGGAAGGAGGACAAAACTGAGAGTTCCTCGGACTCGAACCCAAGACCTCTCGGTTGAAAACCAAGGGTGCTAGTCACTTATGTGGCGAACGTTCCCTGTGAGGAGGACGGCAGACGAACGTATTTTCCTCGCAGTTTTCTTCCTATATATAAAGAAATATGCTACTTGGTGTCCACTTAGTCAAAAAACGATTGTGCCAACCTTGACCATTCGATTGACATTCAACGTCTGTCGTGTTTCTTCAATCTCTTCTTCCTCAAGCCGCCAAAGCCAAACCAGTGCCGGCGGGACCACCTGCTCCCGCCTCCCACGGCTGGCTGTGATCTTCCCCGTCTCCTGTTCGTTCCCGTCCGAGGCCTCACCATCGTCCTCTGCCTTGGTTCACTCTCCGCAGCACCACCCTCCCATGTTGTCAACATGGTCAACAACCGAGAGGAATAAGGAGATGACTGTACATGGTGAGGATGACAGTAGGGACCCAGCAGCGCGCGCAGTAATTTTGTTTTTTCGGGACAGAGAAGGGTATCAACTGGGTTGTGCAGGACTCGTGGCCCATCTAGCCCAGGCTTTTATTTCATATGTTTAGCACATGACCAGCCCAGTTTGTTTTTTTCCTTTCTTAAATATGGCTAGCTAGCTATTTTGTTTTTTGCAGAATAACCAACATAGGCCTACTTGCTTTTCTACGCCCTGCTGGGCCGAAAATCTTTCAAGACGAGGAGGGATGCATTTTGCCCAGAAAATGGGCTATAAGTAATAAGAAATGGGATGTAAAATGAAAAAAAAAATACAGCAAACAGGCAATTAGTTCCCAAATACTATTTTCTTTCGGATTTTGATATTTTAAATTTCATTGTTTTTGCGGGTAAAATTTCATTGAATTTAAATTAAGGTATATTTAGATTTAAAATTAATTTGAATCTGGCTAGAAATTTTGGGCTGTATGCTGTTTGGGACAGATTTGGAGGCTGATTTGTGGGTCTACTAGGTTGACGTGTACTTTGGCTTTGTCAACTTAGTCCACAAACGATTCTAGCAGCAGTGACCGTTGGATGTTAATCCAACGGCCATGCTGCTTCTTCAATATCTGATCTTCTTGCTCCAGACGCCCAAACCAGCTCCGGTGAGACTACCTGCTCCTGCCTCCCGTGGCCGGCTGTGCTGCCGCACAGGCCGCACCGCCCCACCCTACTTCATTGCTGGCCAGGCCATTCCTCTACTCACCCACACCTCCTGTTATTTTCCGGCGACGGCAGCCGGACCAGTAAACCCTCGTACTCCCCACCGTGTGGGCAACCATTGCCGAGTCTTCCCCGGATCCGTGTTGTTCCCTTCCTAGGCCTCGCCGTCGTCCACCGCCATGGTGCTCTCGGCGTGGCCTGGTCAACGTGGTCAATGAACGACATCCATAGGCCATGGACTGTACGCGCAAAATAATGATTCCTCCACC
>NC_041387.1:667423584-667426275 GCF_002162155.2 Triticum dicoccoides | reverse complement strand
CGCTGACATGTCGGACCCACCAGCTATATCTTCGCACGCAAGGAAGTGCCTCCTTATTACGCACAAAAAAATGAATACCCACCCTGCTAGATGGGACCCACCATAGTGGGAGGATGATTTGTGGGTCAACTAAGTTAACGGGGACGGAGGGCTTTGTCAACTTAGTCAATATGAACGATTCTAGCTCCAGTGACCGTACGATGTCCATCCAACGACCGTAGTGCTTCTTCAACCTCTGGTCTTCTTGCTCCAGCCGCCCAAAGCAGCACCGGTCGTGTCGCGTGCTCCTGCCTCTCGTGGCCGGTTGTGATGCCGCGGAGGCCTCACCGCCCCCTACTACTCCCACCGCTGGCCTAGGGTATCCCTCTACTCACCCACACCCCGTGTTATTCTGCGGCGACGGCAGCCTCACGCCGCAGCCAAACCAGTGAACCCACGTACTCCTCTCCACGCGGGCTACCACTGATGCCTGTTCCCCGGCTCCGCATCGTCCCCTTCCTAGGCCTCTCCGTCATCCAGACCACCACCCTGGTGCTCTCGGCGCGGCGTGGTCAACGTGGTCAACGACCGACTTCCATCGGAAGAGTACTGTACGTGGAGAGGCTGACAGCTGGGTCCAGGCGGCCGCAAGGAAGTGCCTCCTTATTACGCGCAAAATAATCATTCCTCCACCTGACAGCAGGGACCCACCGGACGGGCCACCTTATTTCGTGAAAAAAACGTTTCCCACCTGACTGCTGGGACCCACGGACGGGCCAGCGTATTTCGCAAAAAAAACGTTCCCTGCGCTGTCAGCTCGGACCCACCGGAAGTGCCTCCTTATTATGCACAAAAAATTGAATACTCCCCTTGCTAGCTGGGACCCACCATGGTGAGAGGCTGACTTGTGGGCCTACTAAGTTGACTGGGCCTTTGTTAACTTTAGTCAATATGAACGATTCTAGCTCCAGTGACCGTATGATGTCCATCCAACGGCCGTAGTGCTTCTTCAACCTCTGGTCTTCTTGCTCTAGCCGCCCAAAGCAGCGCCGATCGTGCCGCATGCTCCTACCTCCCGTGGCCGGCTATGCTGCCGCGGAGGCCTCACCGCCCCCTACTATTCCCACCACTGGCCAGGCCCTGCGGCGATGGCAGCCTCACACCGCAGCCGAACCAGTGAACCCTCGTACTCCTCTCCGCGCGGGCTTCCACTGCCGCGTCTTCCCCGGCTACCCGTCGTCCCCTTCCTAGGCCTCGCCGTCGTGCACCGCCCTGGTGCTCTCGGCGCGGCGTGGTCAACGTGGTCAAGGAACGACTTCCATTGGACGTGGACTGTACGTGGAGAGGCTGACAGCTGGGTCCACGGCCGCAGCAAGGAAGTGCCTCCTTATTACGCGCAAACTAATTATTCCTCCACCTGACAGCGGGGACCCACCGGACGGGCCACCGTATTTCGCGAAAAAAACGTTCCCCCTGTCTGCTGGGACCCACCAGCTACATCTTCGCACGCAAGGAAGTGCATCCGAAAAAAAACGATTCGCCCCCCTGACTGCAGGGACCCACCAGCTACATCTTCGCACGCAAGGAAGTGCGTCCGGGCAAAAAAAACGATTCGCCCCCCTGACTGCTGGGACCCACTAGCTAAATCTTCGCACGCAAGGAAGTGCGTCCGGGCAAAAAAAACAAAACGATTCGCCCCCCCTGACTGCGGGGACCCACCAGCTACATCTTCGCAGGCAAGGAAGTGCGTGACAGTCGGGACCCACCTGGTCGAAGCGTACGTAGCATTGTCATTCTGGTCGCGAACGTGTACGTACATACTGGTCGATGTAGAGGCACACACGTGTCGTAGTAGAGGCACGCATGTAGCATGTACACGTACCTGCAGCAGCGAGGGTGCAAGAAAGAAAATACGGCCACGTACGTACATACGGTCAGGGTCTCGAACGCCTACTCGCGCATACGTACATGGCTGGGTCGGAACGAAGAAATGGCGTCGTCGTCATGTTCATGGGGAGCCAACCGGCTGGGTCGGAACAGAATACGTGGTCGTGTTCATTGGGAGGGCTTGGACGGAACAGGCGATGGAAATGAGGCCTGGCGTACCGCACAACGGAGGAAACAGACCTCCTACGTTCGGAACGGGGTCCTGTTGATCAGGAGGGGTGTGGCGTACTGCAAAACAAAGGAAACGGACCTCCTACGGTCGAAATGGGTGTCCTGTTGATCGGGAGGGGTGTGGCGTACCGCAAAATGGATGAAACGGACTTGTGTTGGAGCGCTACGGTTGAAACGGGGGTCCTATTCATCGGGGGGTGTGGCGTGCCGCAAAACGGACGAAATGGACATGTGTTGGAGCGCTACGGTCGAAACGGGGGTCCTATTCATCGAGAGGGGTGTGGCGTACCGCAAAACGGGACTCCACGAGATACTGTTCATCTCCACCGTCAACCTCCTCCAGCCTCCACGGGCTACCGTCGACCTCCTCCAGCCTCCACGGGCTCCTGTTCATCCAGCCTCCACCGCACGCTACTCCACCGGCTACTGTTCAACCACCCCTCCACCATCTACTGTTCATCCAGCCCTCCACCGTCTACTGTTCATCCAGCCCTCCACACCACAGGGTCCTGTTCAACCACCCCTCCACGGCCACCCCTCCACCGTCTACTGTTCATCCAGCCCTCCACACCACAGGGTCCTGTTCATCCAGAG
>NC_041387.1:667409195-667421554 GCF_002162155.2 Triticum dicoccoides | reverse complement strand
CGGTAAACTTTCTGTTTTGAAACAGCAACATGTATACTTGCAAAATAACCATGGTAAAGGCTATCCTTGACATTTTTATTGAAAGTATTGATGCAAAAAATTATTATAAATAACAGCAGGCAAATACTAACAAAAGAAAATGATGATCCAAGCAAAACACATATCGTGTGGTGAATAAAAATATAGCTCCAAGTAAAGTTACCGATGAACGAAGACGAAAGAGGGGATGCCATCCGGGGCATCCCCAAGCTTAGGCTCTTGGTTGTCCTTGAATATTACCTTGGGGTGACCTGGGCATCCCCAACCTTAGGATCTTACCACTCCTTATTCCATATTCCATCGAATCTTTACCCAAAACTTGAAAACTTCACAACACAAAACTCAACACAAAACTCGTAAGCTCCGTTAGTAAAAAAAATAAAACCACCACTTAGGTACTGCTGTGAAATCATTATCAATTCATATTGGTGTAATATATACTGTATTCCAACTTCTCTATGGTTCATACCCTCTGATACTACTCATAGATTCATCAAAATAAGCAAACAACACATAGAAAACAGAATCTGTCAAAAACAGAACAGTCTGTAGTAATCTGTATCAAACGTATACTTATGGAACTCCAAAAATTCTGAAATAAATTGGTGGACCTGAGGAATTTGTCTATTAATCATCTTCAAAAAGAATCAACATAAAATGACTCTCCAGTAAAACATGGCAGCTCATCTGGTGAGCGCTAAAGTTTCTGTGTTTTACAGCAAGATCGCATAGACTTCACCCAAGTCTTCCCAAAGGTTCTACTTGGCACAAACACTAATTAAAACATAGAAACACATCTAACCAGTGGCTAGATGAATTATTTATTACTAAACAGTATCAAAAAGGAAAGAACAAAACTAAATTGGGTTGCCTCCCAACAAGCGCTAACGTTTAACGCCCCTAGCTAGGAATGATGATTTCAATTATGCTAAAATAAAAGATAGGAATTGAAACATAAAGAGAGCATCATGAAGAATATGACTAGCACATTTAAGTCTAACACACTTCCTATACATAGGGATTTTGGGAGCACACAACTTATGGGAACAATAATCAACTAGCATAGGAGGCAAAACAAGCATAACTTTAAAACTTTAAGAACATAGAGAGAGAGAACTTGATATTATGGCAATTCCTACAAGCATATGTTCCTCCCTCATAATAATTTTCAGTAGAATCATGAATGAATTCAACAATATAACCATCACATAAAGCATTATTTTCATGATGCACAAGCATATAAATTTTACTACTCTCCACATAAGCAGACTTCTTCTCATGAATAGTAGTGGGAGAAAACTCAACAAAATAACTATCATGTGTAGCATAATCCAATTGAAAATTAAAATCATGATGACAAGTTTCATGGTTATGTTTATTCTTTATGGCATACGTATCATCACAATAATCATCATAAATAGTAGGCATGCTTTTATCATAATAAATTTGCTCATGAAAACTTGGGGGACAAAAAATATCATATTCATCAAACATAGCATCCCCAAGCTTGTGGCTTTGCATATCATTAGCATCATAGGTATTCAAATAATTCATACTAACAACATTGCAATCATGCTCCTCATTCAAAAATTTAGTGCCAAACATTTTATATACTTCTTCTTCTAGCACTTGAGCACAATTTTCCTTACCATCATTCTCACGAAAGATATTAAAAGGATGAAGCGTATGAGACAAACTCAATTCCATTTTTTTAGAGTTTTTTCTTTTATAGACTAAACTAGTGATAAAACACGAAACAAAAAGATTTGATTGCAAGATTTAAATATATACATTCAAGCACTCACCTCCCCGGCAACGGCGCGAGAAAAGAGCTTGATGTCTATTACGCAACCTTCTTCTTGTATACGTTGTTGGGCCTCCAAGTGCGGAGGTTTGTAGGACAGTAGCAAATTTCCCTCACGTGGATGTCCTAAGGTTTATCAATCCGTGGGAGGCGTAGGATGAAGATGGTCTCTCTCAAACAACCCTGCAACCAAATAACAAAGAGTCTCTTGTGTCCCCAACACACCCAATACAATGGTAAATTGTATAGGTGCACTAGTTCATCGAAGAGATGGTGATACAAGTGCAATATGGATGGTAGATATAGGTTTTTGTAATCTGAAATTATAAAAACAGCAAGGTAACTAGCGATAAGAGTTAGCACAAACGGTATTACAATGCTAGGAAACAAGGCCTGGGGTTCATACTTTCACTAGTGCAAGTTCTCTCAACAATAATAACATAACTGTATCATATAACTATCCCTCAACATGCAACAAAGAGTCACTCCAAAGTCACTAATAGTGGAGAACAAACGAAGAGATTATTGTAGGGTACAAAACCACCTCAAAGTTATCCTTTCTGATCGATTTATTCAAGAGTCCGTAGTAAAATAACATGAAGCTATTCTTTCCGTTCTATCTATCATAGAGTTCATAATAGAATAACACCTTAAGACACAAATCAACCAAAACCCTAATGTCACCTAGATACTCCAATGTCACCTCAAGTATCCGTGGGCATGATTATACGATTTGCATCACACAATCTCAGATTCATCTATTCAACCAACACAAAGTACTTCAAAGAGTACCCCAAAGTTTCTATCGAAGAGTCAAGACGAAAACGTGTGCCAACCCCTATGCATAAGTTCATTGAACCCGCAAGTTGATCACCAAAACATACATCAAGCAGATCTCGTGAATATCCCATTGTCACCATAGATAAGCACGGCAAGACATACATTAAGTGTTCTCAAATCCTTAAAGACTCTATCCGATAAGATAACTTCAAAGGGAAAACTCAATCCATTACAAGAGAGTAGAGGGGGAGAAACATCATATGATCCAACTATAATAGAAAAGCTCGCGATAAATCAAGATTGTATCACCTCAAGAACACGAGAGAGAGAGGGAGATAGAGAGAGATCAAACACATAGCTACTTGTACATACCCTCAGCCCCAAGGGTGTACTACTCCCTCCTCATCGTGGAGAGCGCCGGGATGATGAAGATGGCCACCGGTGAGAGATCTCCCCTCCGGCAAGGTGCCGGAACAGGGTCCCGGTTGGTTTTGGTGGCTACAAAGGCTTGCGGAGGCGGAAATCCCGCTCTAGGTTCTTTTCTAGAGGTTTCAGTATTTATAGGAATTTTTGGCGTAGGTCTCACATCTGGGGGGGTCACTGGGCTGTCCACGAGGCAGGGGGCGCGCCCTAGGGGGCGCATGCCACCCACCCTCGTGGGCAGCCCGAGACTCTTGTGGCCCAACTCTTGCACTCCAGGGGCTTATTTTGGTCCATCAAAAATTGGCACGTCAATTGGACTCCGTTTGGTATTCCTTTTCTGTAGAACTCAAAAATAAGGAAAAAATAGAAACTGGCACTGGGCTCTAGGTTAATAGGTTAGTCCCAAAAATGATATAAAAGTGTATAGTAGGGCTCATAAACATCCAAAACTGGTAATAAAATAGCATGGAACAATCACAAATTATATATACGTTCGAGACGTATCATGTGGCCACACGTTCTTTGTTGCTCATGCTCCCAACCCACCACTGTCGCATGCTCGTGCTCCCAGCCCACCCCGTCCGCATGTTCCCAGCCCACCACGTACGCGTGGGTTTGCGTGGGAATGCATTGTTCGCCATCTTCACCACCAGCAGTTATCATCAATGAAGAGCAGGACGAGGTCCTCAAGGACTCCAAGTTTCATGAGTTCAAGGAGTGGCACGGCCTCGACGTGCAGCTCTCCTTATTTTTATGTGTCTTTTAAGTTTGAGTTCAAGTTTCTTTAAAGGCACTGTGTGAAATGTGTTTGGCCCATTGAGTGAACCCTTTGGGCGCAAGGACGCAAATTGATATCCACGTTCGCTTGGGCAACCCAAACGGACAAAATCCACGTCCATTTGCATTGGCCGGTTGGAGTTGGCCTTAGTCCCTCATGGCAGATTTTCCTTATCCCTTTTCCTATCATCACCCATTATTTCTTCCTCTCTTCCACTCGTCCCTCCTGTTGAAATATGGGGTGGGCTTTGGAACCATCCAACAATTTCAGAAAAATCTCTAAGGGCCCATGTGGGTTATGTGGCACTAGCTGTAGTGGGAAGTTTAGTCCCACCCTACTAGTGGAGAAGGAGATGGACCTCTTTATAAGGGTTTCTCTTCTACATGCTATTGGAGCGTGAGAATAGAAGAGGCCCTCGCGCACTCCTCCTCCGCTGCTCGCCTCGCCACACCTCGTCACGATGCATCGCGGATTGTGGGAATGAGCCGAGCCGAGCTCACACCTATGTTCTTATTTTTGCCAGTCGCTAACGGAGAGTTTCTGATAGCTGGGCCACGATCAGAGACGTCAGATCATGGGCTGTCACGGACTCAGACAAGGGTCGAGCCCATGTCTCTCCACGCGGCTGCACCTATATAAGTGTGAGGTGTCTCCTAACCCTAGCCGCCACGAACAGATCACCTCTGATCCACGCGCATTGGCCATCATCATTCCTTTGCTGTTGCTGCCACCGGTGACTCCATCCCGCCCGCCGCGCATACAGTTGACGGGAGAGAAGATCTCCAAAACCCCGTCCCTTTGGTTCCTATACAGGAGAGGGGCGAATATGTTTTTGGCAAGCGACTACACGACTGCTTGCTATTCGTCTACTTCCTCTACGTCCGCGCCGCCCTCATCATCACCATGTGCACCAACGCCGAACATGCCACTGCCGAGAAAGTTGAAGCCAACAAGAAGGCCGATGAGTATGTCGCGGCTGCCTCCACCGCCGCCGTGGTTTCTGCCTGGCCCATCGGAGGGTATAACTCGTTTATCCTCCTCCTGTTCATTTTCGTATTGGGAGTACTAGCAGTATGTGTAGATGTGTCTACTATTTGCTTTGTACATTCATCTTTAGATCAGAATTAGTATGTCATTAATTCAGTCAATGCCATGCTAGTGATTTCTTATGGATTAAACTAGTTTAAAAATTGCCTATTTACTAAACAATCCAAAAAAACCTATTATGTGTAGGAATTTTTCGGCAAGTGGCTTTGCCGCTGCACTGAAGCCGGATAAGTTTACTGATGTCTACTATGCAACCTTCTCCTTGTAAATGTTGTTGGGCCTCCAAGTGCAGAGGTTTGTAGGACAGTAGCATATTTCCCTCAAGTGGATGGCCTAAGGTTTATCAATCCGTGGGAGGCGTAGGATGAAGATGGTCTCTCTCAAAACATCCTGCAACCAAATAACAAAGAGTCTCTTGTGTCCCCAACACACCCAATACAATGGTAAATTATATAGGTGCACTAGTTCGGCGAAGAGATGGTGATACAAGTGCAATATGGATGGTAGATATAGGTTTTTATAATCTGAAATTATTAAAACAGCAAGGTAACTAATAATAAAAGTGAGTGTAAACGGTATTGCAATGCTAGGAAACAAGGCCTAAGGTTCATACTTTCACTAGTGCAAGTTCTCTCAACAATAATAACATAACTGGATCATATAACTATCCCTCATCATGCAACAAAGAGTCACTCCAAAGTCACTAATAGCGGAGAACAAACGAAGAGATTATTGTAGGGTACGAAACCACCTCAAAGTTATCCTTTCTGATCGATCCATTCAAGAGTCCGTAGTAAAATAACATGAAGCTATTCTTTCCGTTCGATCTATCATAGAGTTCGTACTAGAATAACACCTTAAGATACAAATCAACCAAAACCCAAATGTCACCTAGATACACCAATGTCACCTCAAGTATCCGTGGGCATGATTATATGATATGCATCACACAATCTCAGATTCATCTATTCAACCAACACAAAGTACTTCAAAGAGTGCCCCAAAGTTTCTACCGAAGAGTCAAGACGAAAACGTGTGCCAACCCCTATGCATAAGTTCACAAGGTCACTGAACCCGCAAGTTGATCACCAAACGTACATCAAGTAGATCACGTGAATATCCCATTGTCACCACAGATAAGCACATGCAAGACATACATCAAGTGTTCTCAAATCCTTAAAGACTCAATCCGATAAGATAACTTCAAAGGGAAAACTCAATCCATTACAAGAAAGTAGAGGGGGAGAAGCATCATAAGATCCAACTATAATAGCAAAGCTCGCAGTACATCAAGATCGTGCCAAATCAAGAACACGAGAGAGAGAGAGAGAGAGAGAGAGAGATCAAACACATAGCTACTGGTACATACCCTCAGCCCCGAGGGTTAACTACTTCCTCCTCGTCATGGAGAGCGCCAGGATGATGAAGATGGCCACCGGTGAGGGATCCCCCCTTCGGCAGGGTGCCGGAACAAGGTCCCGATTGGTTTTCGGTGGTTACAGAGGCTTGCAGCGACGGAACTCCCAATCTATTGTGCTCCTGGATGTTTTCAGAGTATATGGATATATAGGAGGAAGAAGTAGGTCGGTGGAGCTGGGAGGGGCCCACGAGGGTGGGGGCACGCCCAGGGGGGCAGGCGCGCCTCCCTGCCTCGTGGCCTCCTCGCTTCTTTCTTGACGTCCACTCCAAGTCCTCTGGATCATGTTTGTTCCAAAAATCACTCTCCCGAAGGTTTCATTCCGTTTGGACTCCGTTTGATATTCCTTTTCTGCGAAACACTGAAATAGGCAAAAAAACAGCAATTTGGACTGGGCCTCCGGTTAATAGGTTAGTCCCAAAAATTATATAAAAGTGTATAATAAAGCCCATTAAACATCCAAAACAAATAATATAATAGCATGAATACTTCATAAATTATAGATACGTTGGAGACGTATCAGCATCCCCAAGCTTAATTCCTGCTCGTCCTCGAGTAGGTAAATGATAAAAGAAATAATTTATGAAGTGTGAATGCTAGCAAGTGCACAAGTTTGATCAATGATAATTTCAATCACCCTTTCTAGCATCATTATATGTCATAACAGTAGCTCATCTCATAAAACTTTTCATGATCAAGTAACAAGCTATTCACATGTTAAAGCATATACCATAAACTTTCTTGAAAACTAACAAACTATGTTCTCAGTCATCAAACAATTGCAATTCATCTTATTTTCAGGAAGGGTCTATGTAAGAGATTTGATTTATAAAATCCCACATACTCAACTATCATATATTCTTCCATGATTGCTACCACTCAAAGCATATTTTTAGAACAAATAGCATCCATCAAACACAGAGAAAGATAGGGGCTTAATGTTTCGCCTCCCAACTTACTTATCATATAGATAATTGTCAATAATAATAATTCATGATCAAATATATTTGAATGGACATATATGCTTAGATCTTTCCCCATCACATGATGCTTGCCAACTAAAGAGTAGGTTGGAATGAGAAGGAATCCTACTGACTCTCGCATAAAAGTAAAAGATAGGCCCTTCGCAGAGGGAAGCAGGGATTTGCGGAGGTGCCAGAGCTCAAAGCTTTAAAACATAGATGAAAATAATTTTGAGAGGTATTCTTTCATTGTCAACATAACAACCAAGAGTTACCAATATCTTCCATACTAAATACATTATAGGCGGTTCCCAAATAGAATGGTAAATTTATTACTCCCCCTCCACCAACAATCACACTCCACAGCTTGTCCGAAACAATGGGTGTCGTCCAACTATCAACAATCCTGGGGGAGTTTTGTTTAAATTAATTGCGACTTTGTTTTTGATCTTTTGATCATAGGACTGGGCATCCCAGTTACCAGCCACTTTCTCGTGAATGATGAGCTGAGTCCACTCATTGTGAGAATAACCCACCTAGCATGGAAGATACTGATAGCCCCTAGTCGCCACATGAGCGGTTCGGGCATACAAAACAGATTATTATTTGACGGTTTAGAGTTTGGCACATGCAAATTTACTTGGAACGGAAGGTAAATTCTGCTTATAAGTAGATATGGTGGACACTCATGGAATAAACTTGGTTCAAGGACTTTGGATGCACAAGCAGTATTCCCGCTTAGTACAGATATTTTGGCTAGCAAAGGATTCTAAATAGCAAGCACCACATGTTAGAGGATCCATAACAGTATAACTTCTATACAAATATACCCAAGCATAATTCATTATGTTGTCTTCCTTGTCCAAATTCAACTAATTTGCTCAGGTTCGAAAATAATTAATGGAGCTCACAATCATAGAGGATGTCCAAGATAGTACATTTATATGTGAAATCTCTCTTCCTTCAATATTCTTTCATGAATTGTTCAAGTGACCAATACAATGTTTGCTAACCTTCAATAAATTTACCACCTCTACTTCTTATATGTCAAGTCATTACTCCCCATGGGATAATCATATGAAACATATATAATTTCAGATTTATGATATTCAAATCATTCAACCATTTACTCATAGGATATAAGTCAAGCACACGAGTAAATGACAAACTATTCCAAAAATATATAAGTGAAGATCAATGAGTAGTCAAATAATTATGTAGCTATGTGAAGACTCTCTCTCATTTAAGAATTACAGATCTTGGGATATTATTTAAACAGCAAGCAAAACAAAATAAAACGACATTTCAAGGATAGCACTCATCATGTGAAGAAGCAAAAACTTAGGCTCAACCGATACTAACCGATAATTGTTGAAGAAGAAAGGTGGGGTGCCTACCGGGGCATCCCCAAGCTTAGGTGCATGAGACTTCTTAGAATATTATCTTGGGGTGCCTTGAGCATCCCCAAGATTGAGCTTTTTTGTCTCCTTAATTCCCCTCATATCACGGTTTTCCTAAGTCTCAAAAACTTCATCCACGCAAAACTTAACAAGAACTCATGAGATAAGTTAGTATAAACCAATGCAAAAACCTTATCATTCTATATTGTAGAGAACCACAAAAATTATTATTCAACATTGCATACTAAATGCCTCTGCATATTTAATACTCCTCTCCTCAAATAGAATAGTTAACCAAGCAAACATGTGCAAACAATGCAAACATAACAGCAATCTGACAAAACAGTACAGTCTGTGAAGAATTCAAGATTCATCATACTTCCCTAACTCCAAAAATTATGATAAAAATACTACACTGTACAACATTTAGCAGAGCTTATTTTTAAAAAAGTTTCAACAATTTATCTTATTCTGACTGGGAATTTTTGCAACATCGATAAACTTTCTGTTTTGAAACAACAACATGTATACTTGCAAAATAAGCATGGTAAAGGCTATCCTAGACATTTTTATTGAAAATAAAGATGCAAAACATTATTCTAAACTACAGAAAGAAAATCCTAACAAAATAAATTGACGCTCCAAGTAAAACACATATCATGTGGTGAATAAAAATATAGCTCCAAGTAAAGTTACCAATGAACGAAGACGAAAGAGGGGATGCCATCCGGGGCATCCCCAAACTTAGGATCTTGGTTGTCCTTGAATATTACCTTGGGGTGCCTTGGTCATCCACAAGATTAGGCTCTTGCCACTCCTTATTCCATAGTCCATCGAATCTTTTCCCAAAACATGAAAACTTCACAACACAAAACTTAACAGAAAACTCGTAAGCTCCGTTAGTATAAGAAAATAAAAACCACCACTTAGAAACTGTTGTGAACTCATTTTAAATTCATATTAGTGTAATACCTACTGTATTCCAACTTCCCTATCGTTCATACCCTCCGATACTACTCATAGATTCATCAAAATAAGCAAACAACACAATGAAAACAGAATCTGTCAAAAACAGAACAGTCTGTAGCAATCTGTATCAAACACATACTTCTGTAACTCCAAAACATCTAAAATAAATTGGTGGACGTGAGGAATTTGTCTATTAATCTTCTGAAAAAATAATCAACTTAAGATCACTCTCCAGTAAAACATTACAGTTAATCTCGTGAGCGCAAAGTTTCTGTTTTTTACAGCAAGATCACATTAACTTTGACCCAAGTCTTCCCAAAGGTTCTACTTGGCACAAACACTAATTAAAACACAAAACCACATCTAAACAGCGGCTAGATGAATTACTTATTACTAAACAGGAGCAAAAAGCAAAGAACAATAATAAAATTGGGTTGCCTCCCAACAAGCGCTATCGTTTAACGCCCCTAGCTAGGCAAGATGATTTCAATGATGCTCACATAAAAGATAAGAATTGAAACATAACCGGAGCATTATGAAGAATATGAATAGCACAATTAATTCTAACCCACTTCCTATGCATAGGGATTTTGTGAGCAAACAATTAATGGGAACAAGAATTAACTATCATAGGAATGCAAAACAAGCATAACTTCAACATTTTCAACACATAGAGAGGAAACTTAATATTATTGCAATTCCAAAAAGCATATATTCCTCCCTCATAAAAAATTTCAGTAGCATCATGAGTGAATTCAACAATATAACCATCACATAAATCATTATTTTCATGATTCACAAGCGTAGAAATTTTATTACTCTCCACATAAGCAAAATTCTTCTCATGAATAATAGTGGGAGAAAACTCAAAAAAATAACTATCATGTGAGGCATAATCCAATTGAAAATTAAAATCAAGATGACAAGTTTCATGGTTATCATTATTCTTTAGAGCATCGATGTCATCACAATAATCAACAAAGATAGCAACTTTGATCTCATAATCAATTGGAACCTCTTCCGAAAGAGTGGATTCAGCACTAAATAAAGTCAACCTCTCCAGATCCACTTTCATAAATATTATAAGATTCAACATCCTACAAAATAGTGGGATCATTACTTCCTAAAGTTGACACTCTTCCAAACCCACATTCATCAATATAATCATCATAAATAGGAGGCATGCTATCATCATAATAAATATTCTCATCAAAACTTGGGGGACTAAAAATATCATCTTCATCAAACATAGCATCCCAAGCTTGTGGCTTTGCATATCATTAGCATCATGGGTATTCAAAGAATTCATACTAACAACATTGCAATCATGCTAATCACTCACATATTTTATGCCAAGCATTCTATGTAATTCTTCTTCTAGTACTTGAGCACAATTTTCCTTCCCATCATTTTCACGAAAGACATTAAAAAGAACCCTCAATTCCAATTTTTTTTGTTTTCTTTTATAGACTAAACTAGTGATAAAACAAGAAACTAAAAGATTCGATTGCAAGATCTTAAGATATACCTTCAAGCATTCACCTCCCCGGCAACGGCGCCATTTACCAATACGTATTTTAAGCGTTGGCAGACTAAGACTACTTTATGGCTCACGGCTATGAACGTGTTTTGGGTTGTCGGTGTGCCCCGCGAGAATAGGAGAAGGCGTCCAGGGAGGCCATCGTTGTTTTTCTTGGAGCAGTTCTAAGCGTGATCGGAGATAAATTGGTCAACGCAAATTTACATGTGTGTGTCGCCAAGGACTTGTGGGAGGCACTCGAATCGATATTCGTGGCCACTAATGCTGGAGCGAGATGTATATTGTAGATAGTTCCATGATTACAAGATGGTCGAGAACCGTCCTGTATTGGAGCAGGCTTGCTACCTCTTGAGCATGCGTTAGTTTTTCCCTTGAAGAGGAAAGGGTGATGCAACAAAGTAGCATAAGTATTTCCCTCAGTTTTGAGAACCAAGGTATCAATCCAGTAGGAGGCTCCTCAAAAGTCCCACGCACCTACACAAAAAAACAAGAACCTCGCAACCAACACGATAAAGGGGTTGTCAATCCCTTCATGGAAACTTGCGAAAGTGAGATCTGATAGAGATAATAAGATAAGATAAATATTTTTGGTATTTTTATGATATAGCTTGGAAACTAAAAGATGCAAATAAAAGTAGATGGGAAACTTATATGATAAAAGATAGACCCGGGGGCCATAGGTTTCACTAGTGGCTTCTCGCAAGATAGCATAATTATTATGGTGGGTGAACAAATTACTGTCGAGCAATTGATAGAAAAGTGCATAGTTATGAGAATATCTAGGCATGATCATGTATATAGGCATCACGTCCGCAAGAAGTAGACTGACTCATGCCTGCATCTACTACTATTACTCCACACATTGACCGACTCTTGCCTGCATCTAGAGTATTAAGTTCATAAGAACAGAGTAACGCATTAAGCAAGATGACATGATGTAGGGGGATAAACTCATGCAATATGATATAAACCCCATCTTTTTATCCTCGATGGCAATAATACAATACGTGCCTTGCTGCCCCTACTGTCACTATGAAAGGACACCACAAGATTGAACCCAAAGCTAAGAACTTCTCCCATGGCAAGAAAGATCAATCTTGTAGACCAAACCAAACTGATAATTCGAAGAGACTTGCAAAGATAACCAATCATACATAAAAGAATTCAGAGGAGATTCAAATATTTCTCATAGATAAACTT
>NC_041387.1:667407369-667409185 GCF_002162155.2 Triticum dicoccoides | reverse complement strand
TTTCATGGTTATCATTATTCTTTAGAGCATCGATGTCATCACAATAATCAACAAAGATAGCAACTTTGATCTCATAATCAATTGGAACCTCTTCCGAAAGAGTGGATTTAGCACTAAATAAAGTCACGACCTCTCCAGATCCACTTTCATAAATATTATAAGATTCAACATCCTACAAAATAGTGGGATCATTACTTCCTAAAGTTGACACTCTTCCAAACCCACATTCATCAATATAATCATCATAAATAGGAGGCATGCTATCATCATAATAAATATTCTCATCAAAACTTGGGGGACTAAAAATATCATCTTCATCAAACATAGCATCCCAAGCTTGTGGCTTTGCATATCATTAGCATCATGGGTATTCAAAGAATTCATACTAACAACATTGCAATCATGCTAATCACTCACATATTTTATGCCAAGCATTCTATGTAATTCTTCTTCTAGTACTTGAGCACAATTTTCCTTCCCATCATTTTCACGAAAGACATTAAAAAGAACCCTCAATTCCATTTTTTTTTTGTTTTCTTTTATAGACTAAACTAGTGATAAAACAAGAAACTAAAAGATTCGATTGCAAGATCTTAAGATATACCTTCAAGCATTCACCTCCCCGGCAACGGCGCCATTTACCAATACGTATTTTAAGCATTGGCAGACTAAGACTACTTTATGGCTCACGGCTATGAACGTGTTTTGGGTTGTCGGTGTGCCCCGCGAGAATAGGAGAAGGCGTCCAGGGAGGCCATCGTTGTTTTTCTTGGAGCAGTTCTAAGCGTGATCGGAGATAAATTGGTCAACGCAAATTTACATGTGTGTGTCGCCAAGGACTTGTGGGAGGCACTCGAATCGATATTCGTGGCCACTAATGCTGGAGCGAGATGTATATTGTAGATAGTTCCATGATTACAAGATGGTCGAGAACCGTCCTGTATTGGAGCAGGCTTGCTACCTCTTGAGCATGCGTTAGTTTTTCCCTTGAAGAGGAAAGGGTGATGCAACAAAGTAGCATAAGTATTTCCCTCAGTTTTGAGAACCAAGGTATCAATCCAGTAGGAGGCTCCTCAAAAGTCCCACGCACCTACACAAAAAAACAAGAACCTCGCAACCAACACGATAAAGGGGTTGTCAATCCCTTCATGGAAACTTGCGAAAGTGAGATCTGATAGAGATAATAAGATAAGATAAATATTTTTGGTATTTTTATGATATAGCTTGGAAACTAAAAGATGCAAATAAAAGTAGATGGGAAACTTATATGATAAAAGATAGACCCGGGGGCCATAGGTTTCACTAGTGGCTTCTCGCAAGATAGCATAATTATTATGGTGGGTGAACAAATTACTGTCGAGCAATTGATAGAAAAGTGCATAGTTATGAGAATATCTAGGCATGATCATGTATATAGGCATCACGTCCGCAAGAAGTAGACTGACTCATGCCTGCATCTACTACTATTACTCCACACATTGACCGACTCTTGCCTGCATCTAGAGTATTAAGTTCATAAGAACAGAGTAACGCATTAAGCAAGATGACATGATGTAGGGGGATAAACTCATGCAATATGATATAAACCCCATCTTTTTATCCTCGATGGCAATAATACAATACGTGCCTTGCTGCCCCTACTGTCACTATGAAAGGACACCACAAGATTGAACCCAAAGCTAAGAACTTCTCCCATGGCAAGAAAGATCAATCTTGTAGACCAAACCAAACTGATAATTCGAAGAGACTTGCAAAGATAACCAATCATACATAAAAGAATTCAGAGGAGATTCAAATATTTCTCATAGATAAACTT
>NC_041387.1:667404070-667405641 GCF_002162155.2 Triticum dicoccoides | reverse complement strand
TTTGGCCTTTCTTTTTTTTATTTGGCCTTTCTTTTTTTTGGCCCTTTTTTGTGAGGGATAATGCTCTAAAAATGATGATCATCACACTTTTATTTAATTACAACTCATGAATTACAACTCGATACTAGAACATAGTATGACTCTATATGAATGCCTCCGGCGGTGTACCGGGATATGCGATGACTCAAGAGCGACATGTATAAAAATTATGCATGGTGGCTTTGCCACAAATACGATGTCAACTACATGATCATGCAAAAAGCAATATGACAATGATGAAGCGTGTCATAATAAACGGAACGGTGGAAAGTTGCATGGCAATATATCTCGGAATGACTATGGAAATGCCATAATAGGTAGGTATGTTGGCTGTTTTGAGGAAGATAAAAGGAGGTTTATCTGTGATAGAGCGTATCGTATCACGGCTTTGGATGCACCGGCGAAGTTTGCACCAACTCTCAAGGTGAGAAAGGGCAATGCACGGTACCGTAGAGGCTAGCAATGATGGTAAGGTAAGAGTGCGTATAATCCATGGACTCAACATTAGTCATAAAGAACTCACATACTTATTGCAAAAATCTACGTGTCATCAAAAACCAAGCACTAAGCGCATGCTCCTAGGGGGATAGATTAGTAGGAAAAGACCATCGCTCATCCCCGACTGCCACTCATAAGGTTGACAATCAAAGAACACCTCATGCTTCAAATTTGTCACACAAAGGTTACCATATGTGCATGCTACGGGACTTGCAAACCTCAACACAAGTATTTATTAAATTCACAATTACATCAACTAGCATGACTCTAATATTACCACCTTCATATCTCAAAACAATTATTAAGCATCAAGTTGATCATAGTATTCAATTCACTTCCTATGATAGTTTTTATTATACCCAACTTGGATGCCCACCATTCTAGGACCAATTTTATAACCATAGCAAAAACCATGCTGTTCTAAAACACTCTCAAAATAATATAAGTGAAGCATGAGAGATCAATAATTTCTACAAAATAAAACCACCACCGTGCTCTAAAAACATATAAGTGAAGCACTAGAGCAAAACTGCATAGCTCAAAAGATATAAGTGAAGCACATAGAGTATTCTAATAAATTCTGAATCATGTGAGTCTCTCCCAAAAGGTGTGTACAGCAAGGATGATTGTGGTAAACTAAAAAGAAAAGACTCATATCATACAAGATGCTCCAAGCAAAACACATATCATGTGGTAAATAAAAATATAGCTCCAAGTAAAGTTACCGATAGACGAAGACGAAAGAGGGGATGCCTTCCGGGGCATCCCCAAGCTTAGGTTTTTGGTTGTCCTTGAATATATTGGGGTGCCATGGGCATCCCCAAGATTAGGATTTTGCCACTCCTTATTCCATAGTCCATCAAATCTTTACCCAAAACTTGAAAACTTCACAACACAAAACTCAACAGGAAATCTCATAAGCTCCGTTAGTGCAAGAAAGAAAAACCACCACATAAGGTACTGTAATGAACTCATTCATTATTTATATTGGTGTTAAACCTACTGTATTCCAACTTCTCTATGGTTCATACCAC
>NC_041387.1:667399656-667403112 GCF_002162155.2 Triticum dicoccoides | reverse complement strand
GCCTAGGATTAAATTTCCTCTATACGCGTTGTTACCAAAATTATTCCTACCAACAAAATTCACATCCATAGATTCATTATTATTCTCAATCAAAGTAGACAAAGGCGTATCATTAGGATCAATAATGGCACTCTTAGTAGCAAACAATTTCATAAGTTCATCCATCTTTCTACTCAAAACATTAATTTCTTCTATAGCATGAACTTTTTGACTAGTAGATCTTTCGGTGTGCCATTGAGAATAATTACCCATAATTTTATCAAGGAGTTTTGTAGCTTCTCCTAAAGTGATTTCCATAAAAGTGCCTCCCGCGGACGAATCTAAAAGATTTCTAGAAGCAAAATTAAATCCGGCATAAAAGTTTTGTATGATCATCCATAAATTCAAACCATGAGTAGGGCAATTGCGAATCATCAATTTCATTCTTTCCCAAGATTGGGAAACATGCTCATGATCAAGTTGTTTAAAATTCATAATATCATTTCTAAGAGAGATGATCTTAGCGGGAGGAAAATATTTAGAGATAAAAGCATCTTTGCACTTATTCCATGAATCAATACTATTTTTAGGCAAAGAAAAAAACCAAGTTTTAGCATGATCTCTAAGTGAAAACAGAAATAACTTCAATTTAACAATATCATTATTCGTATCTTTCTTCTTTTGCATATCACACAAATCAACAAAGTTGTTTAGATGAGTAGCGGCATCTTCACGAGGAAGGCCGGAGAATTGATCTTTCATAAAAAGATTCAACAAAGCAGCATTGATTTCACAAGTTTCAACATCATTAAGAGGAGCAATCGGAGTGCTAAGGAAATCATTATTATTGGTATTGCAAAAATCACACAATTTGGTATTATCTTGCGCCATCGTGACAAGCAATCCAACATGCAAGCATACAAAAGGCAAGCAAAAGAGAGAGGAAAACGGGAAAGAGAGGGCGAATAAAACGGCAAGGGTGAAGTGGGGGAGAGGAAAATGAGAGACAAATGGAAAATAATGTAATGCGAGGGAGATGAGTTTGTGATGGGCACTTGGTATGTCTTCACTTGAGCGACGACCTCCCCGGCAACAGCGCCAGAAATCCTTCTTGCTACCTCTTGACCATGCGTTGGTTTTTCCCTTGAAGAGCAAAGGGTGATGCAACAAAGTAGCGTAAGTGTTTCCCTCAGTTTTGAGAACCAAGGTATCAATCCAGTAGGAGGCTCCTCAAAAGTCCCACGCACCTACACAAACAAACAAGAACCTCGCAACCAACGCGATAAAGGGGTTGTCAATCCCTTCATGGAAACTTGCAAAAGTGAGATCTGATAGAGATAATAAGATAAGATAAATACTTTTGGTATTCTTATGATATAGATTGGAAAGTAAAAGATGCAAAAAAAAGTAGATGGGAAACTTATATGACAAAAAGATAGACCCGGGGGCCATAGGTTTCACTAGTGGCTTCTCTCAAGATAGCATAATTATTATGGTGGGTGAACAAATTACTGTCGAGCAATTGATAGAAAAGTGCATAGCTATGAGAATATCTAGGCATGATCATGTATATAGGTATCACGTCCGCAACAAGTAGACCGACTCCTGCCTGCATCTACTACTATTACTCCACACATCGACTGACTACTACCTGCATCTAGAGTATTAAGTTCATAAGAACAAAGTAACACATTAAGCAAGATGACATGATGTAGAGGGGTAAACACATGCAATATGATATAAACCCCATGTTTTTATCCTCGATGAAAACAATACAATACGTGCCTTGTTGCCCCTACTGTCGCTGGGAAAGGACACCGCAAGATTGAACCCAAAGCTAAGCACTTCTCCCATGGAAAGAAAGATCAAACTAGTAGGCCAAACCAAACTGATAATTCAAAGAGACTTGCAAAGATAACCAATCATACATAAAAGAATTCAGAGGAGATTCAATATTTCTCATAGATAAACTTGATTGTAAACACACAATTCATCGGATCTCGACAACACTACAAAAAAAATACACTTCCGTGAATATACGTGTTTGTCATAGTAGGTCGCGTTTTTTGTCATGCATGTACATCCATGACGATTTTATGATGGAATCAAGATAGTCTTACCTGTGCTGTCGTAGAAGTGTTCCATGACATTACCAAAATTATCATCACGGGTGTCCACTTCCATGACGATAAATCGTGCGTCACAGAAGTGCTTTTGTCAAGGGTGACCGACACGTGGCATCCACCGTAACGGAACGCCGTTAAGCTATTGGGTCGGGTTTTGGATCCGATAACCCGTTAATAGCCCGAACCAATGGGGATTTTCCATGTGTAAAATCATCATTGGCTAGAGGAAACACGTGTCGGCTCATCATTGGGACAGATGTCATCCACTCATTGGACAGAAGGCACCTATGATACGTTGACATGTGGCACAGCCTAACAGAGGCCCGTTCCTGTGAAAATGCCGGCCCGTTTGACTTGGTCAAAAGGTGGCAGGCCAGCCCATGGAAAGCCTGTTAACGGCATGTTCGCATATAGCCCATTTACAGCCTGCTAACCCAAGGTCCGTTACGCCCTATCCGAATTAGGCCCAGTAGTGTCATCTGGGCCATCCAATATGATTCCAGCCAATTTTCACTTCTGGCCCATGTATGGCCCATTACGTCTTTCGGCCCATATGAGGCCCTTTGTAACTCTTGGCCCATTAACGGCCCATGGTGAAATAGCCCGCAATGAACGATGTATCACTATATACCCATTAACGACCCGTGGTGAACCTGGCCCGTAATGAACAATATATCACTTTATACCTATTAACGGCCCATTATTCCATTGGGCCGTTTCCAGCCCATGTTATCTTTCGGCCTTCTCAGGGCCCATTTATTCTTAGGCTCATTTCTAGCATACAGTTACTTACGGCCCGTTACTGTCATTTTCTGCTTGTGGGCCATATTCAGCCTATAGTTACAGTCGGCCCATTTGTGGCCCGTTAATACATTGGGCCGTTTTCATAGCGTCATCAAAAACGACCTATTAACAATGGCCCGTTATGGTCGGCCCATGAACGGACGATTCCAACTCTAGCCCGTTTACGGCCATAATGCGGTCTGTTATTGGCCCCTGTTTGGCCGATCGAACGTCCGGCCCATATAAGGCCCACTGATGATACGGCCCGTAGAAGGCCCATTGTGTCTACTGCCCGTAGAAGGCCCATTGTTTCTACGGCCCATAGAAGGCCCATTGTTTCTACGGCCGGTAGGAGGCCCAGTGCCACTACAGTAAATATGTAGCCCATGGTTATTGTGGCCTAGTTTTAAAAAATAGGTTATTGCGGCCACTAGCAAACCGCGGAAAAAGAACTGCACTGACTACAAGCAAACAAATAAACAAGACAATAAGGAAATAAATAAGCAAGCAACTTATGCTAGGCTATCATGGCTATTACACATATTACATTCACTCGGCATCAAAGTTC
>NC_041387.1:667311883-667328013 GCF_002162155.2 Triticum dicoccoides | reverse complement strand
GAGCGAGATGTATATTATAGACAGTTCCATGATTACAAGATGGTCAAGAACCGTCCTATATTGGAGCAGGCTTGCTACCTCTTGAGCATGCGTTAGTTTTTCCCTTGAAGTGGAAAGGGTGATGCAGCAAAGTAGCGTAAGTATTTCCCTCAGTTTTGAGAACCAAGGTATCAATCCAGTAGGAGGCTCCTCAAAAGTCCCACGCACCTACACAAAAAAACAAGAACCTCGCAACCACTATGATAAAGGGGTTGTCAATCCCTTCATGGAAACTTGCGAAAGTGAGATCTGATAGAGATAATAAGATAAGATAAATATTTTTGGTATTTTTATGATATAGATTGGAAGGTAAAGGATGCAAATAAAAGTAGATGGGAAACTTATATGATAAAAGATAGACCCGGGGGCCATAGGTTTCACTACTGGCTTCTCGCAAGATAGCATAATTATTATGGTGGGTGAACAAATTACTGTCGAGCAATTGATAGAAAAGTGCATAGTTATGAGAATATCTAGGCATGATCATGTATATAGGCATCACGTCCGCAACAAGTAGACTGACTCATGCCTGCATCTACTACTATTACTCCACACATTGACCGACTCTTGCCTGCATCTAGAGTATTAAGTTCATAAGAACAGAGTAACGCATTAAGCAAGATGACATGATGTAGAGGGATAAACTCATGCAATATGATATAAACCCCATCTTTTTATCCTCGATGGCAATAATACAATACGTGCCTTGCTGCCCCTACTGTCACTGGGAAAGGACACCACAAGCTTGAACCCAAAGCTTAGAACTTCTCCCATGGCAAGAAAGATCAATCTTGTAGACCAAACCAAACTGATAATTCGAAGAGACTTGCAAAGATAACCAATCATACATAAAAGAATTTAGAGGAGATTCAAATATTTCTCATAGATAAACTTGATCATAAACCCATAATTCATCGGATCTCGACAAACACACCGCAAAAAGAGTTACATTGAATAGATCTCCAAGAAGAGGAAGGAGAACTTGTATTGAGAATGAAAGAGAGAGAAGAAGCCATCTAGCTAATAACTATGGACCCAAAGGACTGTGGTAAACTACTCACAACTCATCGGCGAGGCCCTCCGTGGTCGATTCCCCTCCGATGGAGCGCCGGCGAAGGCTCCAAGATAGGATCTCGTGGATATAGAAGGTTGCGACGGTGGAATTAGGTTTTCATGGTGCTCCTGGATGTTTTTGGGGTACGTAGATATATATAGGCATCGGTCAGGGGAGCCACGAGGGGCCCACGAGGCAGGGGGGCGCGCCCACCCTTACTGGGCACGCTGACCACCCTTGTGGCCGCCTCGGCTGCTTCTTGACGTCCACTCCAAGTCTCCTGGATTGCATTTATTCCAAAAAGATCGCTCCCGAAGGTTTCATTCCGTTTGATATTCCATTCCTTCGATATATACTGAAATAGGCAAAAAAAACAGCAATTCGGGCTGGGCCTCCGGTTAGTAGGTTAGTCCCAAAAAATGATATAAAAGTGCAAAGTAAAGCCCATAAACATCCAAAGAAGGTAATATAATAGCATGGAACAATCAAAAATTATAGATACGTTGGAGACGTATAAAGCATCCCCAAGCGTAATTCTTGCTCGTCCTCGAGTAGGTAAATGATAAAAACAGAATTTTTGATGTGGAATGCTACCTAGAATATTTCTCAATGTATTTCTCTCTATTGTGGCATGAATTTTCAGATCAAATGATTCAAAATAAAAGTTCATATTGACAAAAGGATAATAATACTTCAAGCATACTAATTAAGCAATCATGTCTTCTCATAATAACATGGCAAAGGAAAGTTCATCCCTACAAAATCATATAGTTTGGTCATGCTTCATTTTCGTTACACAAAAATGC
The DNA here is from genome assembly GCF_002162155.2 of Triticum dicoccoides. Taxonomy (NCBI): domain Eukaryota; kingdom Viridiplantae; phylum Streptophyta; class Magnoliopsida; order Poales; family Poaceae; genus Triticum; species Triticum dicoccoides. The sequence goes on along the minus strand of NC_041387.1, from coordinate 667,326,114 downwards.
TCTCATCATGCACAACCCCGATGACGAGCCAAGCAATTGTTTCATACTTTATTAATCTCAAACTTTTTTCAACCTTCACGCAATACATGAGCGCGAGCCATGGATATAGCACTACAGGTGGAATAGAATATAATGATAGGGGTTATGTGGAGAAGACAAAAAAGGAGAAAGTCTCACATCGACATGGCTAATCAACGGGCTAGGGAGATGCCCATCAATTGATGTCAACGAGAGGAGGAGGGATTGCCATGCAATGGATGCACTAGAGCTATAAATGTATGAAAGCTCAACAAAAGAAACTAAGTGGATGTGCATCCAACTTGCTTGCTCATGAAGACCTAGGTCATTTTGAGGAAGCCCGTCGTTGGAATATACAAGCCAAGTTCTATAATGAAAAATTCCCACTTAGTAAATGAAAATGACAACATACAAGACTTTCTATCATAAAGACCATGGTGCTATTTTGAGCACAAGTGTGGAAAAAGATAGTAGCATTGTCCCCCCCCCCCCTTTGGCCTTTCTTTTTTTTATTTGGCCTTTCTTTTTTTTGGCCCTTTTTTTGTGAGGGACAATGCTCTAAAAATGATGATCATCACACTTCTATTTAATTACAACTCATGAATTACAACTCGATACTAGAACATAGTATGACTCTATATGAATGCCTTCGGCGGTGTACCAGGATATGCGATGACTCAAGAGTGACATGTATAAAAATTATGCATGGTGGCTTTGCCACAAATACGATGTCAACTACATGATCATGCAAAAAGCAATATGACAATGATGAAGCGTGTCATAATAAACGGAACGGTGGAAAGTTGCATGGCAATATATCTCGGAATGACTATGGAAATGCCATAATAGGTAGGTATGTTGGCTGTTTTGAGGAAGATATAAGGAGGTTTATGTGTGATAGAGCGTATCGTATCACGGCTTTGGATGCACCGGCAAAGTTTGCACCAACTCTCAAGGTGAGAAAGGGCAATGCACGGTACCGTAGAGGCTAGCAATGATGGTAAGCTAAGAGTGTGTATAATCCATGGACTCAACATTAGTCATAAAGAACGCACATACTTATTGCAAAAATCTACGTGTCATCAAAAACCAAGCACTAAGCGCATGCTCCTAGGGGGATAGATTAGTAGGAAAATACCATCGCTCATCCCCGACTGCCACTCATAAGGTTGACAATCAAAGAACACCTCATGCTTCAAATTTGTCACACAAAGGTTACCATACGTGCATGCTACGGGACTTGCAAACCTCAACACAAGTATTTATTAAATTCACAATTACATCAACTAGCATGACTCTAATATTACCACCTTCATATCTCAAAACAATTATTAAGCATCAAGTTGATCATAGTATTCAATTCACTTCCTATGATAGTTTTTATTATACCCAACTTGGATGCCCACCATTCTAGGACTAATTTTATAACCATAGCAAATACCATGCTGTTCTAAAACACTCTCAAAATAATATAAGTGAAGCATGAGAGATCAATAATTTCTACAAAATAAAACCACCACCGTGCTCTAAAAACATATAAGTGAAGCACTAGAGCAAAACTTCATAGCTCAAAAGATATAAGTGAAGCACATAGAGTATTCTAATAAATTCTGAATCATGTGAGTCTCTCCCAAAAGGTGTGTACAGCAAGGATGATTGTGGTAAACTAAAAAGAAAAGACTCATATCATACAAGACGCTCCAAGCAAAACACATATCATGTGGTATAAAAATATAGCTCCAAGTAAAGTTACCGATAGACGAAGACGAAAGAGGGGATGCCTTCCGGGGCATCCCCAAGCTTAGATTTTTGGTTGCCCTTGAATATATTGGGGTGCCATGGGCATCCCCAAGCTTAGGATTTTGCCACTCCTTATTCCATAGTCCATCAAATCTTTACCCAAAACTTGAAAACTTCACAACACAAAACTCAACAGGAAATCTCATAAGCTCCGTTAGTGCAAGAAAGAAAAACCACCACATAAGGTACTGTAATGAACTCATTCATTATTTATATTGGTGTTAAACCTACTGTGTTCCAACTTCTCTATGGTTCATACCCCCCGATACTAGCCATAGATTCATCAAAATAAGCAAACAACACACGAAAAACAGAATCCGTCAGAAATAGAACAGTCTGTAGCAATTTGTAACTTTCGAATACTTATGGAACTCCAAAAATCCTACCACAATAGGACGTCATAGGAAATTTATCTATTGATCTACAGCAAAAATAATCAATGCAAAATCGATTTATTGAAGTTTTTCTCGTGCACGCAAAGTTTCTGTTTTTCAGCAGAATCAAATTAACTTTCACCCAAGGTTATCCTATAGGTTCTACTTGGCACAAACATATATTAAAAACAAAAAACACATATAACCAGAGACTAAATAAATTATTTATTACTAAACAGGAACAAAAAGCAAGGAACAAAAATAAAATTGGGTTGCCTCCCAACAAGCGCTATCGTTTAACGCCCCTAGCTAGGCATAAAAGCGAGAATAGATCTAAGTATTGCCATATTTGGCATTTAATTCATAAGTAGCTTGCATGATAGATTCATAAGGTAATTTAACTTTCTTTCTTGTAAAGTGCTCCATGCCTTTCCTTAACGGAAATTGGAATCTAATATTCCCTTCCTTCACATCAATAATTGCACCAATCGTTCTAAGGAAAGGTCTACCAAGAATAATAGGACATGAAAGATTGCAATCTATGTCAAAAACGATAAAATCCATGGGAACATAGTTCCTATTTGCAACAATAAGAATGTCGTTGATCCTTCCCAAAGGTTTTTTAATTGTGGAATCTGCAAGGTGCAAATTTAAAAAGCAATCATCAAATTCATGGAAACCTAGCACATCACATAAAGTTTTCGGAATCGTGGAAACACTAGCACCCAAATCACACAAAGCATATCATTCATGATCTTTTATTTTAATTTTTATAGTAGGTTCCCACTCATCATAAAGTTTTCTAGGTATAGAAACTTCTGAATTAAGTTTTTCTTCATAAGACTGCATCAAGGCATCAACAATATGTTTGGTAAAAGATTTATTTTGGCTATAAGCATGAGGATAATTCAACATGGATTGCAACAAGGAAATACAATCTATTAAAGAACAATTATCATAATTAAATTCCTTGAAATCCATAATAGCGGGTTCAATGCTATTTAAAGTATTAACCTCTCCAATCCCACTTTTACCAAATTTAGCATCAAGATCTAAAAACTCCAAATTATTGGGACGCCATTTAACTAAAGTTGACTCGTCTCCAGTCCCATCATTACCAAGATTCATATTGCAAAACAAAGATTTAATAGGGGACACATCAATAACTTTTAGATATTCATCATTATTTTCATGAAAACTAGAAGAACACGCTCTAACAAAGCAATCTTTCTTAGCACGCAACCTAGCGGTTCTTTCTTTGCACTGATCAATGGAAATTCTCATAGCTTCGAGAGACTCATTGATATCATGCTTAGGAGGAATAGATCTAAGTTTCAAAGAATCAACATCAAGAGAAAGTCTATCAATGTTCCTGGCCAATTCATCAACTTTAAGCAATTTTTCTTCAAGCAAAGCATTGAAATTCTTTTGAGAATTCATAAATTCTTTAACACTAATTTCAAAATCATAGGGCATCTTATTAAAATTTCCAGAAGAGTTGTTGTAGGAATTACCATAATTATTAGCGGAATTACTAGGGAACTGCCTAGGATTAAATTTCCTCTATACGCGTTGTTACCAAAATTATTCCTACCAACAAAATTCACATCCATAGATTCATTATTATTCTCAATCAAAGTAGACAAAGGCGTATCATTAGGATCAATAATGGCACTCTTAGTAGCAAACAATTTCATAAGTTCATCCATCTTTCTACTCAAAACATTAATTTCTTCTATAGCATGAACTTTTTGACTAGTAGATCTTTCGGTGTGCCATTGAGAATAATTACCCATAATTTTATCAAGGAGTTTTGTAGCTTCTCCTAAAGTGATTTCCATAAAAGTGCCTCCCGCGGACGAATCTAAAAGATTTCTAGAAGCAAAATTAAATCCGGCATAAAAGTTTTGTATGATCATCCATAAATTCAAACCATGAGTAGGGCAATTGCGAATCATCAATTTCATTCTTTCCCAAGATTGGGAAACATGCTCATGATCAAGTTGTTTAAAATTCATAATATCATTTCTAAGAGAGATGATCTTAGCGGGAGGAAAATATTTAGAGATAAAAGCATCTTTGCACTTATTCCATGAATCAATACTATTTTTAGGCAAAGAAAAAAACCAAGTTTTAGCATGATCTCTAAGTGAAAACAGAAATAACTTCAATTTAACAATATCATTATTCGTATCTTTCTTCTTTTGCATATCACACAAATCAACAAAGTTGTTTAGATGAGTAGCGGCATCTTCACGAGGAAGGCCGGAAAATTGATCTTTCATAAAAAGATTCAACAAAGCAGCATTGATTTCACAAGTTTCAACATCATTAAGAGGAGCAATCGGAGTGCTAAGGAAATCATTATTATTGGTATTGCAAAAATCACATAATTTGGTATTATCTTGCGCCATCGTGACAAGCAATCCAACATGCAAGCATACAAAAGGCAAGCAAAAGAGAGAGGAAAACGGGAAAGAGAGGGCCAATGAAACGGCAAGGGTGAAGTGGGGGAGAGGAAAACGAGAGGAAAATGGAAAATAATGTAATGCGAGGGAGATGAGTTTGTGATGGGCACTTGGTATGTCTTCACTTGAGTGACGACCTCCCCTGCAACGGCGCCAGAAATACTTCTTGCTACCTCTTGACCATGCGTTGGTTTTTTCCTTGAAGAGCAAAGGGTGATGCAACAAAGTAGCGTAAGTGTTTCCCTCAGTTTTGAGAACCAAGGTATCAATCCAGTAGGAGGCTCCTCAAAAGTCCCACGCACCTACACAAACAAACAAGAACCTCGCAACCAACGCGATAAAGGGGTTGTCAATCCCTTCATGGAAACTTGCAAAAGTGAGATCTGATAGAGATAATAAGATAAGATAAATACTTTTGGTATTCTTATGATATAGATTGGAAAGTAAAAGATGCAAAAAAAAGTAGATGGGAAACTTATATGACAAAAAGATAGACCCGGGGGCCATAGGTTTCACTAGTGGCTTCTCTCAAGATAGCATAATTATTACGGTGGGTGAACAAATTACTGTCGAGCAATTGATAGAAAAGTGCATAGTTATGAGAATATCTAGGCATGATCATGTTTATAGGTATCACGTCCGCAAAAAGTAGACCGACTCCTGCCTGCATCTACTACTATTACTCCACACATCGACCGACTCCTACCTGCATCTAGAGTATTAAGTTCATAAGAACAAAGTAACACATTAAGCAAGATGACATGATGTAGAGGGATAAACACATGCAATATGATATAAACCCCATGTTTTTATCCTCGATGAAAACAATACAATACGTGCCTTGTTGCCCCTACTGTCGCTGGGAAAGGACACCGCAAGATTGAACCCAAAGCTAAGCACTTCTCCCATGGCAAGAAAGATCAAACTAGTAGGCCAAACCAAACTGATAATTCAAAGAGACTTGCAAAGATAACCAATCATACATAAAAGAATTCAGAGGAGATTCAATATTTCTCATAGATAAACTTGATCGTAAACCCACAATTCATCGGATCTCGACAACACTACAAAAAAAATACACTTCCGTGAATATACGTGTTTGTCATAGTAGGTCGCGTTTTTTGTCATGCTTGTACATCCATGACGATTTTATGATGGAATCAAGATAGTCATACCTGTGCTGTCGTAGAAGTGTTCCATGACATTACCAAAATTATCATCACGGGTGTCCACTTCCATGACGACAAATCGCACGTCACAGAAGTGCTTTCGTCAAGGGTGACCGACACGTGGCATCCACCGTAACGGAACGCCGTTAAGCTATCGGGTCGGGTTTTGGATCCGATAACCCGTTAATAGCCCGGACCAATGGGGATTTTCCACGTGTAAAATCATCATTGGCTAGAGGAAACACGTGTCGGCTCATCATTGGGACAGATGTCATCTACTCATTGGACAGAAGGCACCTATGATACGTCGACACGTGGCACGGCCCAACAGAGGCCCATTCCTGTGAAAATGCCGGCCCATTTGACTTGGTCAAAAGGTGGCAGGCCAGCCCATGGAAAGCCTGTTAACGGCATGTTCGCATATAGCCCATTTACAGCCTGCTAACCCAAGGTCCGTTACGCCCTATCCGAATTAGGCCCAGTAGTGTCATCTGGGCCATCCAATATGATTCCAGCCCATTTTCACTTCTGGCCCATGTATGGCCCATTACGTCTTTCGGCCCATATGAGGCCCTTTGTAACTCTTGGCCCATTAACGGCCCGTGGTGAAATAGCCCGCAATGAACGGTGTATCACTATATACCCATTAACGGCCCGTGGTGAACCTGGCCCGTAATGAACAATGTATCACTTTATACCCATTAACGGCCCATTATTCCATTGGGCCGTTTCCAGCCCATGTTATCTTTCGGCCTTCTCAGGGCCCATTTATTCTTCGGCTCATTTCTAGCATACGGTTACTTACGGCCCGTTACTGTCATTTTCTGCTTGTGGGCCATATACAGCCTATAGTTACAGTCGGCCCGTTTGTGGCCCGTTAATACATTGGGCCATTTTCATAGCGTCATCAAAAACGGCCTATTAACAATGGCCCGTTATGGTCGGCCCATGAACGGACGATTCCAACTCTAGCCCGTTTACGGCCATAATGTGGTCTGTTATTGGCCCCTGTTTGGTCGATCGAACGTCCGGCCCATATAAGGCCCATTGATGATACGGCCCGTAGAAGGCCCATTGTGTCTACGGCCCATGGAAGGCCCATTGTTTCTACGGCCCGTAGAAGGCCCATTGTTTCTACGGCCGGTAGGAGGCCCAGTGCCACTACAGTAAATATGTAGCCCATGGTTATTGTGGCCTAGTTTTAAAAAATAGGTTATTGCGGCCACTAGCAAACCGCGGAAAAAGAACTGCACTGACTACAAGCAAACAAATAAACAAGACAATAAGTAAATAAATAAGCAAGCAACTTATGCTAGGCTATCACGGCTATTACACATATTACATCCACTCGGCATCAAAGTTCGCCACCAGTGCAAATATAGGGAACAAAGCAGCATATAAACGCCACGGCAAAACAAGTCCAAAACTGAAACCACTTCAGAAGAGCTCAAGAAACAATATCCTGGGTACCCATAATGCTGGCAAGATGCTTAGCAAGCTTATTAACTTTCTCTTGTTTGGTGCTTAAATCCTCCAGCACTTGCTGTTGCACAAGAGAGTACACATCTGAATTCTGCAGGGACTTCCTCAGTCGTTCGGCTTCTTGCCGCAGCACAGCTGACTGATGCCTTTCAGCTTGTAGCTGAGACTGAAGAAGCTGAAGTGATTCAGGCAGCGAGTTCGAAGAGCTTGTGCCAGCGGTACTGGCCAGTAACTCGAACACTACATCAACACAGGACTGTGGGGTTTTCTCACTGTCTACATGATCGTTTTTATCACCTTTCTTGGAGACCAACAGGGTTGTCTCACTATCTTGAACCTTATCTGCATTACTTTCTCTACCATTGCATAGTGGGGTGCTCTTCTCTAATATTTTGTTTGCATACTACAAGAGAAACAAGCAGACACATCACAGGTTTAGCTTGTAGTATATGAAACTCATTTTGGTAAACCGGTTCAGTAGTAAGGTGGACAAGATAACAGCATGAAACAAACATATATCTATGTACTATGGTCACTATATTGTCCATATCATTCTAGTTTATGTTGCCTAATCAAGATAGAGACACAGTTCAACTCATATATTTTTAAGACACAGCAGCATAGACAGAATATAAGTGTGAGAAACTACACAGCATTGGCAGCACTGGTAATGTGCATCACATGAGAACATAACTGTTTATACAACTTAAACTGAAATCAACATAGAGCAAGAAGTTAGAACAGCAATCCAGTTAAAGAAATAGGTTTAAAATATACATGTTGCGCCATTGGAGTTTCAATTGGATCCTTCAAATTCAAAAGTAGTTGGTATGAGTAAATACAGTGATGCAATAGCAAAGGAGTATGGACCATAGCTATGGAATCTGACCTGAGAACAGTTGCTCTTCTGCTTTAAACGTGGAGTTTGGGTTAGCTGTGGTGGTGTTCGTGCTTTGGGCACTGTAGTAGCTTTACAAACTACTCGTGTGGGGGTACTCTGTGGTGGACATGGTGCTTTGTCAACTAGAAGTGGGTTACTATCCGCTGGGGTTGCAGTTAGATGGGTTGTAGCTGGTTCTCTGCCCAATGGTGCAAGTGTGCAATCCGGAAGAGTCTCGATTATGTGTGGTGGGGCTAGTTTGTGGGCCAGTACAACCATGGTTCTATCTGCATCGATGGGTAGCACTGTATTTTGTGAAGAACGGGTTTTTGCTCCCTTAGATACTGCCATCACCCCCTCCAATTCAAATGGCTGATAAACAAGAAAAGAAATTGAACGTACAAACATTGTATGATAGACAGATGTAGTAATCACATATATGTTGTCTAACCAAACAGGACAGCATGACATAATTTCACATATATGATGCCTAACTAAACAGGATAGCATGACACAATTTCAGATATATGATGGATAACTTAATAGGATATAATGGCATAATTCAACATATGATGAGTACCTAAACAGGATGACATGACAAAACTATATGATGTCTTTCTAAAATAGGTTGGGATGAAATAATTCACATACATGTTGTCTAAGTATACACGATGGCATGATATAATTGACATAATTGATTCATATACTAAGCAGTTGGCACTCGCATGTATGATCTCTAAACTAAGCAGATGGAATTCAATATTGTGCATATGATGTCTAAACTAAGCAATGCAAGACACCATATGCATCATATGAGAAATATAAAACATTGCAACTTAGAGCATACACCTCAGGTGGGATATAGGACTGGTCATCTGTCTCTGAATCCTCCTCTGAGGAGATCCCTGTAATCATCAAGATATATGCTTCAACAGGTACCATTGCCTGCTCTGAAGACCTTGTTTTCACTCCAGATTTTTCCATAACCGGCTCAAATGGCTGATCCACATGAAGAGTAGTTCAATATACACAGAGTGTCGACAAGTGGAATACATAATGAAAAAAAGATGGCATGAGATAATTCACATATATGATGCCTGGCTACATGGCGGTGCATAATTCACATATATGATAACTGGCTGAAAAACATGGCATTGCATAATTCACATATCTGATATAGAAAGCAAACCGGAGGCATTCACACAAAGCATGTCTAATCTAAGCAGATGGCATGGTAATGCAAGACACCATATGCATGATATAAGCAATATAACCCAACCAAGTTAGAGCATGCACCTCGGGGGGATATGACTGGTCATCTGTCTCTAAATCCTCCTCTAAGGAGCTATCTATAACCAGCAAGAAATCTGCATCGATAGGTAGCACTGACTTCTCAGAAGACCTTGTTTTCTCTCCAGATTTTCCCATGACCGACTCAAATGGCTGATCCACCGGAAGAGTAGATGAATGTATAAACATTGTTGGCAAATGGAATACATTATGGAAAAAAATATGGCACAATACAATTCACATATACGATGACTGGCTAAATAGGATGGCATTGCATGATTCACGTATATTATGCCTGGCTAAAGAAGATGGCATTGCATAATTCCCATATACTCCCTCCGTTCCTAAATATTTGTCTTTTTAGAGATTTCAAATGGACTAGCACATACGGATGTATATAGACATATTTTAGAGTGTAGATTCACTCATTTTGTTACGTATGTAGTCACTTGTTGAAATCTCTAAAAAGACAAATATTTAGGAATGGTGGGAGTATGATATAGAAACCAAACAGGTGGAATTCCCACAAAGAAAATCAAAACTAAGCTAATGACATATAAGATGTATAATGTAAGCAATGCAAGGCGCCATATGCATGATATGACCAACATCAGCATGCCAGGTTAGAGCAAACACCTCAGGTGGTAAACAGGTGTGGTCGGCTCCTTCTGAATCCCCATCTGAACAGTTATCTTACTCTGAAATACTATCTCGATATGCAGGAGGGGGGCACTTCGCCCAGCATGGAGCGGCGTGTGCATGACATTATATACCCACGCAACGGTCTTCTCTTTCTCTCTACATGTTCAGTACGATTGTGTACAATATCTGACATGCATAATCAAAAATAGTAAGATTTTCTAAGGCCTAAGGGGTGCATGCAAAAATCAAGACTAATGGTAGCAAACGAGTGGATGGATCCAAAATTAATGATAGCACGTAGATTATAGCTTCAGTTTAAAAAGATAGAGAATGGATCATCTATTGTTTGTTGCCCACCCAACATGAATCACATAGAAGACCCCAGATGAACCAGATAGTAGACAGATACTATTCGTTGCTGGCTCGATATGAGACCCATGGGCATTTCAAAACTCAAGTTTGAATGATAAAGTAGCAGGTAATAATAATCGATGTATAACGTAAGCAAACATGAAAGACTGCGACCTCTCTTCCGGAACTGTGTAGTCCTCAGGTTCATCTGCTCAGTTGACGATGGTAATGCAGTTGGCGTGGCTGCCGGCAACGGGGAAGATGATCTGAGGCGGCGAAAGAAAGTCTGCAGGGGGATCTCTGCTGCTGTGAATGCTTCTATCGATGGTGCACCTCAGGTGGGGTGGATGACGGCTCGGCAGGAGCAGGACATAACACACAGAGTTTTCTTTGACGCCTATCTGAAAATGAAGTAAATCTGTAAGGGCTCCTTAGAATTGGAGGATTCTATAAACGCAGGGACAGGAAAAACACAGGAATAGTATAGGAATGCTTGTGCAAAACAGAGCATTTGGAAACATAGGATTTCAGTCAACCTGGGTGTTTGGTTCAAATGAATTGGAAGAACACAGGAATGGAGAAAGGTGGTCAAATTAAAGTCAAACCACGTGAAAATGAAAAAATAAGCATCTTATTATGCCAGTAGTGCAATTAGTTCTGTTCTTCATGCATATTAATTTGAAAAGGACGTCCAAGTGAATAAAATTCCTACGTTTTTTCTTTGAAAGAGACACCAAAGGAAAAAAAATCCTCCAATTTTTCTTTGCTCCACTCCTTCTAACAGATTTGCACAAATAGTAGTTCCATAGCAAAGGATCCCTGAGGGATCGACATGAATGCAGAGAAACAAAGTGATGCGACGAGTGTACAACCTCTTTGGCATAGCCCTGTGGACCTCAGCATCATTGGGTTGGACGTGGAGGATGGTGATGCTGGTGTGACTATCGGAGGCGAGGAAGAAGATCCGAGGCCTCTGGAAACGGCGCCTAGGGTACTGCTCCACTGTGATGGACGGTTCCGTCATTGGAGAAGCCCCGGTGAGGTGTATGGCGACGAGGCTGAAGCAGGACAAGACAGACAATGTTAATCTGAAGTGGGACCCTAATATCATCTGCAATAGATGATGTAAAATACATCACCAAAAAGTGCTAGATGGAAAACGCATCAGCCGCGCCACGGCCACTCCGACAGATGCTGTAAGTACTGTTCACTCTGAACTTAACTGAAGAAAATGAACTTTACAGTCGAAACCGAATTTTACTATCGAAACTAATTGAACTAGTAGCAGAGCATTGCAATAGATGTTTAGGGTGTTCGAGCACTAGTAGCAGAGAAGCAGTGATCTAAATAAGCAGACCCTCCCGCGGGGAACGCACTAGCAGAGAGCAAGTCGTGCAGTAGCACTGCGAGCGAGTGCTAAAGCACCAACTCCTGTAGCTGCCAGATGTCATGCAGCAGCAGCGGCAGCGCAAGCGAGAGCAAGAGCAGAGCAGCAGCACGAACAAAAGCAAGAGCAGTGCAGCAGCGCGACCGACAACAAGAACAGAGTCGTAGTGCGAGCAAGAGCCGGAGCAGCTGCAGCTAGTTCCAATGTGGAAGTCGCCACCGAGGAAGCAACGACATGGGGGAGAGACGTCATGGATGATGTGGCCGGCGACGGTGCCGTCGATGGAGACCCACCATGTCTGCTCGGTATCGAGCACCGGCAACCTCGTGAGATCGAATAAAAGATAAAATGCAGCGGTGAGTACAGAACCTCCTTGGTGGTGCCGAGTTGGCCTCGGCTTCATTGGAGGAATTGGTGAGGCTGTTGTGGTTCTGGTGGGGCAGGTCAAGACGGCGCTGTGGGGATTGAGGTGGCGCGATAGACGAGGCAAACATCGGGGCAGCTCCTTGGAGGTGGAGGATGGGGCGGCTGATCCGACGGGATGACGAGATCGACGATGGATCCTCATCTGGTGCGGTGGATGAGGGAAGGCGAGCTGTTGCGGTGGACGACGTAGTCAAGGAAGAGTCTCCGGCTGGGCGGCGGTCGGGAGGCCGACGGAGGAGCGTGGGTTTTGGCGGCCTCGGTGTACGAATGCGGGACGCAGGGGGAGGGAGAGCCAAGCTTAGGGACGCGCTTGTCCGAAATGTAGGGTAAGTTACCAGCGTACCCCCACCGGTTTTGACACCGCGACGTGGAGCTTCATTTCCGGCTGAGGGGTAGAAGGGGGATTTCGCGTGTTTGGGCTACAGGACTGATTTCGGATGAGGAGGGAGTTTTCGCGCGCGTCGAAATTTCGGGATAACAAGGCCCGGCGCGGGTTGAAGACGTTGGATTTTCAAAGCAGGTGAGACAAAGATACTCGAGCTTGAAAATTTCGGGATAACAAGGTGCGGATTCCTTGTGCAGCAGAACAAACTTAACGTGTAAAAAAACAATTCATACAAGACACAAGAGAGTCATGTCCCCTTTTACTATATTGATATAGATGCCATTGAAAAAACTACAAGAAAAATGTAAAAAAAATCGGGAGAACATGATTACCCTGCACAGTACCAAATCGATTCGCACTTCCCTCAACAACAACAAAAAACAAATCAATTCCCACCAAAATAAAGAGTAATCTCCCTTTTTATATGATTACAAATGCTAGGATCTCGAATTTCAATTTTTTAATCCACGTTATGTTGAATTCAAATATATCGTTAGGTGACCTTGCGGTTTATAATTGATGTAGTCGTACATTTTGATCTTCCATCATATATGAACATTTTACTCCACCATGTGAACATATATATTGTCGTCTACCATATGAACTAAATTTGAATCAATTTTCCTTATTTGAATACGATTGTTGTCAAGTTATACAATAATTTAAATATTATCTTGATAACAAAAAGCATGCATATAAAAGTAATCATATTTCACTATGAACTACATGTACCATACGCTCTCCAATTCGAATATTTGTATCCATTTTATGTTGAATTCAAATCATAGTACATTATTGGTCTAGGTAGCGAGATGTTCGGGATAATCTAAACCCTGTTTTCATATGTATAAGTTTTGGTTGAATTGGGACAAGTTTTGGTATAAGCTTCTTGCAAAACCGGAGATTCTCTCAACAAGCCTCGTGGTTCCGAGAGGGAACGTGTCACCTTTGTGTGCGAAACGATATACGCTGCCTCCCCGCTGATTTTCTTTACAGAGGCAACATAGAACTATATGAGCGCCCTGTTAAATTTTGGAATTATTTCGGGTTCGTTTGGCCTTTTTATACATTAATTGAGTTTCTGGACTTTTAAAGTGCATAATCTAAATATGAACTGCATGCACATGCTCCGGTGCACCAAAGTTGGTTGAAAAATCACATGTGTGTCCTTCTTTGAATTTCTAGGTCCCATGGAAGAAATGAGAATAAAATTCAAACATCTGGGCGTCGTGACTCGGCCGAGAACATCGAGAAACTTAGATTTTAAATTCATGTAAATCCAAAACTCGTCTGGAAATCATGAAACTTGGCATGGTGTCATGTCATGGCACTAACATGTTGTGGTAAAAAATTGGGCCGATTTGGAAGCTCGTGGTTCTAAGAGGGAACATGCCACCTTTGAGTGTGAAACGATATACGCTGCCCCCCCCCCACCCTTAAGTTTCTTAACAAAGGCAACAGAGAACTACATGAGTGCCCTGTTAAATTTTGGAATTATTCCGGGTTCATTTGTCGTTTTTTATACATTAATTGAGTTCCTGGTCGTTTAATGTGCATAA
>NC_041387.1:667250408-667311474 GCF_002162155.2 Triticum dicoccoides | reverse complement strand
GTTCTAAGAGGGAACATGCCACCTTTGAGTGTGAAACGATATACGCTGCCCCCCCCCACCCTTAAGTTTCTTAACAAAGGCAACAGAGAACTACATGAGTGCCCTGTTAAATTTTGGAATTATTCCGGGTTCATTTGTCGTTTTTTATACATTAATTGAGTTCCTGGTCGTTTAATGTGCATAAGTCAAATTTGGACTACAAGCACATGCTCTCGTGCACCAAAATTGGTTGAAAATCACATTTGTATCCTCGGGTGAATTTCTAGGTCCCATGCAAGAAATGAGAATAAAATTCAAACATCTGGGCATCGTGGCTCGGCCGAGAACATTGAGAAACTTGGTTTCAAAATTCTTGTAAATCCAAAACACGTCTGAAAATCATGAAACTTGGCATTGGTGTCATGTCATGCTACTACCATGCTGTGGTAAAAGAATTGGCCGAATCGGAACAGATTTTGGTATAAGCTTCTTGCAAACCGAAGCCTCTCTCAAGAAGGCTCCGGGTTCTGAGAGGGAACGTGCCACCTTTGAGTGCGAAACGATATACGTTGTCCCCCTTGAGTTTATTCATAAAGGCAACATAGAACTACATGAGTGCCCAGTTAAATTTTGGAATCATTCCGGCTTCGTTTGGCCTTTTTTTACACATTAATTGAGTTTTGGTCATTTAATGTGCATAATTCAAATTTGAACCACAAGCACATGCTCCCGTGCACCAAAGTTGGTTGAAAAATCACATTTGTGTCCTCGGGTGAATTTCTAGGTCCCATGCAAAAAATGAGAATAAAATTCAAACATCTGGGCATCGTGGCTCGGTCGAGAACATTGAGAAACTTGGTTTTAAAATCATGATACTTGGCATGGTGTCATGTCATGGTAGTACCATGCCGTGGTAAAAAAAATTGGCCAAATAGGAACAAATTTGGGTATAAGATTCTTGCAAATCGGAGCTTCTCTCAAGAAGGCTCGTGGTTCTGAGGGGGAACATGTCACCTTTGTGTGCATAATTCAAATTTGAAATACAAGCACATGTTCCAGTGCAGCAAAGTTGGTTGAAAAATTGCATGTGTGTCCTCGGGTAAATTTCCAGGTTCCATGCAAGAAATTGGAATGAAATTCAAAATTCTGGGCGTCGTGCCTGGGCTGGAAACATTGAGAAACTTAGTTTTTTAATTCCTGTAAATCCAAAACACGCATGAAAATAATGAAACTTGGCTTGGTGCCATGTCCGATTTGCGAAGGCGCGCACATTAACAATCAACAAAGTCATTTTGGAACAAGTGTTGTCACGTTACTATCGGAAACACAAGTATTATTGAAACTGTGGGCGTTCTATTTACTACCATTTATGTGTCGCCATGCGTACCCATTTTTTATTAGCTAGGAGGCGCCATGCAGGGTAGCTATTTGAGTACGAGAGGCATGCGATCAGACCCCCTGCGTGTGCTTATCGGGAGGAGAGCCCTTTGACCTCCATCTGCCGTCTACCTCTCTCCCAAGGTCTCCATTAATGGCGCCCGAGCCTCTGTTTAATGGCGTGGCTATGTATCACTCGACTGAGATTTAAGAGAGAAAAAAGAAAATCTGAAAGCACAGATCTTGATGTAAGATCTGACGGACCTATATAGCATCTACTACGACTTATAGCAAGACTGATGAATATGGGGGTGTTTGTTTCCAGGGACTTTTTTGTGTAGGGACTAGAAAAAGTCCCTCTTAGATACTTTTTTACCAAACGGGGGGGGGAGGGGACTTTTTAGGGACTAAACTAGGCATTTGGAACTAAATGAAGAAGACTCTCAAGGAGAGTCTTTTTTGGGACTTTTCCAACAATGCCCCTCCATGCATCCATTGGCCCGCCACCCCATGGCGTTGTTTGATTGTTATTTTTCTATATACTAGGGGCAACATGGTCATTTAATAACCTCTAGGAAGGGACTAGGGACTTTTTAGTCTCTGGAAACAAATAGGGAGGGACTTTTTAGGGACTAGGGACTTTTTAGTTGGGACTAGAAAAAGTCCTAGGACTTATGAACCAAACAGGGCCTATATAAGGACGATTAATTGTCTTACATAATTAGAAAGATAATTAAAAAAGCCACATGTGGCTACGCCCAAAATACACAAGGGCAAAAGAAGAAGGAAGACAAGGATCTGGCTCGCTGATCTCCACTTTCTTGATGCGTTGCTGCAGGCCGCGGGAACTAGTCTCCGCAGCAAGCGGCGATGAGCTCTTTCGTGTCCTCAAGATGCTTCTTGAGAACATCCATGGATTCCTCCACCAGCCTTTGGCGCTCGATGCGGAGCATGTCATTCTCGTCCATAAGTTTCTTGACAATGACGCCGGTCCTCTTCAACAAGGCACTGGTCTCCTCATGCTGGTCTACACTTCGGACGATCTTCGCCCTCAGCAGGTCGCGCTCGGCCCGGAGCCTCTCATTGCCCTCCCTTAGTTGCCGGATGACGCCGGTAGCCTGTTCAAACGAGACTTTCATGTCGTCCTTCAACCTTGCACAGCCGGAGATCTGATCCATCTGGCTATGGACAATCGCATGCATGCGCCTGTAACAGTCGTCGCCTGCCCGCGAGAAATTTTCCCAGGCCGCCGCGGCGCGGCGGGACATCTCTGCTGCATTCGCGGCACGGCGGGACATCTCTACTGCTTCCGCGGCGTGGCCGGACCAGTCTGCTTCATCGACGGTGTGGCAGGACCTCCGTGCTGCTTCAGCGGCGCAGCGGGACCTCTGTGCTACTACTTCCGCGCGGCAGGACATGTCGGCTGCTTTCGCAGCGAGGCGGGACATCTCTCGTGCTTCCGCATCCATACTCACATCTCCCTGGTGGAAATCTCTCGACCCAGAACCCACGCTGGCCATGGCAGACGCAAGGGAAGGATGCTGAATGACTTGTTTGTTTTTGTGGATGAGGAGTTGAGGAGGAATGTGCAGTCATCTTGGCATACTAGTATTTATAACCGAGTACTAATACGCTCCTAAGTGGGAAACCATTTAGGTTGTGATCGGTGTGAACAGGTTTGCAATTCAATATAGCATGGAGTAATTTGGAATGTGACGAGACGCAAGCTCAAAATTTATTGACGGTTCTAGTTTCGAAGTGCGGCACTATTCCCGGATGGCGTTACGTGGGCATGTGTTCTCGGCCGTGGTGTAGTAGTTCTTTTTCTATTGCTGTGTACGTGAAATAACTGGCACCGTCGTATACATATCTTACGGTTAATGGGGCGTTTGACGGGAATAGCCCCGTGGAAAGCTATAGGCTAGTCTTTTTTAGAAGCATTGAACCTATCTCTCGGGACTTCTCGCACGCACCATCGTGCCACCCACAAAAACTTGTACTCTAAGTTTAGTACGTTATACAGGAAGAGAAGAGGTGCACGCACGCACTCGTCCTCTCACACACGCATCTGTTTTTTCTCGAAAAGGAGGATGATGACCCCCGGCCTCTGCATCTGGGAGTCACACACGCATCTGTAGCTACGAATTGTAGTGTTCTCAACCATCCGACTGGCTCTATCATGGATGTACCTATATACTAAAACATGTCTAGATATATCTATATTTTGACAAATGGAAGGCATGTATTGTGGAATGGAGGGAGTGCTTGTCATCAAAATGGATAAAAAGGGACGTATCTAGAACTAAAATACGTCTACATAGATCTCCTTTTATCTAGTACTTCTTACCCAAAGGAACTTTATATCCAACAGACACAAAA
Source organism: Triticum dicoccoides (assembly GCF_002162155.2). NCBI lineage: Eukaryota > Viridiplantae > Streptophyta > Magnoliopsida > Poales > Poaceae > Triticum > Triticum dicoccoides. The sequence goes on along the minus strand of NC_041387.1, from coordinate 667,307,739 downwards.
TATCCGTTCGACTGTTGGAAATTACTGATCTGATGTCGAAGTAATTGCTGCATCGCCACCAAAACCCACCATTTCTTAAGCTAAAGTAGACCGAGGTAATCCCTATATTAGCATATTACTAAGATAAACAGAAGGCACTGTAGAAACATTTAGGACGTGAGCTTGTCAATCTGAATGTGGAGGGACACCAGCTTAGCCCCGGCCAGTAGCTTGGGCAGAACTGTGAAGAAGGTCAGCTCCTGCATGTCAACATCGCCGGGATCCTTGCTGCTTGTCACCTCCATTTCCACCTTGATGGCGTCGGTCGTGCCTTTGGGCTCCCTCGGCGGGCCGTTTGCCCACAGCTTGGTCACATAGTGCGGCAGTGGGGATGCCCCCGCTCTTATGCAGACGACCAACACGGTGATAGGCACGCCGATGTCGAGCACGCCGCCGACCAAGAAAAACATGCGGCTGTCCTCCTCCGCGATCAGCAAGAGACGTGACTCCGACAGTGGCACATGCAGCTGGAGCATCTTGCCGTACTAGATCCTGTGCATGGGCATGGGATGCGTGTTGTTGATGTGGTGGTAGAGCGCCGACGGCGGGCCTTCGTAGCCGCAGACAGGCATGTGGCATTTGCAGGGCGCGAGCGGACACACGCTCTGGTGATCGGCGAGCTTGTGGTAAGTGATGTAGATCCCACAGCCTTCGTGCGGGCACTCCACCCTCAGCAACGAAACGACGGCGTCCACCACCGTGTTCCGCACGTCGAGGCCACCACCGCGCTCGCACTTCTGGCACTGCCGCTAGTTTCTGAGGCGCTTAACGCGATAGTCCGTGCAGGCCAGGTGCCCTGCCTTGCACTGCAGAAATCAATCGAATAGCACATCAATCAAGAAACCTGCACCTTCACTACAGGAAACAGATAATTTGCCGTCTGTGGATCACAGACGGCAAAGACCTAAATCTAGACGGCAAAGATTTTGCCGTCAGGAAGCAGACGACAAACTCAGACGGCAAAGATAAGTCGGCAAAGAATACTTTGCCGTCAGCTTTTTATCGGGAACACGGCAAAGACTTTGCCATCAGCCAACTATAGATTTGCCGTCTGCCGCAAAAATAACATACGGCAAAAACGCGTTCTTTGCCGTCAGTCAAAACTTGTTCTTTGTTGTCATCTAGACTAAAGTACAGACGGCAAAGACTATTTTGCATTTTTTTTAAATGACGTCAGAGCAGAGCTTCTCGCCGGACACATGAACATCAAATCAAAGAGAGCAAGTTCATCTCACATAGATTCTGGGTTCGACACGGCCATGCTACCTTTCATTCATTGTAGGTCGAGTTACAGAGAACCTGAAACTTTACACAAAGAACCCTCCGAAAACAACTAATTACAAGGCATAGGCAAAATCTTCACTTGCATTTACTAGTAGTTTGACAATCAATCGTTCAATAATCTGACAATTATCTATGAACACAAAAATAACCAGATTACACAGGGCTGCCAAGTTCACCCAAAAGCTTGCGCAGCCACCTTCGAGCACGACGGGCAGAGGTTGATGCGGTCAGTGGCCGGTGGAGTGAGGCGTTGATGGGGAGGAGGCCTCCGGTGCACTGCTGCTTGTCGTGTCACGAAGCGTCAATGGGAGGAGGCCTTGGCCTTCCGAGCATGACGGGGGACAGGACATACTCGTCGGGGGCGAAGAGGATGGGTCCGGTCATGCTGGTGGCGGGAGGCGTCGACGACGTTTCCTTCTCGCGCATAGAGGCCGCCCGGGTCAGCAGTGACCGGTGGTGCAGGGGGCGACGCGGGACCTGGACGGCTGAAGTGAAGGCAACGGGGGACAAGCCGGCCGCGCCAAGGCGACTGGTGACAGGGCCGACCATGTTGGGAGGAAGGAGGGAAGGGGCCAGCCGTGCCGGAGGCGACAAGGGAAGAGGCCGGCCGTGCCGGATGCAATGGGGAAGGGGCCAGCTGCGCCAGAGGCGACAAGAGAAGGGGTCGGCCGTGCCGGATGCGATGGGGAAGGGGCTGACCGCGCCGGAGGCGATGGGGAAGGGGCCGGCCGCGCCGGAGGCGATGGGGAAGGGGCCGGCCGCGCCAGTGGCTAGTGGAATGGGGATGGGGCGGCCACACCGGGGACGACGGGGGACGTGGCTAGCGGCGCCGGCCGGCGGCCAGAGACGGGCGACGAGGGACGGAGATGGTGGCACAGGCGAGTAAATCGGGAGGTGGGCGAGGTGGTGGGGGTGGGCTGTGTGCGGGGACAAGGGAGAGAGAGAGATAACGTGCGATGAATGTGGTGGGGTCGCGGTGGGTGAGAACACCAGGGAGAGATGAGTGGTGGGGGGGCTGCGATGGTGCCACCTCATCGATCCGTGGGATCGATCCTCGAGATGTGTTTTCTCTTTGCCGTCTGCGTTTTTATTTTAGAGACGGCAAAGAGTTTATTTTGCCGTCTGTTAAAAAATAGGCAGACGGCAAAGACTGTGATGTCTGTATTTTTTTTAACTGACGGTAAAATGACCTCTTTGCTGTCTATAAATAAAAATGCAGACGGCAAAGTTTCTTTGCCGTCTGTGTTTTTCCGGACAGATGGCAAAGTATGTCTTTGTCGTCAGTTGTTCTTTGTCGTCATCACCTTTCGGCAAATTCGACCTTTGTCGTCTTCCCCGATGAAATGCTGACGGCAAAGAACAGTACTGACGGCAAATCTCCTGTTTCCTGTAGTGCTTGCTCAATCAGCCAAATGGACGAGGTGTATTCGAACCTCATACACTGGAGGTGTCAAGGGCGGAGGCACAAGGGGCTGTGGAGCACGGTGAGGTCCATCGAGACCTTAGTGAGCTCCATCGTCGGTTCCTGTTCCGTCTGCATGATCTCGCGCTCCTCGTGCACAACCATTTCTCGCTTGGGCCGGGGCATTACAAAGCTTTACCTTTACATATTTTATACTCTACGCGTAACTCTCCTCCCGCATACCAAGGAAGGCAGTAGTTTGAGTTTTCTGGACAAATTTGCCCCTGCGCATGAGTAAGCTGCATAAATATCGACAGTAAATGTGCATGCAATGGTTGGCTGGTCCTCCTTCCTTTTCGCTTGAGTTGGATTCCCCAGGCGGTCAAGCCGCATCCGGTGCTGCATGCGTTTGCCTGTAGCCATTTTCTGCTTTCGAAACTGGTGCGATTAATGGGGGCAGAACTAATCGAGTGGGGGCACAGATGGAAACCAACACGGACGCGCAGACTAATCTGAGAAAAACAAGAAAAAGTTATATGCAAAGTAAAAGGAATCGGAGGGAGTACTACTTCAAGGTGCATTAAATCAACACATGCAAGTATCAAAAGGAGAGTCACGGCATGCATGCATGCGTTGTAATTAATGCATCGTTAACCGCAAATTATTGAAATATATCGAGTGCAGTGCTTTGATGTGTCGCGTCAACTCGTACATCAACAAGAAGTTTGATTATCCTCTCCCTCGCGGACTTAACTGCACCTGCCTTTGGTTGTATGACAGGTTGGACACCCACCTGTTGGGCCCACATGTCATACATGCAAAGGCAAGAGCGTCCCTCCCTCGCCCATGAGCATGGTGGCTGGCAATACTAGGAGAACCTTTCGCTACACGCTCTCCCTCCCTCACGCAGTGGACATGCAGCAGTTCAATTGGTGTCAGATGGCCAGAAGCGTACTGTAGTACTCCTCCAGTGTAGTAGTACTCCATCATTGTTCGACTTCCCAAAGAGGTGAAGACCCAAGCGCATCCCGGACGCTCGTGTGGCAGTTTCATGTGTAGAGTAGTCTAGGATAGCGTGTACCGTGCCTGTAAGCTTAAAATCGTTGGGGTCGGCTCCATACTATGTGGCCATCTCGAAGTTTTTAAAAAAAATTAAAATAGTCTTCTGGCCCTACCTGTCACCCTGGTGATTATGGTGGGTAAATGTTAGAGGTTGCAGCAAATATATTATACACTGCGGGTCTTTCAGCCAAGTTTAGAGGCAAGCATGTGGAGCCAGTGCTATGATGTGTCGTGTCAACTCGTACAACGAGGAGAAGCTTGATTTTACTACTACATGCCTTCTCCCTCGCCCATGCGCCGTGAGTCGAGGAGGTGGACGTCGTCGATGGATGCATCTCTTCTTCTTGCCTCCTGTAACCAGCACTGCATTGCCTCGTGGCCATAATGTTCTATTAGTATAGTACTCCCTCCGTTCCCAAATATAAGTCTTTCTAAAGATTCCAGCAAGTGTCTACTACATACGGAGCAAAATGAGTGAATCTACACTCTAAACTATGTCTACATACATCTGTATGTTGTATTCCATTTGAAATAGTATCTAAAAAGGCTTATATTTAGGAACTCAGGGAGTATATGGCATTTTTATTCCAGTCTTAACGTTTTCACTATGAGGTGGGTAAATGTTAGAGGTTGCAGCAAATATGTTGTACACTACGGGTCTTTCAGCCAAGTTTAGAGGCAAGAATGTGGGGCCAGTGCTATGATGTGTCACGTCAACTCGTACAACGAGGAGAAGCTTGATTTTACTACTACACGCCTTCTCCCTCGCCCATGCGCGCGGTTGCTCGCAAACGAGGACAGGCTTTTTCTTATAGTACTTCTACAACAAGCTATCCCTCCCGCTCGTGGTGGACGGATATGCAGCAATGGATTCGACATTGTAGAAGCAGTAGTTGTAACATCATTGTTCGTCTTCTCAAAGAGGTGAAGAGCCAAGCGCAACCCGAACGTGGCAGTTGCGAACATTGGAGCACGCATATAGCCAGGCTCTTGCATGAGACAAAATTGCTATGTGAGACCACTATTGTACTAGTATGTACAACTACTTGCTAATATAGCCCTGTAAACCAGAAAGGAGTATTTGCCCTTCTAGAGATTTCAACAAGTGACTAGAGTATGAGACATTGTACATATGGAGCAAAATGAGTGAATCTGCACCGTAAATAAATGCGTAGTTCTATCGTTTTCCTCTCTGAGGTGCACAATATTGAGTATACTGACTAATCTCTTTTTGACGTGCATTTACATTTTTTTTTGACACAGTACAGACGCAAGCGCTCATATACACGCGCATACACTCACCCCTATGAACGCACACACGCACGGCACTATCATCTTGAAATTTACGAAGTCACCATAGGCACCTCGTCGTCGACAGGAACGTCTCCTGACACGCGATAGACACGAGTGGCAGTCGCCTCCATAGGTGCTTGAATACCAAGGAGGGACAGCGTAGCGGTTCCCGAGACGTTGAATGGTCAATGATGCATCCTCAATTACATGCAGAGGGAATTAATTGGAGAAGCATAATAGAGCCAGCACGGTGTGAATGCAATAGAGTTTGGACTCTCATATAAAGGCGCCCCACCACTCCAATCCATCTACACCCAAGTCTATGCACAACACTGCTCACTCCAATCCAAGACCAAGTGACCAGAAGCCACAAGCACCTATGGAGGCGATGGACGCGAGTGGCAGTCGGCTATGCCAAATCATCCAAGGCGCCGGCCAGCGGCCCCGCACCGCGTAGCGTTTCCAGACGGTGCTGGCGACCGCCGGCATCGTAGCCCTCGCCGACGCCGGCTTCGCCTCTCGCATGGACGACATGATGGTTAACTCCATCTGCAACTTCACCACCATCAAGAAGCGCGCGGACGACCTTGCCATACTGCTCCAGCCCGCGCGCCCAGGCTCCTCATTGTCTGCCACCCTCATCGGCCTCCATGGTGATGAACTCTTTCAAGCCCTGGTGGCCCTGCAGGTGCCGGAGGTCGCGACGAAGAATGTGCACCTCAAGGCCGCGCTCGCCGCGCAGCGCCTCGCCATGCAAGAAACCGTCGACCTGCACATCCATGTCTACGAGGAAATAGTCTACATAAGCCACTACAAGGCAAGCAAGGATAGAAATACGTTGGCCTTCTTCCAGCGGCTGGAATCTTTGGACGCCATTGTTTAGAAGCACGTCGACCTGAAAACGAAAGCCGCTGCTACTTAGGCGTTGTTCGGTGGGCCGGCGTCCTGAGTCAAGGAGGTGGACGTCGTCGATGGATGCATCTCTTCTTCTTGCCTCCCGTAACTAGCAGTCCAGCACTGCATCGTCTCGTGGCCTTAATGTTTTATTAGTATAGTACTCCCTCCGTTCCCAAATATAAGTCTTTCTAAAGATTCCAGCAAGTGACTACTACATACAGAGCAAAATGAGTGAATCTACACTCTAAACTTTGTCTACATACATCTGTATGTTGTATTCCATTTGAAATAGTATCTAAAAAGGCTTATATTTAGGAATGCAGGGAGTATATGGTATTTTTATTCCAGTCGTAATGTTTTCACTGTGAGGTGGGGCCACAGCTGAGCAAATCCACCCTGCCCACCGGGCGTTGGTCGACTTTAGAATTAGAAGAGAGAAACGAGGGAGGAGAGCGAGCTGTAGCACGGACGCTGTAGCACGGACGCTGTTGTCAGATGGGACTCATGTTGATAGAATAGGAGTACTAAACCGGTCTAAGGATGACGGTGTCCTGGACTAGGGGGTACTCACCACGTCGTCCCCCAATCGGTTAGATTGGGCCGAGGACCCCCAGGGCCGCATACTCATGGGCCAGTCCGGACAGGTGCCACATACAAGGAAGATTCCACAAGACTTGGTGATCAAGACAAGGACTCCTCCCCTACCGGCGTATTAGGCTAGGACTCTTGTTATCCTAGGCCTCTGGTGCATTATATAAACCAGGGCCAGGCTAGTCGACAGAACAATAACAACAATCATACCATAGGCTAGCTTCAAGGGTTTAGCCTCCTTGATCTCGTGGTAGATCTACTCTGTAATACCCACATCATCAATATCAATCAAGCAGGACGTAGGGTTTTACCTCCATCAATAGGGCCCGAACCTGGGTAAAACATCGTGTCCCTTGTCTCCTGTTACCATCCACCTAGACGCACAGTTCAGGACCCCCTACACCGACATTGGTGCTTTCATTGAGAGTTCCGCTGTATGTTCGGCAAAAGGTCGATGGCTCGCCTGCAGATCAACTGCGACTTCGGCATCTTCGTCACCAGCTCGACTGGTCATCTTGGTTCGACCAAGGACTGAACCCTACCTCCGATCGTCATGTTCGGATGAGGGCCTTCATCAACATCAACTCCGATCTCTGTCAAGATCATGGAGGAATCATCCAGGGAGCCCGGGGGCTCAATGTCAACATTGCCCTCGGGCGACCGTGCTGTTTTTCTGGACAGCAAACTTGCATCCGCCGTCACCGCCTCCTCGAGCGTCGCTTTGACGATTGCTTTGGTGGAATTGTGCGGAATTGAGTCTACAACAACCCTGGAAAATTTCGTCGAGTTCCGATGGAGGAATCTCTGGCAAACTCCGATATACCGGAGCCGCATTGAATCTGGACGAGAATCCGGACGAATTTAGGGCGTGGTGTCCAGCTTCTAGCTCGGACTTCCTTTGGAAGATCCAACCGTTGATCAGCTGAGGAATTCCTATATCTACCACCCCTCAAAACTTCTGCTCGATCCGACCATCCAAACTCCGGGAACCTTCCGATTAGTGCATCACTTTTCGGATCTGTTTTCTGCGCAAAAACGAATCCGACCCGAGTTCGTCTTTTTTATGAACGGGATTTCGGACATCCTTTTTGAAGGAAGTTTTATATGGATATTGTGTTTTGTTCTCTAACACATCCCACTAACTCTAAGATCTTTTAAACATGATCTTCAACATCATGCTGGTGTCAAACCAGTCCGGCAATATTACTCTACGGCTGCCGACCTGCGCTAGACACGTCGTCACTTTGTTGAGCCGAGCTCAACTTCTTCGGATCATCATCTCGGCAAGCCGAACAAGAGTCCGGCATTGCGAAGGATAAATCATCACCAACATCACCGCCCCACAGATTACACGGAGCGGGCATACCGGCATCGCCGCACGGTCGCTTCATCAAGCCGATATCGACCACGTCACGACCTGCATCGGCAGGGCCGCACTATTGCTTCTTCAAGCTGGTGTCCATCACGCCGACCTACTTCGACATCTCGGCTAGACCGGGGGCTTCGCCATCTCTTCATCAACCTACTCCGGACACTTCGGCGCCACTAGCCGATCAGGCATGGGTGCGCAGATCGAGTCCCAATTTTGGGAATCACTTTTCTTCGGATTGCTACAACAAATAAACCAGGTGCTATTAATCCTAGTATTTCTTTTTGCTTGTTTGGGTTAAAAATTTTCCAAGGAATTATAACTCTGGTTAGTCCAGCATATGTACACAGGTCTATCAAATGGTGGCTGCATTATCGATGATCGCATGATGGTTCAGTCAGTTTCCGTACACAGTCCGGCGAACGCCGCATCCGGAACTCGGACCGACCTATGAATCCAGGCTTTGCCACGCCTTTATTGCAGTACGCCGACGACCTGCATCGACATCGACTTTGGCACCAGGCCATATTTCTTTTATTACTCACTTTGCATAAATTATTTATTATGCAACATTTTTTTAATTCCTATTATTACTATTATCCCCGGTCTGCACTATTTTTTGTGCACAGAAAAAGATCCAGCCGGACTATATCCTTTGACGTCACCTCGGCTGGACGGGGGGCTTCGTCAACACTTCATTACCCCATGCCAGGGACTTCGGCATCACTTTGTCGTCCTACATTGACCGTGCTATCTCATCACTTCGGAGTGCCGAGCTCCTTGCTCCGCCACCTCGGGACCGGCTTGGGGGATGGAACCTTGTCCGGCATCAAGCTCGGACCGCGTTGTGAATATCGAACACATTAACCAGCTAAGTTGCCTTCATGCTCAAAGTTTTAAATTTTTGACTTGTGTTCGGCTCGACCAAGCATTATACTTTTTTGGAAAAAAGTTGCTTGTAAAATTTTTTCCTTGTCCATACTCTGTTCGCACACACTTGACGCGCTACCCACGCTCATTATACCTGGGGGCTTCTTTAACATAAGCTTATTAATACGAGCTTTATGCCCAACACATGTGTCACACTTCCGCATGTACCTTTTATTCACCATTATATGCATCGATATGACTTAAGTTTTGGCCTGGGTTGCCTGGCTCCTGTGCTTACCCCTACGTTCCCGATTGTTCGGCTAGGTGGTAAAGGGAGCACCTCTGCGATTGTTACTGCCGGGTCAGCCGGATGTGTACCTCAGACTGGGTGAAGCCGAAAGCTAGCGTTCTTAAGGAAATACTCGGTCGGTGAACTAAAAGATGATTTCTTACCTATTTATTTACCTGCCCCCAGATGTTTTCCTGCTCTTTTCGCAGTCCGGACATGCACTTTAGGGCATGCCTCCCAGGGAAACAAACCCCTAACGGAACTATTCTCCCTGGAAGATGTTTCTTACTAACCATGTAATATAACATAACTAGTTGGGCACTTGTGTGATAAAGCACTAGTGACCCCTACGCCTGGTCTCCACGCATGCCCCGGTTTTTATAACCGCGAGGGTATTCGGACACACTCCGGACTATTGGGTCCAGAGGTTGAAGCGAAAAGTTCCGCTACGACAAACGATCTACAATCCGGCTAGAAGGCATTCTACATGTCACCTTACATTTTATAGTCAACTTTTATCCAAATCGCTTGGGGGATCTCATGTTTATTTGAGCTGTTTCATACTAAGTGTTTTTCTTCTTAGTCGTTGCAAAGTTAAAGCACGGCAGAAGCACTTTTTTTCTGAAGTCCAATTTTCGGATTGGCACCGAACACTTGATCTTGTTCAGACGTCATGTTTTTACTGACGTTTTTTGGTTTTCCAAGCTTTTGGCACTTTTAACTATTTGTGTGTTTTCAGCACAAGTCTCGCAGTGCAACGCCTGACACCTTTAGAGATTCGGCAAAAACATTCTCGGATATTGCTATATATGCATCAGTTTCGAATTGTGTCTTCGGTCAATAGTTGGGTTGCCCGGCTCCTGCGCTTGCCTCCTACATTACGCTTTGTTCGGCTAGGTGTGCAAAGGGAGAACCACTGCGATTGTGCTTGCAGCTCGCATGGTCAAGCACCTCAGTGGAGAAAGCCGAAAACTGACTGTCACAATAGGTGTAAACTGGTCAGTGACCCGATGACTATATTAAATGACGGGCCATTCATAAAATTGGCCGAAGTGTTTCTGGCTTGACCTCGACTGTCACCGAACACTACCGGGGGCTATTAACTGGCCTCCCAAACTAAATCCTCGATCTTTTGCTCTTACATTGGAGCTGAGGTTTCATGATCATGCTTAGCATGACAACCCAAAGAAAGGAACCGATAGCAGGACTATTTTCTTTGGAAGACTTTTCTTCTGTTAAACAGTAATATAACATATCTCTCTGCGTACCTTTGTTTATAAAACCGTATGGCCAGATTGCCTTGTTTGTCGTAAATCTTTGCCCTCATAAAGGCTTTATAAAGTAGGACAAACACTCCTCGGCTATTGGCCGAGGAGGTAGAAGCCGATGGTCGGTCAACAAAGTTTTGTACAATGCGGATCCAAGCATTAATGACGTAAAGTACTTGGATACATCGAGTCATTACACATAATTTGTGCTTTTACTATGGATATCGATCCTTAATTCGGCCTCCCGTGCCCGCATTAAGGCTCGGGGACTATTGGGCTTCGGGCTTATTATTTACAAATATTAAAGGGGCACATTGATCCCCTGATCTGGTGTTGCCACCCGACCAGTGTCTCGGGGGCTACTTCATTTCTTGTTCTATGCAGAAAATTTTAAGTGCAATACAGTTTTCGAGGAGATTTTGATCCTCAGGTTGGTCGGCCGCACCCAACCTGAGTCTCGAGGTCTGAGCATGCCACTTTTTGCGTCCCGAAGTATTTCTGCTGAGCTAGGACTTGATCCTCAGGCCGATTTTGCAAATCAACCCGAGTCTCAATGGTTACTGGGATCAGCGCTCTTATGTCATCCTTCAGGTGCATCTCGGGTTTTAGACCGATACACACCTTGAGGGCTACTGGCTATATATCTCGTCAGAGAATAAATTGCATCAATAAAAAATATTGACCAAAAATCAGCCCACGTTCGGGGTGGTGCGCCACCTCGGAAGCAATTCGGCATATAGTTCGGATGCAAGTGGCTGGCTCCTTAGAGGGCATTTCCGGCATTAAGCTCGGCTAAACTCCTTCAAACTTCTTTGATCCAAGGTGATTTACGACACCTCGGATACAGTCCGGCGTTGGAGCTCGGATACATAGTCCGGCGTTGGAGCTCGGAGACATAGTCCGGCGTTGGAGCTCGGACACATAGTCCGGCGTTGGAGCTCGGATACAGTCCGGCGTTGGAGCTCGGATACATTCCGTCCTTAGAGCTGGGAAGCGGTCCGACGTTGGTGCTCGGCTGCAAAAGATACCTTGAATGCAGTCCGGCGTTGGAGCTCGGACGCAAGAGGACGCTGCCGCCCGGGAATAACTTCAAACCCAAGGTGTGGCATAAAAATAACAAGGCATTGAAAAAGGCCGGAAACTTAAAGGGGCTCCTCGGATACCCGGCGTATAAAATCGCCGAGTGCATTTCGGCGATCCTCAAGATCGAAGATGAGAAGATTTGTTGAACCAGTTTTCAAGAGCGGCAACTGAAGATGAAGAACAGTTCGGAAGAATCGAGGAGCGTCCCTAACTTGAAGACCGGTTCAGGGGGCTACTGACGGTGTCCTGGACTAGGGGGTACTCACCACGTCGTCCCCCAATCGGTTAGATTGGGCCGAGGACCCCCAGGGCCGCATACTCATGGGCCATTCCGGACAGGTGCCGCATACAAGGAAGATTCCACAAGACTTGGCGATCAAGACAAGGACTCCTCCCCCACTGGCGTATTCGACTAGGACTCTTGTTATCCTAGGCCTCTGGTGCATTATATAAACCAGGGCCAGGCTAGTCGACAGAACAATAACAACAATCATACCATAGGCTAGCTTCTAGGGTTTAGCCTCCTTGATCTCGTGGTAGATCTACTCTTGTAATACCCACATCATCAATATCAATCAAGCAGGATGTAGGGTTTTACCTCCATCAAGAGGGCTCGAACCTGGGTAAAACATCGTGTCCCTTGTCTCCTGTTACCATCCGCCTAGACGCACAGTTCGGGACCCCCTACCCGAGATCCGCCGGTTTCGACACCGACAAAGGGCCTCTTTGATTTTTCCGGCAAAAAAGGGGCCTCTTTGAATCGAAGGATACTGAAAACACAGGAATGGGGAAATATGATGGCGATGAACCGAGACGAGGAGAACTCTAACTCACCTAGAGGTTAGAGTTAGATTCTAACCCTGAACTAACTCTAAACCAAAGAGGTGTATGGATGGCAGGGTTAGATTGACAATAAATGCTCTTTATCAATCATTTGACTACTTTGGACCCTATTTCCTGCCGGATTTGGTGTGGCCGGCTCTTCTGTGGCCTCCTCCCACTCACAATTGACATAAACGAACCATCTTTACAAATCAAGCATGCAAAACATGATAATTTTTACTTTGTCCATACAAATGAGATATCCCACTTAAACATACAAGTCGTCAGTCAAGCTTCACAAGAAAACACTCCATGAAACAAAGCATGAGCTAACTCATCACGGAAGTCATTCACGATAGGGAGGGAGCCCGGAGCCCCTCACGCACCGAGGGAGGAACTCGCCATTGTCGCTCTGGAGGAAGGCTCTGTAGAGCCCAAGCCCCAGGAACCCCTCCGACGCCAGCCCTTGCGAGTTGAGGTCGACACCGGCATGGGTAGCAGGGCCGCTTGCCGCCGACTGGGAACTTAATCTTTGGGCCTCTAGAAATAATGCAAGCCTGAAACTAAAATACCTAGAAAGGTGAAATGAATCTTTGGGCCTCTAGAAATAAAGCAAGCCTGAAACTGAAATACTTAGAAAGGTGAACTGAATCTTTGGGCCTCTTGAAATAATGCAAGCCTGAAACTGAAATACCTAGAAAGGTGAACTGAATCTTTGGTCATCTAGAAAGATTTATTACCTCCTCAAGCAGCATCAAACAATTCCATGCGTGCACCCCAAATCTATACTAAGTTTGATAAGGATCTACTTTTCCAAATCATAATTAGCGCTAGAGCAAGCAAGATCAATGATATGGCTGTGAGACAGAGAAGGAACGAACAAACTCACCCCTCTCGTGACCTCCCTAGTAGATGTGCTGCCGTCGCGCATGACAGAGGGAGAAAAACGACCGGTGAAGGGGGAGCGGGGCGACCTTCGAAGGCCAGAGGGAGAGGGTGGCCGGAGTAGGGTGGCGGAGGCCGGAAGGAGAGGCCGGCCGAAGGAGAGAGAGGGCGAGTGGCGCTTGGGCGGGCAGCCCTATGGGGAACAGAGAGGAGTCATGCGAGAGGGGGGAGCCATCTGGTGCGGGCAGGGGAGATTTTTTAGTTCTCTTTCAGTGGGCCCGAGCATAACTAACCCAAGTAGAACCTCTCCACCGGGCTAGTTTTTTTAGCTGGGTTAGAGCAAACTATCTCGAACTAACCCCTCGTGTTTCAATAATTTGAGGCTATTTCAACCCAAACTAGCTCTAACTCAGGGATCCAAACAAAGATGAGTGTTACTGTACATGCTACAGTGTGGACCGTAGCACATTGTTTTTATGGCCATATCACCACATTGTTTTCTACTGTTGGTTCACTGGGCTGCCGTGGTTCGCATTGCTAGTTCACTGGCTGCCGTGGTTCGCACTCCTCCGACCTGAGTAGTAGTAGTACTAGTATATACCGCATCATTCTTTGCTCCTTCTTACTACTCCGACATGTGGGAGAGCCAGCATCCGAGTCGACGTGTCATGCACCAGATTAGAGCGCGGAATGGAAGGGGGCATCACCCCGGTCAGAGCGCCAGAAATTCATGATTATAGTGAGTGGTCATATCACAAGTCTTTCCAGTAGTAACGCGCCGTCAAATCGCACAGCCCGACCTTTCCAGCAGTATCTCTACTCTTATAAAAAAACAGAGTTGGTGATGATGGTGTGCCTGCCATCCTGCAATATAAGCCGTCCAATTTATATCTGACGGATAGGAAGGGAAAATGGAAATTTTGCAAAAAGATACCCACACCCACTCAACATTTGCAAATAAGGCCTTCCCTCGTTCATCCTTTTCCCCCACAAGATAAACTACTCATACAAATGCATCTTGATGTTATGTGCAACGCATGGGCATCTTGCTAGTGATTGAGAATCCGCCACTCGCTCACCCTCCTCGCCTCTCTGTCAAACCGCCTACACGAAAACTGCCGCGCGTACTGCCCGGGAAAAGCCCCGCCCTCAACTTTTAACTACGCGAAAATAGTTTGAGCTTGTTCATTCTATATAAATACTTACAGTATGTTTATTCACCTGTGGGGTTGTTCAATGAATGGAGGGGCGGGGAGCACAAGTGAACAATAGTAGTACTACTAGTAGTAGTAAGTAGGAGTCCTACAGTAGTCACCTTAAATACTCCCTCCGTCTAGGTGTGTAAGTCATCTTATGAAAACCAAATAATCCCAAAACACTTAGGTGCGGTGCATTAACTTCTACCTCATTTCTTGTTTCTTGACATATCAACCAATAAAAGATGAGGGGTGTGCATGCTTTTAATGAGTTGAGACTACAAACACGACATGCAGTGGTTAGTTCATTGCATGCAATGATATTAATTAGCAAATAAACATTAATGTCTCTCATTTTCCCCTCCTCCTTGGTCACGGTGCACAACCTAAGATGACTTACTCACCTAGACGGAGGGAGTAGAGAGTTTCTTTTCTTTAATGCCACGTACACAAATTGAAACACTTGTTGTGGAGAGAAAAAGATAATCACTCCACTATATATGTACGCAGGGGCCTGAGCGCTTGCTTTACTAGGGTTGCTCACTTCATTCTCTCCCATTCTCTTGTCCTCTCCAGATATAAACAAGACAGCGGTAGTGACATTTTCTCTCTGCTCACCGCTGGTCACAGATCCGGCCTGATCCCTTCGGCCGGTGTGTGTAGAGGACTAAAAGGTGCATCATTCACGCGGTCATCACCGCCGAGGGAGGAAACGCACAGCTGCCGAAGGGGCCCGATCCTCTGCCCGTGTCGTTCTCTCCGACACAGCGCCGGCTCGGGAGGTCCTCCGACCCTTCTTCCTTCCTGCCGTATTGTCCGTAGATCCGACCTGCCGCTGCCGACGTCCCGGCGACCCTTAGGTATAAGTTCTTCGAAAGCGGCCTTGCTCTACTAGCCCAGCTCCCCATGTGTCTGCATGTGCATCTTTTTCTACTCCCATCAGCTCCTCCAAAGCCACCTAATTTTTTAGTACTATTAGAGGTAAAGCTACTTCATGCATTCGAATCTAGGGCTTTGTTCAAACAACGAAGAAAGGGGGGAGTTGTAGCATGAATCTAGGACTTGATTCAACGAGGAAATAATATGGTGAAAGTAGTAGAGACCAGATACCCAACTTGTCTCTTGGCTGAAAAGGGAAATAATGGGAAAACACAGTGCAAACTGGATAAGGAGCAGATCTATTATTGGTTGAAAAAAGGATAGGAAGTGGCGGCTGGTGGACAAGTCAACATAGTATGTACAGGATTAGATTTGCTGCCATCACATAGTAAAAGGTCTCCAGGATTAGAATTGCTACCCTCACATAGTAAAAGGTCTCATGATTAGATTTGCTGCCTTCACATAGTAAAAGGTCTCCAGGATTAGATTTGCTACCCTCACATAATAAAAGGTCTCTAGGATTAGATTTGCTGCCCTCACATAGTACAAGGTCTCCAGGATTAGGTTTGTTGCCATCACATAGCATGAACAAACTCGGCATCACCACTTTATGCCTCCTTGTAGGTACATTGTGCTGATGCGTCCACTATCGCATGTCCTTATACCAACCTTTTGTTGTTGTTAATGTAAGGGCGCATGTAAAATGAAGCGATCACACTGTTACCTTAGGGACATGTCTAACCAGTGTTATTGTTAATCTAATGCCTCCAGTGATAAGATGCAATTAAACTGTGTTACAAATGGCACTCCTGATGTTTTCCCCAGTATGATAATTAAGTTGCTCCTTTACGTTGCTGAGTATCCTGGTGTCCCCACGGTCCCATGCCCTTAAACCAACTCTTTAGCTGCTGTTGATTTACTATGTCTGGTAAACAAGCAATGCCACCATTAAAGTAATCCCATATTTGAGGAATCTCATTGTTGATCGTAATGATTCTGGTAACATGAAGCATTGCTGACGTTTTAAAATTTCTACTGTCCTTGCGTGATTGCCATGAACATAATTAAGATGCTTCTTTTCATTTTGTATATGTTTCATATATTCTTATTGACCAGCAACTGTTTACTTTCTATCTTTTTGTGCAGATAGGGATATCCATTTCACCTTGTTGCTATTGTGACCTTTTGGTGAACTAACACTTTTTTTGGAATGAGTGTCTTGTGCAGTTCAACTAAAATGTCACGTTGGAAACATCTCTCAGTTTTGGTGGAACTGCACAAAATGGTGATTAGAGTTTCCAAAATCTCCGTCAAGTTCTGCTGGTAATCTCGTGCAACATTTTATTAGCCTTTGCAAGATGAGTTGTCACTGTCACCACAATGGCACTTTATTTTAGTGGAACTGCACAAAAGGATAAGAAAATTATAGTTGCACCTTACATGAGCCAGACAGCCAACCTTAATGTTCCTCAATTTTAGTGCAACTACTAAAGAAGAACCTGCTAGCTCACGAGAGCAAGTACTTCTTGCTAGCTAAATGATGCAATCTTTGCTTCATTTCAGGTGAACTACAGAAATAGGCGCATGAATTGAATCATGAAACACCAGTCAGGCCTCATCCAAGTGGAGCTATAGGTTGAGTTCAAGGAGGCCACTATTAAAGTGAAATCAGTCTCTTCTTGTTTGTGTTCTGCAAACAGGAATACTCAACTACAGATGTTGTGACGGTCAAGAGCATTCGCCAAGTTCTTCGATTGTATGAGATGGCTAGCCAAGATGGATTTAATCCCGATATTCACTTTATCAAAAGGCTCTAATGGGTTGGTTCTGAATCTTGCAAGCTGGGAATCAATGAGATGTGTAATAGTCTTTGTTGTACTTATTATTTGAATCTTATTTGTTGGTTCTGAATCTTGCAAGTTGGGAATCAATGAGATGTGTAGGCATCTTTGTTGTACTTAGTATTTGGATCTTATTTGTTGGTTCTGAATCTTGCAAGCTGGGAATCAATGAGATGTGTAGGCATCTTTGTTGTACTTATCATTTGGATCTTATTTGTTGGTTCTGAATCTTGCAAGTTGGGAAATACGGCATGATGATGCCGAGGACAGCAAGCATAACAAACAGTTCAAACTTGGTAGTATTATCTTTGTGAAAGTGCGACAAATGTGTTGATCGTGTGCGTCCTGAGAATAATTATTCCAATTGTCGTGCATGTTGATCCCGTGGCACTGATAGAACAAGCCAATGCATTGGTTGTTTTAAGTATAAATTTCTATTAAAGCTAATTAAATTTAAGTAAAGTGACCACTAACTCCTGTTATTATAGTACCAATACAGACCCGCTCGTGAACCGACGTGTGGCCGGAGTATGTTTCTTAATGGAGGCGTTTGAATGCGTCGAGGGTGCATGTTCTGCCGGGCGTGCAGCGGACGAGGGAGGGGTAGTAACTGTTGTCGCTTGTACACACTCAGTTTACTGTTGAATCCAATTCCCCAAGAGCTGAAAAACGAACTGATGTCGCACCCTACACACTCGTTCACTTGAAGAGACTCTAATGGTGATCCGAGGGGTGAGCCTGCTAGATATGGACTTCAGCAAGGAGTTCCCCTTTGAGTTCGCCATTCAGTCCTATTGCTGCACCAAGTTGAATGTGATGTACACAAACGATCAAGACTCGGTGAAGCTCTGCCTCGCCGAGTTCAAGCAGTACCTACAGGATGAGAAAGCACAAGGTTGCAGGACTAGACCTTGTGCCCATCCATTCGTCTCCTGATAGGGACCAGTGGATCGCCGTCGCCCAGGTATGTGTGCGGGGCGAGGTTCTCATCTACCACTTCTGTAGGGACATCAGAGGTTTTGGAGCATTCGCCCGTTTCATCGGCAGCATCGACTGCACCTTCGCTACGATGGAGAGAAAGAACAACGTGATGATTTGGCCATCTAGTGCAACAAGCTTGTCGACATTCAGAAGCAATACAAGATCATCAACAACGGGCAGGAGAAGGACTATGTGGTTGACCTCGCCGAGACCATCATCGACCCCTGATACGCCAACATGAAAGAAGACAACAATACCAAGGACCTGAACACGTGGGAGGTACCTCTGTATCTAGCCTACATAACCTACGCGGCCAAGGACGCATGCTACGACCTGTACAGGAAGATCTTGGACATGAGGGCGTGTCTGCTTCCCGTAACCGACGAGTACACGGACAGCCGCAGTGTCATGATCAAGCATGCCAGGAAGGTCTAGATGTGTACTTTATCTATTTATAACCACCTTTATCATCTGAATGTTTCATGCATTAGCCTATGTGTCGTAATTATCTGTTTTGTCCCAAATATTTCTTTAAGAACCCATTAACCTGACTGCTTTTTTAGTCGGCATTCTTCTTCAATCACTCGTCTTCTTCCCCCAGCGCTGCCGGAACAGCCTGCTCCAGCCTTCAGCGTTCGGCGGCGTTGTTTTGCGCTCCTCAGCGAAACGCTACCCTACTAACGGCCAGGCCTTCCCTCCACTCCGCACCTCCTGTTATTCTCTGTCGAGTGTAGGCCCACCCCGCACCCGAACCATTCAAGTTTCCCACTCCTCTCCGTCTGCGACTCCACTGCCGCGTCTTCCCCATCTCCGGGTCGTTCCAGTCTGGGGCCTCGCCGTCGTCCACCGCCTCGGTGCGCTTGGCGCGGCGTGCTCAACATATGAGAGTCATCGGAAGAGGACTGTATGTGGAGAGCTTGGCGGCTGGGACCCATGAGGTCCATGGTGGCAAGCAAGGAAAGTTCCTCCTTATTACGCACTCTACGTGGACTGTACATGGGAAGGGCTTCTGTATTGCACGAAAAAAAGGTTCCCCCCGCTGACAGGTCGGACCCACCAGCTATATCTTCACACGCAAGGAAGTGCCTCCTTATTACGCACAAAAAAATGAATACCCCCTTCTAGATGGGACCCACCATAGTGGGTGGCTGACTTGTGGGCCTACTAAGTTGACGCGGATGGAGGGCTTTGTCAACTTAGTCAATATGAACGATTCTAGCTCCAGTGATCGTATGATGTCCATCCAACGGCCATTGTGCTTCTTCAACCTCTGGTCTTCTTGCTCCAGCCGCCCAAAGCAGCGTCGGTCGTGTCGCGTGCTCCTGCCTCTCGTGGCCGGCTGTGATCCCGCGGAGGCCTCATCGCCCCGTACTACTCCCACCGTTGGCCCAGGGCATCCCTCTACTCACCCACACCCCATGTTATTCTGCGGCGACGGCAGCCTCACGCCGCAGTCGAACCAGTGAAACCTCATACTCCTCTTCGCGTGGGAATCCACTGTCGCGTCTTCCCCGGCTCCGCGTCTTCCCCTTCCTAGGCCTCGCCGTTTTCCACCACCTTGGTTCTCTCGGTGCGGCATGGTCAACGTGGTGAATGACCGACTTCCATCGAAAGAGTACTGTACGTGGAGAGGCTGACAGCTGGGTCCATGGCCACAACCTAGTTTTTTGTGATTTGCCAAGTAAGTCGCTTTGTCGGGCCTGTTGTGCTGCAAATCTTTCAAGACAAGGAGCTCTTCATTCGGCTGGCCGAGAAAATGGCCTATCAGTAATGAGAAATGGGATGTACATATTTAAAACACATCAAACGGGCAATTAGTTTCAAATTTCTTTTTTTCATTTCGAGATTTTAAATTGCATTGATTTTTATGCATGGACAATTTGTTGGATTTTATATTGATATACATTTATTTTTAAAATCAGTTTGAATGTGACTTGAAATTTCGGGATTAAAAACAATTCGGACCGCACCGAAATATGCAAAATTTCGTATAATTTTTTAACTGTGGCCACAATATGGGCTGTAATGCTAACAAAAAGAATATGGGCTCCAAAATAAACCTTAATAATTAGCAAATGGGCTGTAAATTATTAGAAATAATGGCAGATGGGATGTATGTTGTTTTCCACAGATTTGAGGCTTTCCTAAAAAAAGGTTGATGCACTAGCAGTGACTGTTGGATTTGCATCCAACGGCCGTCGTGCTTCTTCAATCTCTGCTCTTCCTGCTTCAGCTGCTCAAACAAGCGCCGGCGGGACTGCCAGCTCCCTCCTCCCCGCGGTCGGCTGTGCTGCCGCGCAGGACTCATCGCCCCTCTATACTCCCATTGCTGGCCTAGTCATCCCTCTACTCACTCACACCTGTTGTTATTCTCCGGTGACGGCAAACGAACCAGTAAACCCTCGTACAGTCGTACTCCCCTCTGCGTGGGAAACAACTGCCGAGTCTTCCCTGCCTCCGTCTCATTCCCTTCCTAAGCCTCGCTGTCGTCCACCGCCCTGGTGCTCTCGGCGCGGCCTGGTCATAATTGGTCAACGACCGACATGCATCTGAAGTGGACTGTACGTGGAGAGGCTAACAGCTGGGTCCACGGCCGCAGCAAGGAAGTGCCTCCATATTACGCGCAAAATAATTATTCCTCCACTTGACAGTAGGGACCCACCGGACGGACCACCGTATTTTGCAAAAAAAACGTTTACCCCTGACTGCTGGGACCCACCAGCTACATCTTCTTACGCAAGGAAGTGCGTCCGGGCAAAAAAAACGATTCGCCCCCCTGACTGCTGGGACCCACCAGCTACATATTCGCACGCAAGGAAGTGCCTGACAGTCGGGACCCACCTGGTCGAAGCGTACGTAGTGTTGTCATTCTGGTCACGAACATGTACGTACATATATACTGGTCGATGTAGAGGCGCGCACGTAGCATGTACACGTACGTACAACGGCCAGTGCGCAAGAAAGAAAATATGGCCATGTACGTACATATGGGCGGGGTCTCGAACACCTACTCGCGCATATATACGTACGGCCAGGGCTCGTGTACATGGCTGGGTCGAAACGGAGAAACAACATCGTCGTCGTGTTCATGGGGAGGCAACGGAATGCGTCGTGTTCATTGGGAGGCAACGAATGCGTCGTGTTCATCGGGAGGCAACGGAACGCGTGGGAGCCAACCGGCTTAGACGGAACAGGCGATGGAAACGAGGTCTAGCATACCACAAAACGGAGGAAACGGCCTTGTGTTCAACCGACCACGTTTGAAACGGGATCCTGTTCATCGGGAGCGGTCTGGCGTACCGCAAAACGGAGGAAACGGACCTCCTATGGTCAAAACGGGGGTCCTGTTGATCAGGAGGGGTGTGGCGACCACAAAACGGACGAAACGGATTTGTGTTGGACCGCTACGGTCGAAACGGGGGTCCTGTTCATCAGGAGAAGTGTGGCGTACCGCAAAACAGGACTCCACGGGATATTGTTCATCTCCACCGTCGACCTCCTCCAGCCTCCACGGGCTACTGTTCATCCACCGTCGACCTCCTCCAGCCTCCATCTGTGACTGTTCATCCACGGGCTCCTGTTCATCCAGCCTCCACCGCGCGCTACTCCACCGGCTACTGTTCAACCACCCCTCTCCACGGGCTCCTGTTCAACCACCCCTCCACAGGCTACTGTTCATCCACCCCTCCACCGTCTACTGTTCATCCAGCCCTCAACGGGATCGTCATGTTCATCCAGCCCTCCATGGGGTCCTGTTCATCCAGCCCCAACCGGCTCGATCGATCGGGGTCCTGTTCATCCAGAGGCAACGCCATGGGTCCTGTTCATCCACTCCCACCGCTCACTGTTCATCCAAACACCCCACCCCTTCAACACTCACTGTTCATCCAACCCTCCCTGCAACGCTCACTGTTCATCCAGAGGCAGCATCGATCGGCTTCAGTTAGCAGCAGTAGCGAAGGAATCGCTCGATCGCTCGGGTTCAGTAACGCGTAGCCTGTAGTGCAATCGCTCAGGTTCAGTTAGGTGACGCCTCACTCGGGTTCGGTTAGAGCCCAATGCCTCGCACACACACGCGTACGTGCACGAGAAAAACGCGCATCGCTCGGCCCCCGACCACCCACCGTAACTGGGAACTCCCCGAAATTTTCCTCGCCCTCGCTTCTACCATGGTTTTTTCCGTCATGGACGGCCCAAAGAATGTCATGTAGCTGCGTCTCCGGCCCGCCCAGGACGAAAAGCCCATTTTCGGTCATGATTTTTTGTCATATAAGTAGGAGCCAACCACATCTATGATGATACCGGGTTTTGTCACAATTATCGTCATAGAAGTGTCATAAGTATGGCAGGAAAAAATTTCGGTCGGCCCAAAATGCCACGGATGTGTCTTTTTTTTTTGTAGCGCAAACACACCGCAAAAAGAGTTACATCGAATAGATCTCCAAGAAGAGGAAGGAGAACTATGTATTGAGAATCAAAGAGAGAGAAGAAGCCATCTAGCTAATAACTATGGACCCGAAGGTCTGTGGTAAACTACTCACAACTCATCGGAGAGGCCTTGGTGGTGATGGAGAGGCCCTCCGTGGCCGATTCCCCCTCCAGCGGAGCACCGGCGAAGGCTCCAAGATGGGATCTTGCGGATACAGAAGGTTGCGGCGGTGGAATTAGGTTTTCGTGGTGCTCCTGGATGTTTTCGGGGTACGTAGATATATATAGGCGAAGGAAGTCGGTCAGGGGAGCCACGAGGGGCCCACGAGGCAGGGGGCGCGCCGGCCACCCTCGTGGCCGCCTCGGCTGCTTCTTGAGGTCCACTCCAAGTCTCCTGGATTGCATTTGTTCCAAAAAGATCGCTCCCGAAGGTTTCATTCCGTTTGGACTCCATTTGATATTCCTTTCCTTGGATATACTGAAATAGGCAAAAAAGCATCAATTCGGGTTGGGCCTCCGGTTAGTAGGTTAGTCCCAAAAATGATGTAAAAGTGTAAAGTAAAGCCCATAAACATCCAAAACAGGTAATATAATAGCATGGAACAATCAAAAATTATGGATACGTTGGAGACGTATCAAGGCTCATGAGATAATATGCATCATTAAGGAGCTTGAGCTTCTTAAGTGTGAGTTACCGGGCAAGTTTGTCGCAGGCTGCATAATCTCTAAGATCCCTGCTTCCTGGAGGAATTTTGCTACCACTCTGAAACATCAAGGCGTGAATTCTCACTGGAGGATGTCATTAGCCATCTGAGTGTTGAGAAGAACTCGAGAGCAAAGGAATCGAACGGGAAAGGGATCGAAGGGACTTCTGTCGCCAACATGGTGAACCAGAAGAACTTCAACTTCCACAAGCCCAAGGGAAAGAACGGTGTCCAACAGAATACCGACTTTAAGAAGAAGGGTAAGAAGACCTTCAAGAAGAACAAAAAGGATGAGGGCTGCTTTACTTGTGGTTCGGTTGAACATTGGGTGAACAAGTGCCCAAACAAGTTTAAGAAGTCAGGACAGGACTCCAAGTCCGTCAACATGATTATGGGCAACAATGAGAATGGTGCATCTAGGTACGGTAATTTATTCACTATTTTTTCAGTGTTTCAGCCCACCGATTGGTGGGTGGACACATGTGTAGGTGTTCATGTGTGTGCTGACATTTCATTGTTCACTTCTTACCAGGTCGCAGGCCACGGGTCCATATTAATGGGGAATGGTGCGAGTACTTCTGTTCATGGTGTTGGCACGGTTGATCTGAAGTTTACTTTGGGAAGGATCGTGCAGCTGAAAAACATGTAGCATGTCCCCACCATCAAGAAGAACCTCGTTAGTGGCTTCCTTTTGTGTAGAGAAGTGTTTAAGTTGGTCTTCGAGTCTAATCAATTAGTTGTTACTAAATATAGACTATTTGATGGAAAAGGTTATGAGAGCGGAGGGATGTTTCGCCGTTCCCTCGCAGATTTTTGTAATAAAGTTGTGAACCATATTCATTCGAATGTTAATGAATCTCAAGTTTGGCATTCACGTCTTTGTCACATTAGTTTCGGTGTTATGACGCGGCTTGCCAAGTTGGATTTAATCCTGAGTTTCACTTTAGCCAAAGGTTCTAAGTTCCTGTCATGTGTGCAAGCAAAGCAACCTCAGAAGCCTCACAAGGCTGCGGAGGAGAAACACTTGGCACCATTAGAACTCATACATTCTGATCATTGTGAGATGAATGGTGTATTGACTAAAGGTGGAAAGAAATACTTCATGACATTGATAGATGATTCCACTAGATATTGCTATGTGTATCTATTAAATACTAAATATGAGGCTCTACACTACTTTAAAATCTATAAGCCAGAAGTTGAGAATAAACTTGAAAATAAAATTAAATGAGTCCGATCAGATCATGGTGGAGAGTACCTCTCGAGTGAGTTTGGCTATTTTTGTGCGGAACAGGGCATTATTCATGAGAGGACGCCTCCCTATTCACCCCAGTCAAATAGGGTTGCCGAGCAGAAAAACCGTACTCTAACTGATTTGGTTAACGCCATGTTAGATACATCGGGTTTATCCAAGGCATGGTGGGGGAAGGCTATATTGACGGCATGTCATGTCCTGAATAAAGTTCCAACAAAGGATAATGAGATAACTCCCTATGAGAAATGGGCAAAGAGAAGGACAATACTCTCGTACTTGCATACTTGGGGCTGTTTGGTGAAAGTCAATGTGCCGATCCCCAAAAAGCGTAAGCTTGGACCAAAAACGATGGACTGCGTTAGTTTAGGCTATGCTTAGAACAGCATTGGCTATATATTTCCAGTAGTGAAATCTGAGGTACTTGGCCAGAAGGTCGGTACAATTATGGAGTCTAAAGATGCTACATTCTTCGAGGATATTTTTCCTATGAGAGATATGCAAAGCACTTCTAGACAGGAATCTGAGGAGACTCCTGAGCATGCTATCCCTGTGGAATATTATGAATGAACACATGATGATAATCCTGAGGAGGATCACGAGGAAACCCTTGGTAGGGGAAAGAGACAAAGGACTGCAAAGACCTTTGGTGATGATTTCTTCGTGTACCTCGTGGATGATACTCCGACTTCTATTTCAGAAGCGTCTGCCTCTCCAGAAGCTGAGTACTAGAAGGATGCGGTCCGTAGTGAGATGGATTGCATCATGGCTAATGGGACATGGGAGATCACTGACCGTCCCTATGGTTGCAAACCATTGGGATGTAAGTGGGTGTTTAAAAACAAGCTTAGGCCCGATTTTACGATTGAAAAGTACAAGGCTGGGCTTGTGGCCAAGGGCTATGACTAGAAAGAAGAGGAAGATTTCTTTGATACTTATTCACCTGTGGCTAGACTGACCACCATTCGAGTATTACTCTCGTTGGCGACCTCGCATGGTCTCCTCATCCACCAGATGGATGTTAAGATGGCTTTTTTGAATGGAGAGCTAAACGAGGAAATCTACATGCAACAGCCAGATCGCTTTGTGATAGATGGTCAGGAAAGAATGGTGTGTAGGTTGCTGAAATCTTTATATGGCCTGAAGAAAGCACCTAAGCAATGGCACGATAAGTTCAATACAACTCTGACATCTATTGGCTTTGTTGTTAATGAAGCTGACAAATGTGTATACTATCGCCATGGTGGGGATTACACTATGCTTGTATGTTAATGACATGCTGATATTCCGAACAAACCTCAAAGTTATTGAGGAGGTCAAGTCGTTTCTATCTCCAAACTTTGAGATGAAGGACCTTGGTGTGGTTGATGTTATCTTGAACATCAAGCTATAGATAGATAATGAGGGTGGGATCACACTTCAGCAATCCCATTATGTTGAGAAGGTGTTGATTCGCTTTGGATATTCAGACTGCACAACATCTCAAACACCATATGATCCTAGCGTGCTGATTCGAAAGTTTGAAGGCATGGCTAAAGATCAACTAAGATACTCTCAAATTATTGGTTCACTAGTGTACCTAGCGAGCGCAACAAGACATGACATCGCGTTTGCTATGAGCAAACTAAGCCAGTTTATTTCCAAACTGGGTGATGTACATTGGCATGCTATTGAAAGAGTTATGTGCTATCTTTTAAGGTACTATGAACTATGGACTTCACTATACCGGATACCCATCGGTACTTGAAGGGTATAGTGATGCGAATTGGATCTCTGATGCTGATGAGAAGAAGGCCACAACTGGGTATATGTTTACTCTTGGAGGTGGCGCTGTTTCCTGGAAGTCTTGCAAGCAAACGATCTTAACAAGATCGAAAATGCAAGTAGAATTAACAACATTAGACACATCTGGTGTCGAAGCAGGATGGCTTCAAGATCTTTTGATGGACTTGCCATTGGTTGATAAACTGGTTCCAGCTATCCTTATGAACTGTCACAATCTGACTGTCATCACCAAGGTGAAGAGTTCAAAGGACAACATGAAGTCCAACAAACACATAAGAATGAGATTAAAAGTTGTCAGAAAATTAAGAAAACTCCGGCGTGATAGCGTTGAGTATGTCCATATAGCTAAGAATCTAGCAGGTCCCTTTACAAAAGGGCTATCACGTGTTGTGATAGATAGTGCAACGAGGGAGATGGGTATGAGACCCACATGAGTTGCCATGATGGCAACCCAACCTATGTGATCGGAGATCCCGTGAAGTAGGACCCGGGAAAACAATCCAGAGTGAACTGAGGAGAGTAACTATACTAACCCACTTCGTTGGAGATGCAATACTCTCAATATTGTATGGTAGGGTGACTAATGTCTTAATGTGTTCCAAAGCTTATGTAAGCAAGATGCTATGCTACAGAGCGATCTTTGGAGGAACACACCTATATGAGCCTGACTGCTAGTCACAATCTATGAGATTGGGGTGATCTCTAGTAAGCTCATGAATAGGCCAGGAATGTGACTTATATGCTCCATCGGAGGGGTCAGCCTTCGGCAGCCTAGTACTAGTAATACATGTGGTGAAGCTTCTTTATGCCAAACTGACAATTCAAGGCTTAGTCCATTGTTCAGTTTTGAAGGAGTGTAGCTGCTTGCTCTAGGTGAAGTTCAACCTTAATAGGTCTTCACTAAAACACTGGTATATCAAAACAGTAATTGGAACAGAGGACACAATGGGTCCTCGAGATCTGGTGGGGATTGTTGAAATATGGGGTGGGCTTTAGGCCCATCCAACAATTTCAGAAAAATCTCTAAGGCCCATGTGGGTTATATGGCACTAGGTGTAGTGGGAAGTTTAGTCCCACCCCGCTAGTAGAGAAGTAGTTGGACCTCTTTATAAGGGTTTCTCTTCTACATGCTATTGGAGCTTGAGAATATAAGAGGCCCTCGCACGCTCCTCCTCTGCCGCCTGCCTCGCCATGCCTCGTCACGATGCGCCACGGGTTGCGGGAATGAGCCAAGCCGAGCTCACACCTACACGCTTATTTTTGCCAGTCGCTAACGGAGAGTTTCCGACAGCTAGGCCACGATCTGAGACGTCGGATCATGGGCTGTCACAGACCTGGACGTGGGTCGAGCCCACGTCTCTCCACGCGGCTGCGCCTATATAAGTGTGAGGTGTCTCCTAACCCTAGCCGCCACGAACAGATCACATCTGCTCCACGCGCACTACCCATCATCGTTCCTTTGTTGTTGCTGCCGTCGGTGACTCCATTCTATCTGGCGCATACACGGTCGACGAGAGATCTGGTCTCCAAAACCCTGCCCCTCCTGTTCATGTATAGGAGGGGGAAGAATATGTTTTTGGGAAGCGACTACGCGATTGCTTGTTGTTCGTCTACTTCGTATATGTCCGTGTCGCCCTCATCAACACCATGTCCACCAACGTCGAACATGCCGCCACAGAGAAATTTGAAGCCGACAATAAGGCCGATGAGGACGCTGCGGCTGCCGCCACCGTCGTCGCGGTTTCTTCCTGGCCCATCGAAGGATACATAGACAAAACACCGTGTCCCTAGTGTGCCTCTACTTGACTAGCTCATTAATCAAAGATGGTTAAGTTTCCTAGCCATAGACATGTGTTGTCATTTGATGAATGGGATCCCATCATTAGGAGAATGATTTGACGGACAAGACCCATCCGTTAGCTTAGCATAATGATCATTCAGTTTTATTGCTACTGCTTTCTTCATGTCAAATACATATTCCTCTGACTATGACATTATGCAACTCCCGGATACCGAAGGAATGACTTGTGTGCTATCAAATGTCACAACAAAACTGGGTGATTATAAAGATGCTCCACAGGTATCTCCGAAGGTGTTTGTTGGGTTCGCATAGATTGAGATTAGGATTTGTCACTCCGAGTATCGAGAGGTATCTCTAGGCCCTCTCGGTAATGCACATCATAAGAAGCTTTGCGAGCAAAGTGACTAATGAGTTAGTTTCAGGATGATATATTATGTAACAAGTAAAGAGACTTGTCGGTAACGAGATTGAACTAGGTATGAAGATACCGACAATCGAATCTCGGGCAAGTAACATACCGTTGATAAAGGGAATAACGTATGTCATCATAACGGTTCGACCAATAAAGATCTTCATAGAATATGTAGGAGCCAATATGAGCATCCAGGTGCCGCTATTAATCATTGATCGGAGAGGTGTCTCGGTCATGTCTAAATAGTTCTCGAACCCATAGGGTCCGCACGCTTAACATTTGATGAAGATTTTGTATTATATGAGTTATGTGATTCGGTGAACGAATCTTGTTCGGAATCCCGGATGATATCACGGACATGACAAGGAGTATCTAAATGGTCGAGAGGTAAATATTGATATATAGGATGATACTATTCGGACACCGGAAGTGTTCCGGGGGTATCCCCCTCCCCCCCTCCCCCCCCCGCTGACAAACTATATGGGCCTAATGGGCCAAGAGTGGGACAGACCAGCCCCTTAGGGACTGGTGCGCCCCCTATAGGCCGAAATAGGAGGAGAAGTAAAGGAGGGAAGGGAGAAGGAAAGGGGAGGATTCGGCCTGCCCCTTTCCTTCCCTCCCCCCTCTCTTTCCTTCCCCTCTGACACTTATGGAAGGGGGGAGGCCGACTTGAAGGAGGCGCCTAAGTAGGATCCCTCCTACTTGGGGCACCCCTTGCTGCTCCCCTCCCTCTCCCACCTATATATAACATTGAGGCGCCTAAGTATGGGGGCACCGCTAGAACACACAACATTGATTCCTAGTCGTGTGCGGCGCCCCCCTCCACAGTTTGCGCCTCCGGTCATAATCACGTAGTGCTAAGGCGAAGCCCTGCATGGATCACTTCACCATCACCGTCTCCATGCCATCGTGTTGATGCAAATCTCCCTCGACACTTTGCTGAATCAAGAGTTCAAGGGACGTCATCGAGCTGAATGTGTGCAGAACTCGGAAGTGTCGTTCGTTCGGTGCTTGATCGGTCGGAACGAGAAGAAGTTCGACTACATCAACCGCGTTGTCAAAGACTTTCGCTTTCGGTCCACGAGGGTACGTAGACACACTCTCCCCCTCTCGTTGTTATGCATCTCCTAGATAGATCTTGCGTGAGCATAGGAAATTTTTTGAAATTGCATGCTACATTCCCCAATAGTGGCATCCGAGCCAGGTCTATGCATAGATGATTGATACGTCTCCAACGTATCTATAATTTTTGATTGTTTCATGCTATTATATTACCCGTTTTGGATGTTTATGGGCTTTACTTTACAATTTTATATCATTTTTGGGACTAACCTACTAACCGGAGGCCCAACCCGAATTGCTGTTTTTTTCCTATTTCAGGGTTTCGAAGAAAAGGAATATCAAACGGAGTCCAAACGGAATGAAACCTTCGGAAGCGATCTTTTTAGAACAAACGTGATCCAGGGGACTTGGAGTGCAAGTCAAGAAACAATCGGGGAGGCCATGAGGGTGGAGGGCACGCCCCTGTCTCGTGGGCCCCTCGAGCATCCACCGACATACTTCTTCCTCACATATATACCCATGTACCCCGAAATCATCAGGGGATTCACCAAAAAACTATTTCCACCACCGTAACCGTCTGTATCCGCGAGATCCCATCTTGGAGCCGTCGCCGGCGCTCCACCGAGGGGGAATCCACCATGGAGGGCCTCTACATCAACTCCAAGGCCTCTCCGATGAGTTGTGAGTAGTTTACCACAGACCTCCGGGTCCATAGTTATTAGCTAGATGGCTTCTTCTCTCTCTTTGATTCTCAATACAAAGTTCTCCTCTCTCTTCTTGGAGATCTATTCAATGTAACTCTTTTTGCTGTGTGTTTCTCGAGATTCGATGAATTGTGGGTTTATGATCAAGTTTATCTATGAGAAATATTTGAATCTCCTCTGAATTCTTTTATGTGTGATTAAGTTATCTTTGCAAGTCTCTTCGAATTATCGGTTTGGTTTGGCCTACTAGATTGATCTTTCTTGCCATGGGAGAGGTGCTTAGCTTTGGGTTCAATCTTGCGGTGTCCTTTCCCAGTGACAGCAGGAGCAGCAAGGCACGTATTGTATTGTTGCCATTGAGGATCAAAAGATGGGGTTTATATCATATTGCATGAGTTTATCCCTCTACATCATGTCATCTTTCATAATGCGTTACTCTGTTCTTCATGAACTTAATACTCTAGATGCATACTGGATAGCGGTCGATGTGTGGAGTAATAGTAGCAGATTCAGGCAGGAGTCGGTCTACTTGTCACGGACATGATGCCTATATACATGATCATGCCTAGATAATCTCATAATTATTCGCTTTTCTATCAATTGCTCGATAGTAATTTGTTGACCCACCATAATAATTATGCTATCTTGAGAGAAGCCACTAGTGAAACCTAAGGCCCCCGGGTCTATCTCTTATTATATAAGCTTTCAATCTACATTTATTTGCATCTTTACTTTTCCAAGCTATATCATAAAATACCAAAAATATATTTATGTTATAATATTATCTCTATCAGATCTCACTTTCACAAGTGTCCGTGAAGGGATTGACAACCCCTTTATTGCATTGGTTGCGAGTTCTTTGTTTGTATGTGTAGGTGCGTGGGACTTGTGAGGAGCCTCCTACTGGATTGATACCTTGGTTCTCAGAAACTGAGGGAAATACTTACGCTACTGTGTTGCATCACCCTTTCCTCTTCAAGGAAAACCAACGCAAGCTCAAGATGTAGCAATGATATGCACGATTAGAACACAAAGAGTTGTAGGTGGTGATCGTCATACTGCTTACCACCAATGTCTTATTTTGATTCGGCGGTATTGTTGGATGAAGCGGCTCGGACCAACATGACATGACCACGTCCATGATACCGGTTCCACCGATAGACATGCAACTAGTTTTGCATAAAGGTGGCTGGCAGGTGTCTATTTCTCCAACTTTAGTTGAATCGAATTTGACTATGGCCGGTCCTTGTTGAAGGTTAAAACAACAAGAGAAAAAATCACTACAGGTCCATTTACTTGCGCTGGCGTTAGCTTTAGTCCATGTGGTTACAAATACCCGTAATACAGTCACTAAACTTGCTCTAGGGGGTCATCGACGGTCCATTATACGGTTTTGTGTATGTATGCGCTAAGCTGGCTCGAGTCAACCGATGCCAAGTGTGCATTGACTGCCACATGTGCCCAGCCGCTCGATTACGCATGCACGCACATTTTTGTTGCAAAACTGATAGTTATTAAAAGATCCCCCACCTAGTCCGATCGAGCAACCTGGTTGGATCAAGCCCACCCGCTCTGACCGAGCCACTCCGTTGCCCGCTTGGACCGAGCCCAACCCGCTGCCGCTCCCAATCCTAGCTCGCGGACTCCGTCATCGTCGCCTCTCTCCGCTGTCGTGTCATCGCCGTCGCCACCCTCTCTCCGTCGCCGCAGCCATTTCCACCGCCCTCTCTCCTCATGTCATCCTCGAGCTCTGTTCGATCTAGGCTACTTGGCCGCTCCATTGTGGTTCCATTGATCCCGTGCCTGGATTGTGGCGAGTAGGTCAAGTTCTACCCCTGTGGCACCGACGAGCACGAGGGGTGGGTCTTCTACAGCTGCACCAAGCACCAGGTCAAGTTCCTCTGCCCTAATAGTTACTGCATATGCATCAGATTGATCTATAAGGCTGCACAGGGTGCTGCAATTGGGTCAGATTAGGATACTGCAATTGGGTGTTGCTGAATATGCTTTGTTTAGTGTGTTTTATAGTTAACTGAATATGCCCTAATAGTTAACTGGACTTTGTAGTTAACTGAACTTTTTCAGTTTACTGAATATGCTGTGTTTCCTCTGTTTTATAAGCCACCTGTGATTTCTGGCGTTGGGAGCTTGAATATGTGCAGCATCTTGTTGAACATAGGGTTCTTGTTGGTGATGTTGTTGTGGATGCAATAGGAGCAGCTGAGGATAAAAGGGAGGAGCTTGAGAGGAAGAGGAATGAAGCAATGAACACAAGAATCATAGCTGGAAGAGGCATGGCTGGGAGAGGTGCTTTTGGGTCATTTGGCACACCTAGTGAGGAGAACTTTGCTACCAAGCAACAATTTCTATGCTGCTTGGATTTGGTAGAGAAATCCTACTGCTGCTGAAGCTGGTGATGGCTACTGTTATGGTGCTTTGTGTGTTGTGTTTCATAGTAGTCATGAAGAAGTTAGATGTAGTGAAATCAGTGAGCACACAAAGTAGATTAAGTACTTGTTTTGGGTTTGGATGCATGCTTTGATGGTTGTAATGGTTGCATGCTGTGATGGTTGTAATGGATAACTGATCAAGTATTATGAATACTGGAGTTATGTACCAATATTGTTATGTTATCTTGGAATGTTGAATATGTACCTATGTGATTATGTTACTACTTTGTTTAAACAGCAACACAACATGTATCAATTTAATTCTAATCATTTGACAACCAAATCCATTGCACTCCAAATTCAGTTGACATGCAAGATAAATTCAATTGACAACCAAATCCATTTCACAACATACTTGGACAAATTCAGTTTACACAAGGACAAGAACAAGATCCATTTCACAACATACTTGGACAAATTCAGTTTACACAGGGACAAGAACAAGATAAGTTCAGTCAAAATCATTCAGCATCCCCTTAAGTTTCTTTATCTTCTCCTTGGTCTCCTCTTTGTGTTTGAATAAGTCACCTATCATGTACTCAAGCTTTCTCTTCTCTTGCTTCAATTGATCCCTCTCCTGCATGACTTGGTCCCTCTCTTTCTCTGCCTTAGCCCTGAATACCTGATGAATGTTTGTTACTATTTTGTAAGTGCTCTTCTTCTTCTCAAGCTCTTCCTTCAGATCAACCAGAGCAATTTGTGTGTTGCCTAATTGGCTCATTGCCTGCTCCTTTTCAGCCACCAGCTTGGCAAAATCGAGCTTGAAATGTCTTTGCTCATTCTCCATTTTTGTCTTCTCTTCCATGATCTTCAAGTTCTCTTCAGCACTCAACACATTTTCTTTTAGCCTTTGTTTTGTCTCCTCTTCATACATGCTCCGTATGGTAGCTAGGCTCATCTTCAATGCTTCAGGCCACTCAGGGTCTATCCATTCCACATAGGTGCATTTAGGTACTTCCTATCATCCAAAGAAACATTCAGTTATCTGCAAATCTTCAGATAAAGCCACTGTAACTGTAAAATGATGATAAAATGGCACTATCATCTGGATTTTTACAAACCTTGTGTGCACAAGCCAGGAATCTTCTTCCATTGTCAACTGATTGAAAAGCCACATGATTCTCACACAAAGATCCATGCTCACATGTAAGGCTAGACAGATTTGTGGCCAAGCCAGTCCATTCTTTGCAAAAAATTGTTGCAGGAGGCTAAAAAAGAAAAGGTTGCATTTGTTAAGTATAGCCCTAGAAGTTGTTTAACCCTAGTTGTTGTTTAACCCTAGCTGCATGGAGGAGAGAACATGACTAACCTTTCTGGTCACTGAGTCATCTTCAGAAGAGGTTGGGAGATCATCGCAGGACACCATGGTTACTGCTGGAGACCAGGGAACAGGAGTAGACGAAGGGCAAATAGAGGAGGAAAATGGTGGATGAAGATAAAGATCTAGTGGAAGAGGAGGAAGAAGAAGGGGATCTGGTGGTGGTGGGCCTGGTGGTGGATCTGGTGGTTGCGTTGGTGGTGTTGGTCGACCAAAGGTGCATGCACAATGCAAGTTATAGGGTGTGCAAGTAAAAAAGATGAACCAGTAGGTGGACCAAAGGTGTTGAGCAAGTTAACTGAATTTGCTGACAAAATTCAGTTAACTTCGGTAGCATCAACAGACAAAATTCAGTTATCTTCTTTTGGATTGTAGCCTTGTATAGCAACAACACACTTTTGGATAGTTGCCTTATATAGCAACAAGACAAAGTTGAACTACTCAATGTTGACCAGTAAGTTAAATTAAATATCTGAACTACTCAATGTTGAACATCTTTTCAGTTAACTTTCAAAATTCAGTTAACAGATAAAGTTCAGTTAAGATCAACAGATAACCTTAGCAGCTTCTTCTTTTGGATTGTTGCCTTAGATAGAAATAAGACAATTTTGGATTGTTGCCTTATATAGCAACAAGAAAGCAACATCAACAGATAAGATCAACAAGATAGCCCATGAACACGTAACATCAACAAGCATCTAGAAGACAGCAGCATCAACAGCACAAACATAAGTTCACAGCACTCCATCATTGACACTTAGTTCAACAGCAAATAGTACTTCAACATTGCCAACAGAAATTATAAATAACTTATGTGTTGAATATACAAACACACCTAACAAAATTACACTATTTTATAACTTATATGCTAAAAATTTATATATTTCAGCATACCTAACTAACTGCAACTTCCATCTTCTTCATGTTGGCAGTTCATAGCACTCCATCTTCTTCATCTTCTTAAGTTCTACATCTTCTGGAGGTGCTCCGAGCGGCGAACCTCCATGTCAACTGCCACCTTCCTCTTCTCCTTCCTCTCTGGCTACACCGCGACGTCCATCTGTGCTTCCAAGGCCAACACCACCTCCACCTCCTGCTTGACAATGTTAGGAACATCGGGAAGCTGCTCGACGTCAATGGGGCAGTGCTTGTCAACCTCCCTGGTGAAGGGCGCCACCATCTGGACCTCCGGCTCGGGGATGATGGGCGCCGCCATCTGGACCTCTAGGTCGTCATCAGAGAGGACAATCACCTCCGGCTCCTCCCAGCCACTCGACCAGGACGAGTCGGTAGCGTAGCCAAAGTCATCGCCAGAGCAAGAGTCCTACTCCGAGTCGAACAAGATGTAATCGGAGACGTCGTCGCGCCCGAGGAGGTTGGGCTGGTAGTGGTCCCAGTAGGTCGTGTTGACAGGCGCGGAGACAGCCAGGTCGATGTTGTGGACGCGCTCTGCTCGCGAGCCAGCGCGTGACGTATCCGGCTACCGCGGCGCGGTGGTGGACCGGTACATCCATAATCGGGCTCGCTAGCTCGGGTCGTTGGAGCATCTCTCCTGCATCGTGAACTGGAGGACGAGCGCAGGAGGGATACCGAAGCGGTCAGTGCAGGCATGGTCCAGCTCGTTGTCAGTCATGACCTTGAGGAGGCCACGCGCGTGGTGACGCAGCATCACAATGCTCAGGAACCACTTCCCGATCTCCGTCAGGTCCGTGCGCATCGCCTCGTTGTTGCCTACGAGGTCATCGGTGACCCTCTGCCAGGCGGGGCTGTTCTCAATGTCCGCGACGGTGGTGTGGTGGTCAGCGGCGGCAGTTTGGTAGCGGGGTAACCGAGGCGATGTGGTTTGGTAGCAGGGTGGACTGGAGGTGAGTGGAGAGTGGAGAGGTGGGTGGGTGGGCTTAAAAGCACAGAAGGAAACCGAAAAGGCATGGGCCACTAGCAACTACTATAGTTAGTTTATGTTGGGGAACGTAGTAATTTCAAAAAAATATCCTATGCACACTCAAGATCATGGCGACGCATAGCAACGAGAGGGGAGAGTGTCAACCACGTACCCTCGTAGACCAAAAGCGGAAGCGTTATGACAACGCGGTTGATGTAGTCGTATGTCTTCACGATCGACCTATCCTAGTACCGAACGTACGACACCTCCGCGATCTACACATGTTCAGCTCGGTGACGTCCCACGAACTCACGATCTAGTAGAGCTTTGAGGGAGAGTTCCGTCAGCAAGACGGCGTGATGACGGTGTTGATGAAGCTACCAACACAGGGCTTCGCCTAAGCACCACAATGATATGACTGAGGTGGATTATGGTGGAGGGGGGCACCGCACACGGCTAAAAGATCAATGGTCAACTTGTGTGTCTAATGGGTGCCCCCCTCCCCCGTATATAAAGGAGTGGAGGAGGGGGAGGGGCGGCCCTCCTAGGCGCGCCCCAAGGGGAGTCCTTCCTCCACCACGAGTAGGACTCCAACCCTTCCAAGAGTAGGACTAGGAGAGAGGGAAGGAGGAGAGAGGGGGAAGGAAAGGGGGGCGCTGCTCCCCCCCCCCTCCTTGTCCAATTCCGACTAGAGGGGGAGGGGGTGTGCAACTGCCCTCGCCGCCCCTCCTCTTCTCCACTAAGGCCCAATAGGCCCATTACACTCCCCGGGGAGTTCCGGTAACCTCCCGGTACTCCGGTATTTGTCCGAACTTGCGCGGAACCCTTCCGAAGTCCAAACATAGTCATCCAATATATCGATCTTTATGTATAGACCATTCGAGACTCCTCGTCATGTCCCGGATCATATCCGAGACTCCGAACTACCTTCGGTACATCAAAACACATAAACTCATAATACTGATCGTCGCCGAACGTTAAGCGTGCGGACCCTACGGGTTCGAGAACTATGTATACATGACCGAGACACGTCTCTGGTCAATAACCAATAGCAGAACCTGGATACTCATATTGGCTCCTACATATTCTATAAAGATCTTTATCGGTCAAACCGCATAACAACATACGTTGTTTCCTTTGTCATCGTATGTTACTTGCCCGAGATTCGATCGTCGGTATCTCAATACCTAGTTCAATCTCGTTACCAATAAGTCTCTTTACTCGTTTCGTAATGCATCATCCCGCAACTACATTAGTCACATTGCTTGCATAATATCATAGTCATAGGAACATGTATAAGTCATGAAGAAACCAATAGCAACATACTAAAGGATCAAGTGCTAAGCTAACAGAATGGGTCAAGTCAATCACATCATTCTCTAATGATGTGATCCCGTTAATCAAATGACAACTCATG
Source organism: Triticum dicoccoides (assembly GCF_002162155.2). Lineage (NCBI taxonomy): Eukaryota > Viridiplantae > Streptophyta > Magnoliopsida > Poales > Poaceae > Triticum > Triticum dicoccoides. The sequence goes on along the minus strand of NC_041387.1, from coordinate 667,270,473 downwards.
TCTATGGCTAGGAAACTTAACCATCTTTGATTTAACGAGCTAGTCAAGTAGAGGCACACTAGTGACATTCTGTTTTCCTATATATTCACACATGTACTAAGTTTCCGGTTAATACAATTATAGAATGAATAATAAACATTTATCATGATATAAGGAAATATAAATAACAACTTTATTATCGCCTCTAGGGCATATTTCCTTCACCTTAGTACCTGCCCTTGATCAAAGCACTAGTACTTACCCCATTGGCATTGCCCACAACCTTCAACACCTCAGATCCTGGGTTCGAGACCCAGGCAAAACTTTTGTTGTTTGATTTTTAGTTTTTTCTTTCTTTCAACAAAATTTGGTACATATGTTCAATTTGCAGCAAATTCAGCAATACAAATTCAGTCCTAAAAATTTAGTGTGCCTCAAATTCAGCAAAGATGGACACAGAAGCAAAAATGCAATGTTGCATCAAGTTCAGTTTGCATCAAATTACTTATGGATGGTACATTTGAAATGAGCTACATTTGATCTCTAGTGGTTTCTTCACTGAATGAACTACATTTGAGCTTAATGAGCATCAAATTACTCAATGAACCACTTACTGAATGAACTACATTTGAGCTATGCTAGTTTGAAACACTCCGATTTAAGTTTCTGCCAAAAAACACTGAATTACAAGTGCAACAGCACTGATTCATCTGAACTCATCAAACATGTTGACTCTTTTCTTCTTGGGCACACGTCCACTCGACTCTCCTACTTGCTTCTTCTCTTCAGCTCTTCTTCTCTTGGCCTCTTCTTGTTGTTTCTTCTTTGCTTCTTGATCTTGTTTTTTCTTCAGTGATGCAATAGCTCTCTTTGCTTCTTGCTCTTCTCTTCTCTTCATTGCTGCCTCTGCCTTAGCTGCAATTGCTTCAATTGCCCTGGCATCCTTCTCTTCTTGTATTGCTGCTTTTCTTGTTGTTGAAGCTTCCATCTTTGCTGTTGTTTCCTCAGCCTTCTTCTCTTTTGCTTCTCTTCTTCTTCTGGCTGCCTTCTCTGCTCTCCCGATAGCAATTTCCTGCCTCTTTGCTTCAGCCTCCTCTGCTCTCCTCTCTGCCATCTCATTCATTGCCTCTAGTGCTTCATCTCTCCTCGCTGCAATCTGCCTTTCTTTGTCTCTTTTCATCTTCAACAACTTCATGGTCAGGTTGCCACCATTTGTAGCTGTTGTTGTATGTGCTGAAGCTTAAGAACTGGATGCCTGTAATATGAATGATGAATCTGGCAGAGTGCCTTCAGTTTCTTCTCTAGGTACAGGCCTAGACTGCTGCATCTTAAGAAGCATTGTACATCCAAAGTCTTGCACCTGTGCATAGCCAATCATCAAATGCTATCATCACTAGTGTATCATATTAAATACAACCTAAAAGAAATGGACAAAAAAGATTAGAATTTACCTAAAAAACAACTGGTGTATCATAGTCATCCTCTTGTTGCTGCACTGGGCAATCATTCTGTGTGGCATTGACATCCTCCTATGTAAGTTGACCATCATCTTGTGTTACCTGAACCTCCTCCTGTGTGACTTGCCTATCATCTTGTGTGACATGAACCTCCTCCTGTGTGACTTGCCCATCATCTTGTGTGACATGAACCTCCTCCTGTGTGACTTTCCCACCATCTTGTTGTGCCATAACTGGTTCATCATCAGACACATCCTCAGGAATAGCCCTTGGCCCCCTTCTCACTGGTAGTTTTGGCAAAATGCCAGCTTTTCTAGTATTACATCCTTTGATGTTGTGGCCTTGTTCATGGCAGTATGAACATGTTATTGTGCCTCCATGTCTGGTCAGTACCTTTGTGCCATTTTTCTTTTCAATCTCATAAGGCTGCTTTCTCTTACTCTTGTTTCAAGGCCTCCCAACTTTCTTTTCAAAGACAGGTGGTTTGATTTCACAAGCATTCATCTTCTGCCACTCACTCCTATCTATGCAAGGCTTGATAATTGGCTTGTATGCTAACTTGAATGCTTCTATACTGTAGCAGGAGTGCACCAAACTCTCTGGGTCAATTCTCTCATGTCTACAGCATGTAATTGCATGCTGGCATGGAACTCCTCTAAAATCCCACCTTTTACATGTACAACTCTCTTCCTTGAGGTCAACAATGTATGTCTTGCTCCTATTGTCAACCTGGAAGATGCCATCACTAGCCCCAGAAACCATGCATATAGTTGCCAGCTCTATATTACTTTCAATTCTTTTTCTTATTTTGGGCATACAGAACCAGGCCAGTTCTCTGCCTCTTTTCTTTTGTTGTAGAATCTGACCATGAGCTGGGTTTTGATTTTCTCAATCATTGATCTGAGATGCATCTCCCTGGCCTCAAGAATATATTTGTTGAAAACCTCACAGTTGTTGTTCAGAAGGATATCACACTTGACCAAGTCTCTTTGGAAGCCCCTAACCCAAGTGTTGGGTGGTAGCTGCTCAAGCCATGTGTATGCTTCTAGGCTGATGACCTTCATTTCCTCCATGCTTTCAGCCCACAGCTCTGGTGTTGTGCTCCTTGCACACTTCCACAACTAGTTCTTGAGAACATCTCCTTTGTGTGTTTGCTGAAAATTCTGCCATATATGCCTAACACGGTGTTTGTGCTCTGCATCAGGAAAGTGTTGCCTCACTCCCTTGATCAGCCCCTTTTGCTAGTATGACATTATAGTCCATGGCTCTGTGTTCAGAATTCCCAAGTCACTCTTCAGGTTTGACAGAAACCATTTCCATGTGTCAGTATTCTCTACCTCAACAACTGCAAAAGCTAGAGGGTAAATGCAGTCATTAGGGTCCATGCCAACATCACATAGCATAACACCTCCATACTTTGTCTTCAGGTGGCATCCATCCAAACAAATGATAGGCCTACAGGCTTGCATGAAACCCCTTTTGCGGGCATCCAGAGAGAAATAAAAACTTCCAAATATGCCATCATTGACACCTACATAGAAAGAGCTGCCTAGGTTTGATCTTTTGAATTCTGCTGCATAATCCCACATACTGTTATACTGCTCTAACTCATCTCCTTCAATGACTTTCTTCACTAGTCTCGTAGACCTTCTAAGTTTGCTCCTAGTTGTTGTCATGTTCCAGTCCTTCTGAACAACCCTTGAAAAATTCTTCATGTTCATGTTTTCATCTGCTCTGAATGAATCAAGATACTTTACTGCCATGAAGGGAGCAGTGAATGACTTGACACTCCATTTCTTTATGCATGTATGATTTGGGTTATACTTCTTGATCATGAAGCAGTTGATTCTCCCATCAAATGATGCATACAAAGACCATGGACACCCATCTTCACAAATGCCTTTAACTCTTTTCCTATCATTTCTGGGGCACTTGATGTCAACCCTTTCATGACAGCTATACTCCTTGATGGCCCTCCTCGGTAACTCAACACTAGAAAATGTCTGACCCACTTTGAACTTTGGTTTAGCCAGGTCCTCTTCTCTTAAACTTTTGAAATTCAGCTTAACCTTATCTTCATTAGATGAAGGCAAGCATATGTCCACATATTTAGTAGGATCATCAGCTTCTTCTTGGACTACTTTACCTTTGCCTTTGTCACAATCAACATTTTTGTCAAACAAGTCATCATCATCTTGCAGATCAATGTCTGAATCAACAATTTGTGGAATGTAATCTTCATCTGAATCTTGCATTACTGAACAACCAACTGTGTCTGCTGCATCCATGTTCAAACACCTAGAGGATTTCCTGGCCCTAAACCCAAACTGAGATGAAAGATAAGTAGTTCCTGGCTGGGGTGGACTTGGTATGAAATCACCTTCTTCTGACTCTGCTCCACTTTCTGACTCTGTTTCATCTTGCCCATGCTCTTGATCAGGCTCATGCTCTTGATCATGCTTAGGCAGCTCCTGTTCCACTTAAGGGAGCTCAGCCTGCTCCTGTTCCACTAGAGTGAGCTCAGCCTACTCCTCGTGCTGCTGTTGTGTCTGCTCTTCTTGCTGGTGGTGTGCCTTCTCCTTCTTGGGCCTCATTCCACTGAATTTGGAAAATGGAGGATCCTCATCATCAGAATGAACAGGAACAGGAGAAATATATGATGTTAGGCTCTCATCATGATCAAGAAATAATTGCTGAAAATGATTCCCATTAAGAACACAATCCTTCATGTTCTCTGTCAGAGTGTTGTCTCCCATCTTAATCTCTCTTAATCCATTCTTGTACACTGTCGACCCAGGAACACACCAATAAGCCTTGATCCTGTCCTCAAACTCATACCCAATTTCCTCAACCAGACTAACAACCATAGTAGGTGTCCAATTATCTATGTCACAGTAGTCATACCAGTTGGAGTGGCCTTTGTGGTAATCCATATGCTTGCCTGCACAAAGGAAATAGCCACCATGTATGAGCTCAACAGAGAACTGGTTGCTTAGGGGTCCTACAAAACATTCAAAGTTGCAATGTTCAGAAAAGATAAGCAGAGACATTTATGAAGGTTCAGTCAAGCTGAAAATATCCAGTTAACTCCAAAAGTTTAGTTATTGTATTAAACCACCAGTAGCTCAGTTAACTGATTAAGCAGTACCTAACCAAGGGTACTGAGCAAGCAGTAAAGTAATGTAATTGGACCAAAACAAGAAAAGTGGCAATGCTCAATGTCAATGTTCAGCTATTGTACTAAATCAAGTTCAGACATTTCAATATTCAATAGGTTAACACATATAAATTCAGTTATCTTATAGAGCAAATTTCATACATGTTGCAGAAAGAAAGTACAGATTCATGACCTCCACTGACCAAATATATGATATTTCATGGGCAAAATGATCATCTCATGCGCAAAACGATCATCTCATATCATGATCAAGAACCAGGCCATATAAAGCAAAGAAACAGGGGAGAAGCGAGCATGGCCTCCCCCTAACATGCTCCAAAATCAAACCCTAATTTTGCTATGCAAACCCTAGACCATGTCTAGATACAAGATCCATAGCACATCAGAAACCCTAGCTTTGATTTGTGGCCCTGCTAAATGTCCGCTGCTAAAACCCTAAATCCTACACCATCCGTGGCAAAAAGAGAGAGAAATAGCCCAAACCCTAGCAGTTGTGCACAATTGACTCACACGCAAGCTCTTCTCTGGAGCTTTCATGGACAGATCGAGCACAGAACCTGCCGGCGACGGTGACGTATCATAGAGGGGCGGTGAGGCATGGTCATCACGACGCGACGGTGCAAGAGGGACGTCACGCAGGCCCCTCCCACATGGCATGGACGGCAGGGGTGCAGCGTCCGACGACGAGCTCATGGTGTCGTCACCACGCTCGCCCACGCCGGAGACGGAACCACCTCGGCAGCGACGACGAACCAGGGGAGAAGGGAGAAGTAGGAGAGTGGCTCGGTTGGAGCGGGTGGGCTCGATCCGACCAGATGGCTAGATCGGACCAGGTGGGGGATCTTTTAATAACTGTCAGTTTTGCAAAAAAAACTGCGTGCATGCATAATCGAGCGGCTGGGCACATGTGGCAGTCAATGCAGACTTCGCATCGGTTGACTCAAGTCAGCTCAGTGCATACGTACATAAAACCGTATAATGGACCGTAGATGACCCCCTAGAGCAAGTTTGGTGACTGTATTACGGGTATTTGTAACCACAGGGACTAACGCTAACGCCAGTGCAAGTAAATGGACCTACAGTGACTTTTTCTCAAACAACAAACTTGATAAATCACCGTTGTGGTTATTTGCCGTAGTAAGAACGTTTTTTTCTAGAAGCCCGTAGCAGCCACGTAAAACTTGCAACAACAAAGTAGAGGACGTCTAACTTGTTTTTTGCAGGGCATGTTGTGATGTGATATGGTCAAGGCATGATGTGATATACGTTGTTGTATGAGATGATCATGTTTTGTAAAAGTTATTGGCAACTGGCAGGATCCTTATGATTGTCACTTTACTGTATGAAATGCAAATGCCATGTAATTTATTTACTTTATCACTAAGTGGTAGCGATAGTTGTAGAAGCAATAGTTGGCGAGACGACCACGACACTACGATGGAGATCAAGGTGTTGGGACGGTGACGATGGAGATCATGACGTTGCTTTGGAGATGGAGATCAAAAGCACAAGATGATGATGGCCATATCATGTCACATATTTTGATTGCATGTGATGTTTATCTTTATGCATCTTATTTTTCTTAGTACGGCGGTAGCATTATAAGATGATACCTTAACTAAATTTCAAGGTATAAGTGTTCTCCCCGAGTATGCACCGTTGCGAAAGTTCATCGTGCTGAGACACCACGTGATAATTGGGTGTGGTAGGCTCTATGTTCACATACAACGGGTGCAAGATAGTTTTGCACATGTGGAATACTCGGGTTAAGCTTGACGAGCCTAGCTTGTACATACATGGCCTCGAAACACTAGAGACCAAAAGGTCGAACGTGAATCATATAGTAGATATGATCAACATAGAGATGTTCACCATTGATGACTACTCCATCTCACGTGATGATCGGACATGTTTTAGTTGATTTGGATCATGTATCATTTGGATGACTTGAGGGATGTCTATCTAAGTGGGAGTTCTTAAGTAATATGATTAATTGAACCTAATTTATCATGAACTTAGTCTTGATAGTTTTTGTATATCTATGTTGCACATCAATGGCCTGCGCTACCGTTCCCTTAAATTTTAATGTGTTCCTAGAGAAAGATAAGTTGAAAGATGATGGTAGCAACTACACGGACTTGGTCTGTAACTTGAGGATTATCCTCATTGCTGTGCAGAAAAATTATGTCCTTGATGCACCGCTAGGTGAAAGGCCTGCTGCAGGAGCAGATGCTGATGTTATGAACGTCTAGCAAGCTCGATCTGATGACTACTTGATAGTTCAGTATGCCATGCTTTACAGCTTAGAATCGGGACTTCAAAGACGTTTTGAACGTCATGGACCATATGAGATGCTCCCAGAGTTGAAGTTAATATTTCAAGCAAATGCCTGAGTTGAGAGATATGAAGTCTCCAACAAGTTATATAGCTGCAAGATGGAGGAGAACTATTCTGTTAGTGAACACTTATACGTCTCCAACGTATCTATAATTTTTGATTGTTACATGATATTATATTACCTGTTTTGGATGTTTATGGGCTTTATTTTACACATTTATATCATTTTTGTGACTAACCTACTAATGGGAGGCCCAGCCCGTATTGCTGTTTTTTTGCCTATTTCAGTATTTCGAAGAAAAGGAATATCAAACGGAGTCCAAACGGAATGAAACCTTCGGGAGCATGATTTTTGGAACGAACGTGATCCAGAGGACTTGGAATGCAAGTCAAGAAGCAGCCGAAGCTTCCACGAGATAGGAGGGCGCCCCCCCCCCTATAGGGCGCTCCCCCTGTCTCGTGGGCCCCTCGGGCGTCCACCGACATACTTCCTCCTCCTATATAAGCCTACGTACCCCGAAAACATCCAGGGAGCAGACGAAACACATTTTCCACCACCGTAACCTTCTGTATCTGCGAGATCCCATCTTGGAGCCTTCGCCGGCACTCTGCCGGAGGGGGAATCGACCATGGAGGGCTTCTACATCAACACCATAGCCCTTCCCATGAGTTGTGAGTAGTTTACCACAGACCTACGGGTCCATAATTATTATCTAGATGGCTTCTTCTCTCTTTTTGGATCTCAATACAATGTTCTCCCCCTCTCTTGTGGAGATCTATTTGATGTAATCTCTTTTTGCGGTGTGTTTGTCGAGATCCGATGAACTGTGGGTTTATGATCAAGTTTATCTATGAATAATATTTGAATCTTCTTTGAATTCTTTTATGTATGATTGAGTTATCTTTGCAAGTCTCTTCGAATTATCAGTTTGGTTTGGCCTACTAGATTGATCTTTCTTGCCATGGGAGAAGTGCTTAGCTTTGGGTTCAATCTTGCGGTGTTCTTACCCAGTGACAGAAAGGGTTGCAAGACACGTATTGTATTGTTGCCATCGAGGATAAAAAGATGGGGTTTATATCATATTGCTTGAGTTTATCCCTCTACATCATCTTGCTTAATGCGTTACTCTGTTCTTATGAACTTAATACTCTAGATGCATGCTGGATAGCGGTCGATGTGTGGAGTAATAGTAGTAGATGCAGGAAGGAGTCGGTCTACTTGTTGCGGACATGATGCCTATATACATGATCATGCCTAGATAATCTCATAATTATTCGCTTTTCTATCAATTGCTTGATAGTAATTTGTTCACCCACCGTAATACTTATGCTATCTCGAAAGAAGCCTCTAGTGAAACCTATGGTCCCGGGTCTATCTCTTATCATATTTGCTTCCAATCTACTTTTATTTGCATCTTTACTTTCTGCATCTATATTATAAAATACCAAAAATATATTTATCTTATCATTTTATCTCTATCGGATCTCACTTTCGCAAGTGGCCATGAAGGAATTGACAACCCCTTTATCGCGTTGGTTGCGAGTTCTTTGTTTGTTTGTGTAGGTTCGTGGAACTTGTTGAGGAGCCTCCTACTGGATTGATACCTTGGTTCTCAAAAACTGAGGGAAATACTTACGCTACTGTGCTGCATCACCCTTTCCTCTTCAAGGAAAACCAACGCAAGCTCAAGACGTAGCAAGAAGGATTTCTGGCGCCGTTGCCGGGGAGGTCTTCGCTCAAGTCAAGACATACCAAGTACCCATCACAAATTCATCTCCCTCACATTTACATTATTTGTCATTTGCCTCTTGTTTTCCTCTCCCCCACTTCACCCTTGCCGTTTTATTCGCCCTCTCTTTCCCAATCTTCTCCTCTCTCTTTTGCTTGCCTTTTTCTGTTTGCTTGTGTGTCGGATTACTTGTTGCCATGGCGCAAGATAATACCAAATTGTGTGATTTCTCGAATACCAATAATAATGATTTCCTTAGTACTCCAATTGCTCCTCTTAATGATGTTGAGTCTTGTGAAATCAATACTGCTTTGCTGAATCTTGTTATGAAAGATCAATTCGCCGGCCTTCCTAGTGAAGATGCTGCTACTCATCTAAACAATTGTGTTGATTTGTGTGATATGCAAAAGAAGAAAGATACGGATAACGATATTGTTAAATTGAAGTTATTTCCGTTTTCACTTAGAGATCATGCTAAAGTTTGGTTTTTGTCTTTGCCTAAAAATAGTATTGATTCTTGGAACAAGTGCAAAGATGCTTTTATCTCTAAGTATTTTCCTCCCGCTAAGATTATCACTCTTAGGAACGATATTATGAATTTTAAACAACTTGATCATGAGCATGTTGCCCAATCTTGGGAAAGAATGAAATTGATAATTCGCAATTGCCCTACTCATGGTTTGAATTTATGGATGATCATACAAAAATTTTATGCCGGTTTGAACTTTGCTTCTAGAAATCTCTTAGATTCGGCCGTGGGAGGCACGTTTATGGAAATCACGTTAGGGGATGCTACAAAACTTCTTGATAATATTATGGCTAATTATTCTCAATGGCACACCAAAAGATCTTCTAGTAAAAAAAGTACATGCTATAGAAGAAATCAATGTTTTGAGTGGAAAGATGGATGAACTTATGAAGTTGTTTGCTACTAAAAATAATCCTCTTGATCCCAATGACATGTCTTTGTCTACTTTGATTGATAATAATAATGAATCTATGGATGTGAATTTTGTTGGTACGAATAGTTTTAGAAACAATGCCTATAGAGGAAACTTTAATGCTAGACCGTTCCCTAGTAATTCCTCTAATAATTATGGAAATTCCTACAATAATTCTTATGGTAATTTTAATAAGATGCCCTCTTATTTTGAGAATAATGTGAAAGAATTTATGATTTTCAAAAGAATTTTAATGCTTTGCTTGAAGAAAAATTGCTCAAAGTTGATGATTTGGCTAGGAACATTGATAGACTTTCGCTTGATGTTGATTCTCTTAAAATTAGATATTCTTCTCCTAAGCATGATATCAATGATTCTCTCAAAGCAATGATAATTTCCATTGATGAGTGTAAGGAAAGAACCGCTAGATTGCGTGCTAAAAAAGATAGCTTTATAAAAGCGTGTTCTTCTAGTTTACATGAAAATAATGATGAAGATCTTAAAGTTATTGATGCGTCTCCTATTAGATCTATGTTTTGCAATATGAATCTTGATAGTTATGGGACTGATGATGAGTCAACTTACCTAGAAGGCGTCCCAAGAATTCGGAGTTTTTAGATCTTGATGCAAAATTTGGTAAAAGTGGGATTGGAGAGGTCATGACTTTAAATAGTATTGAACCCACTATCTCGGATTTCAAGGAATTTGATTATGATAACTGTTCTTTAGAAGGTTGTATTCCCTTGTTGCAATCCGTTGTTAATTCTCCTCATGCTTATAGTCAAAATAAAGCTTTTACCAAACATATCGTTGATGCCTTGTTGCAATCTTATGATGAAAAACTTAATTTGGAAGTTTCTATACCTAGAAAACTTACTGATGAGTGGGAACCTACTATAAAGATTAGAATTAAAGATCATGAGTGTTTTGCTTTGTGTGATTTGGGTGCTAGTGTTTCCACAATTCCGAAAACTTTATGTGATATTCTAGGTTTCCATGATCTTGATGATTGCTCTTTAAATTTGTACCTTGTGGATTCCACCATTAAAAAGCCAATGGGAAGGATCAATGATGTTCTAATTGTTGCAAATAGAAATTTGGTGCCCGTTGATTTTATCGTTCTTGGTATAGATTGCAATCTGTCTTGCCCTATTATTCTGGGTAGACCTTTCCTTAGAACGATTGGTGTGATTATTGATATGAAGGAAGGGAATATTAGATTCCAATTTCCATTAAAGAAAGGCATGGAGCACTTTCCAAGAAATAAAGTCAAATTACCTTATGAATCTATCATGCGAGCTACTTATGAATTAAGTGCCAAAGATGGCACTACTTAGATCTATCTTCGTTTTTATGCCTAGCTAGGGGCGTTAAACAATAGCGCTAGTTGGGAGGCAACCCAATTTTCTTTGTGTTTTTTGTTTTTGTTTCTGTTTAGTAATAATTTTTTCTTCTACTTTCTGTTTAGAGGTGTTTTTATCTTTTAATTAGTATTTGTGCCAAGTAGAACCTATAGGATAAACTATGATGATAGTTGATTTGATTCTGCTGAAAAACAGAAACTTTGCGCTCACGAGAAAAAATTCAATAAATCACAGAAACGTTATTTTGCATTGATTCTTTTTGATGCTGATCAATACACAAATTGTACAGTACTTCCTATTTTGGTAGGATTTTTAGAGTTCCAGAAATTTGCGTTAGTTACAGATTGCTACAGACTGTTCTGTTTTTGACAGATTCTGTTTTTCGTGTGTTGTTTGCTTATTTTGATGCATCTATGGCTAGTAAAATAGTTTATAAACCATATGGAAGTTGGAATACAGTAGGTTTAACACCAAAATAAATAAATAATGAGTTCATTACAGTACCTTATGTGGTGGTTTTGTTTTCTTTCACTAACGGATCTTATAAGATTTCCTGATGAGTTTTGTGTTGTAAAGTTTTCAAGTTTTGGGTAAAGCTTTTATGGACTATGGAATAAGGAGTGGCAAGAGCCTAAGCTTGGGGATGCCCAAGGCACCCCAAGATATTCAAGGATAGCCAAAAGCCTAAGCTTGGGGATGCCCCGGAAAGTCATCCCCTCTTTCGTCTTCGTTCATTGGTAACTTTACTTGGAGCTATATTTTTATTCGCCACATGATATGTGTTTTGCTTGGAGCATCGTGTATTATATTAGTCTTTGCTTTTTAGTTTACCACAATCATACTTGCTGTACAAACCTTTTGGGAGAAGCCTATTTTATTATAATTTGCTAGAATGCTATGTGCTTCACTTATATCTTTTTGAGCTTGATATTTTTGCTCTAGTACTTCACTTATATCTTTTTGAGCACGGTGGTAACTTAATTTTGAAGAAATTGCTAGTCTCTAATGCTTCACTTATATTATTTTGAGAGTCTTTTAGAACAATATGGTTTGCTATGGTTACAAATTTGGTCCTAGAATGATGAGCATCCAAGTTGGGTATAATAAAAACTATCATAGAAGAGAATTGGGTGCTATGATCAATTTGTTTCTTGATAATTGTTTTGAGATATAAAGGTAGTAATGTTAGGGTCATGCTAGTGGATAATTATGAAACTGAGAAATACTTTTGTTGAAGTTGGCAAGTCCCGTAGCATGCACATATAGTAAAAGTTGTGTGACAAATTTGTTGCATGAGGTGCTCTTTTGATTGCCTTCCTTATGAGTGGCAGTCGGGGACGAGCGATGGATTTTTCCTACCAATCTATCCCTCTTGGGGCATGCGTAGTAGTACTTTGCTTCGAGGGCTAAGTAGATTTTTGCAATAAGTATATGAGTTCTTTATGACTAATGTGAGTCCATGGATATACGCACACTCATCCTTTCACTTTGCTAGCTTTTCTTATTACCGCGCAACTTTCGCCGGTATCATGTACCCATTATTTACCTTCCTCAAAACAGCCACCATACCTACCTATTATGGCATTTCCATAGACATTCCGAGATATATTGACATGCAACTTTCCACCGTTCCGTTTATTATGACACGTTTCATCATTGTCATATTGCTCTTTGCATGATCATGTAGTTGACATCGTATTTGTGACAAGGCCACCTTCATAATTTTCATACATGTCGCTCTTGATTCATTACATATCCCGGTACACCGCCGGAGGCATTCATATAGAGTCATATCTTGTTCTAGCTTTGAGTAGTAATTTTTGAGTTGTAAATCAATAAAAGTGTGATGATCTTCATTATTAGAGCATTGTCCCAGTGAGGAAAGGATGATGAAGACTATGATTCCCCCACAAGTCGGGATGAGACTTCGAACTTTATAAAAATAAAAAGAGGCCAAAGAAGCCCACCAAACAGGAAAAAAGAAGAAAAAAGAAGAAAAAAAGAGAGAAAGAAAAAAAAGGAAAAAAAAAAGAAAAAAAGAAAATGAGAGAAAAAGAGAGAAGGGACAATTGCTACTATCTCTTTTTCCACACTTGTGCTTCAAAATAGCACCATGATCTTCATGATAGAGAGTCTCCTATGTTGTCATTTTCATATACTAGTGGGAATTTTTCATTATAGAACTTGGCTTGTATATTCCAATGATGGGCTTCCTCAAAGTGCCCTAGGTCTTCGTGAGCAAGTAAGTTGGATGCACACCCACTTAGTTTCTTTTGTTGAGCTTTCATACATTTATAGCTCTAGTGCATCCGTTGCATGGCAATCCCTACTCACTCACATTGATATCTATTGATGGGCATCTCCATAGCCCGTTGATACGCCTAGTTGATGTGAGACTATCTTCTCCCTCTTTTTGTCCTTACAACCACCACAATAGACCATCATAGTCCTATGTCCATGGCTTGCGCTCATGTATTGCGTAAGAGTTGAAAAAAAGTTGAAGCACATTAAAAAGTATGAACCAATTGCTCGGCTCGTCATCGGGGTTGTACATGATGGGAGTATTTTGTGTAATGAAAATGAAGCATGGCCTAACTATATGATTTTGTAGGGATAAGCTTTCTTTGGCTATGCTATTTTGATAGGACATGATTATTTGTTAGTATGCTTCGAAGTATTATTATTTTTATGTTTTATAAGCTTTTATCTTGAATCATTTGGATCTGAACATTCATGCCACAATAAAGAAAATTAAATTGAGAATTATGCTAGGTAGCATTCCACATCAAAATTTTCTTTTTTATCATTTACCTACTCGAGGACGAGCAGGAATTAAGCTTGGGGATGCTTGATACGTCTCCAACGTATCTATAATTTTTTATTGTTTCATGCTAATATATTACCTGTTTTGGATGTTTATGGGCTTTATTTTACACATTTATATCATTTTTGGGACTAACCTACAAACTGGAGGCCCAGCCCGTATTGCTGTTTTTTTGCCTATTTCAGTATTTCGAAGAAAAGGAATATCAAACGGAGTCCAAATGGAATGAAACCTTCGGTAGCGTGATTTTTGGAACGAACGTGATCTGGAGGACTTGGAGTGCAAGTCAAGAAGCAGCCGAAGTTTCCACGAGATAGGAGGGCGCCCCCCCCCCCTATAGGGTGCGCCCCTGTCTCGTGGGCCCCTCGGGCATCCACCGACGTACTTCCTCCTCCTATATAAGCCCACGTACCCCGAAAACATCTAGGGAGCAGAAAAAACATAATTTCCACCACCGTAACCTTTTGTATCTGCGAGATCCCATCTTGGAGCCTTCGCCGGCACTCTGCCAGAGGGGGAATCGACCATGGAGGGCTTCTACATCAACACCATAGCCCTTCCGATGAGTTGTGAGTAGTTTACCACAGACCTACGGGTCCATAGTTATTAGGTAGATGGCTTCTTCTCTCTTTTTGGATCTCAATACAATGTTCTCCCCCTCTCTTGTGGAGATCTATTTGATGTAATCTCTTTTTGCGGTGTGTTTGTCGAGATCCGATGAATTGTGGGTTTATGATCAAGTTTATCTATGAATAATATTTGAATCTTCTCTGAATTCTTTTATGTATGATTGAGTTATCTTTGTAAGTCTCTTCGAATTATCAGTTTGGTTTGGCCTACTAGATTGATCTTTCTTGCCATGGGAGAAGTGCTTAGCTTTGGGTTCAATCTTGCGGTGTTCTTACCTAGTGACAGAAAGGGTTGCAAGACATGTATTGTATTGTTGCCATCGAGGATAAAAAGATGTGGTTTATCATATTGCTTGAGTTTATCCCTCTACATTATGTCATCTTGCTTAATGCGTTACTCTGTTCTTATGAACTTAATACTCTAGATGCATGCTGGATAGCGGTCGATGTGTGGAGTAATAGTAGTAGATGCAGGCAGGAGTCGGTCTACTTGTTGCGGACGTGATGCCTATATACATGATCATGCCTAGATAATCTCATAATTATTCGCTTTTCTATCAATTGCTCGACAGTAATTTGTTCACCCACCGTAATACTTATGTTATCTCGAAAGAAGCCTCTAGTGAAACCTATGGCCCCCGGGTCTATCTCTTATCATATTTTCTTCCAATCTACTTTTATTTGCATCTTTACTTTCTGCATCTATATTATAAAATACCAAAAATATATTTATCTTATCATTTTATCTCTATCAGATCTCACTTTCGCAAGTGGCCGTGAAGGGATTGACAACCCCTTTATCGCGTTGGTTGCAAGTTCTTTGTTTGTTTGTGTAGGTTTGTGGGACTTGTTGAGGAGCCTCCTACTGGATTGATACCTTGGTTCTCAAAAACTGAGGGAAATACTTACGCTACTGTGTTGCATCACCCTTTCCTCTTCAAGGAAAACCAACGCAAGCTCAAGACGTAGCAAACACATACTCAGAATGTCTGGATATCATAATCACTTGACTCAGCTAGGAGTCAATCTTCCAGATGATTGTGTCATTGACAGAGTTCTCCAATCACTGCCACCAAGCTATACAGGCTTCGTGATGAACTATAATATGCAAGGGATGGAAAATCCTATTCCCTAGCTCTTCGCAATGCTCAAAGCTTCGGATGTAGAAATCAAGAAGGAGCACCAACTATTGATGGTTAACAAGACCACTAGTTTCATGAAAAAAGGGCAAAGGAAAGAAGGGCAACTTCAAGAAGAGTGGCAAGCAAGTTGTCACTCCTGGGAAGAAGCCCAAAGATGGACCCAAGCTTGAAACTGAGTGCTTCTACTACAAAGGGACTAGTCACTGGATGTGGAACTGCCCCAAGTATTTGGCGGATAAGAAGTATGGCAAAGTGAACAAAGGTATATTTGATATACATGTTAATGATGTGTACCTTACTAATGCTCGTAGTAGTGCCTAGGTATTTGATACCGGTTCGGTTGCTCATATTTGTAACTCAAAACAGGGACTAAGGATTAAACAAAGATTGGCTAAGGACGAGGTGACGATGTGAGTCGGGAATGGTTCCAAGGTCGATGTGATCGCCGTCGGCAAGCTACCTCTACATCTACCTTCGGGATTAGTTTTAGACCTGAATAATTGTTATTTGGTGCCAGCGTTGAGCATGAACATTATATATGGATCTTGTTTAGTGCGAGACGGTTATTCATTTAAATCAGAGAATAATGATTGTTCTATTTATGTGAGTAATATCTTTTATGGGCATGCACCCTTGAAGAGTGGTCCATTTCTGTTGAATCTCGATTGTGGTCATACACATATTCATAATATTGATGCCAAAAGATGCAAAGTTGCTAATGATAGTGCAACATATTTGTGGCACCGCCATTTAGGACATATTGGTGTAAAGCGCATGAAAAATCTCCATGCATATGGACTTTTGAAATCACTTGATTATGAATAATTTGATACTTGCGAACCATGCCTCATGGGCAAGATGACTAAAAATCCGCTCTCCAGAACTATGGAGCGAGCCAATGACTTATTGGAAATAATACATACTGATGTATGCGATCCGATGAGTGTTGAGGCTCGCGATGGGTATCATTATTTTCTGACCTTCACAGATGATTTGAGCAGATATGGGTATATCTACTTAATGAAACACAAGTCTGAAACATTTGAAAAGTTCCAAGAATTTTAGAGTGAGGTGGAGAATCATTGTAACAAGAAAATAAAGTTTCTACGATCTGATTGCAGAGGTGAATATTTGAGTTACGAGTTTGGCCTTCATTTAAAACAATGTGGAATAGTTTCACAACTCACGCCACCTCGAACACCACAGCATAATGGTGTGTCCGAATGTCGTAACCGTACTTTATTAGATATGATGCGATCAATGATGTCTCTTACCGACTTAAAACTATCATTTTGGGGTTATGCATTAGAGACAATTGCATTCACGTTAAATAGGGCACCGTCTAAATCCGTTGAGACGACACTGTATGAACTGTGGTTTGGCAATAAACCTAAGTTGTTGTTTCTTAAAGTTTGGGGATGCGATGCTTATGTCAAAAGGCTTCGGCCTGATAAGCTTGAATCCAAATCGGAGAAGTGTGTCTTCATAGCATACCCTAAGGAAACAATTGGGTACACCTTCTACCACAGATTCGAAGGCAAGATTTTTGTTGCCAAGAATGGAACCTTTCTAGAGAAGGAGTTTCTCTCAAAAGAAGTGAGTGGGAGGAAAGTAGAACTTGATGAGGTAATTGTACCTTCTCTCAATTTGAAAAGTAGCTCATCCGAGAAATCTGTTCCCGTGATGCGTACACCAACTAGAGAGGAAGCTAATGATAATGATCATGAAACTTCAGATCAAGTTACTATAGAACCTCGGAGGTCAACCAAAGCACGATCCGCACTAGAGTGGTACGGCAATCATGTTCTGGAAGTCATGTTACTTGACCATGACGAACCTACAAACTATGAAGAAGCTATGATGAGACCAGATTCCGATAAATGGCTTGAGGCCATGAAATCTGAGATAGGATCCATGTATGAGAACAAGGTGTGGACTTTGGTGCATTTGCCCGATGATCAGCGGCCCATAGAGAATAAATAGACCTTCAAGAAGAAGACTGGCGCTGATGGTAATGTTACTGTCTATAAAGCTCGACTTGTCGCAAAAGGTTTTCGACAAGTTCAACGAGTTGACTACGATGAGACTTTATCACCCATAGCGATGCTTAAGTGTGTCCGAATCATGTTAGCAATTGCCGCATTTTATGATTATGAAATTTATCAAATGGACGTCAAAACTGCATTCTTAATGGATTTATTAAAGAAGAGTTGTATATGATGCAACCAGAAGGTTTTGTCGATCCTAAAGGTGCTAACAAAGTGTGCAAGCTCCAGCGATCCATTTATGGACCGGTGCAAGCATCTCGGAGTTGGAATATACGCTTTGATGAGGTGATCAAAGCATATGGTTTTATACACACTTTCGGAGAAGCCTGTATTTACAAGAAAGTGAGTGGGAGCTCTATAGCATTTCTAATATTATATGTGGATGACATATTGTTGATTGGACATGATATAGAATTTCTGGATAGCATAAAAGGATACTTGAATAAAAGTTTTTCAGTGAAAAACCTCGGTGAAGGTGCCTATATATTGGGCATCAAGATCTATAGAGATAGATCAAGGCGCTTAATAGGACTTTCACAAAGCACATACCTTGATAAATTTTTGAAGAGGTTCAAAATGGATCAGTCAAAGAAAGGGTTCTTGCCTATGTTACAAGGTGTGAAGTTGAGTTAGACTCAATGCCCGACCACTGCAGAAGATAGAGAGAAAATGAAAGTCATTCCCTATGCCTCAGCCATAGGTTCTATCATGTATGATATGTTGTGTACCAGACCTGGTGTGTGCCTTGCTATAAGTTTAGCAAGGATGTATCAAAGTAATCTAGGAGTGGATCACTGGATAGCGGTCAAGAACATCCTGAAGTACCTGAAAAGGACTAAGGATATGTTTCTCGTTTATGGAGGTGATGAAGAGCTTGTCGTAAAGGTTTACGTCGATGCTAGCTTTGACACTGATCTAGATGACTCTAACTCACAAACCGGATACGTATTTTTATTGAATGGTGGAGCTGTTAGTTGGTGCAGTTCCAAGCAGAGCGTCGTGACGGGATCTACGTGTGAAGCGGAGTACATAGCTGATTCAGAAGTACCAAATGAAGGAGTCTTGATGAAGGGGTTCATATCCGATCTAGGTGTAATACCTAGTGCATCGGGTCAAATGAAATCTTTTGTGACAATACTGGAGCAATTGCCTTAGTGAAGGAATCTAGATTTCACAAAAAGACCAAACACATCAAGAGACGCTTCAACTCCATCCATGATCTAGTCAAGGAGGAAGAGATAGAGATTTTCAAAATACATACGGATCTGAATGTGGCAGACCCATTGACTAAGCCTCTTCCACGAGCAAAACATGATTAGCACCAAGACTCCATGGGTGTTAGAATCATTACAATGTAATCTAGATTACTGACTCTAGTGCAAGTGGGAGACTAAAGGAAATATGCCCTAGAATCAATAATAAAGTTGTTATTTTATATTTCCTTATTGATGATAAATGTTTACTATTCATGCTAGAATTGTATTAACTGGAAACTTGATACATGTGTGGATACATAGGCAAGACACTGTGTCCCTAGTGTGCCTCTACTTGACTAGCTCATTAATCAAAGATGGTTAAGTTTCCTAGCCATAGACATGTGTTTTCATTCGATGAACGGGATCACATCATTAGGAGAATGATGTGATGGACAAGACCCATCCGTTAGCTTAGCATAATGATCGTTCAGTTTTATTGCTACTGCTTTCTTCATGTCAAATACATATTCCTCCAACTATGAGATTATGCAACTCCCGGATACTGGAGGAATGCCTTGTGTGTTATAAAACGTCACAACGTAACTGGGTGATTATAAAGATGCTCTACAGGTATCTCTGAAGGTGTTTGTTGGGTTGGAATAGATTGAGATTAGGATTTGTCATTCCGAGTATCGGAGAGGTATCTCTGGGCCCTCTCGGTAATACACATCATAAGAAGCCTTGCAACCAAAGTGACTAATGAGTTAGTTGCAGGATGATGCATTACGAAACGAGTAAAGAGACTTTCCGTTAACGAGATGAACTAGTTATGAAGATACCGACGATCGAATATCGGGTAAGTAACATATAATTGACAAAAGGAATAACGTATGTTGTCATAATGGTTCGACCGATAAAGATCTTCGTAGAATATGTAGGAGCCAATATGAGCATCCAGGTTCCGCTATTGGTTATTGACCGGAGAGGTGTCTCGGTCATATCTACATAGTTCTCGAACCTGTAGGGTCTGCACGCTTAACGTTCGATGTCAATTTTGTATTATATGAGTTATGTGATTTGGTGACCGAATGTTGTTCGGAGTCCCGGATGAGATCACAGACATGACAAGGAGTCTCGAAATGGTCAAGAGGTAAAGATTCATATATAGGATGATAGTATTTGGACACAGGAAGTGTTCCGGGGGTACCGGGTACGTATCGGGTCAACGGAAGGGGTTTCG
>NC_041387.1:667233899-667250174 GCF_002162155.2 Triticum dicoccoides | reverse complement strand
TATGGGCCTAATGGGCCAAGAGTGGGACAGACCAGCCCCTAAGGGGCTGGTGCGCCCCCTACAGGCCGAAATAGGAGGAGAAGTAAACGAGGGAAGGGAGAAGGAAAGGGGAGGATTCGGCCTCCCCCTTTCCTTCCCTCCCCCTCTCCTTCCTTCCCCTCCGACACTTATGGAAGGGGGAAGGCTGACTTGGAGGAGGCGCCCAAGTAGGATCCTCCTACTTGGGGCGCCCCTTGCTGCTCCCCTCCCTCTCCCACCTATATATATGTGGGGGGGGGGGGCACCGCTAGAACACACAACATTGATTCCTAGCTGTTTGCGGCGCCCCCCTCCACAGTTTACGCCTCCGGTCATATTCACGTAGTGCTTGGGCGAAGCCCTGAGCGGATCACTTCCCCATCACCGTCACCACACCGTCGTGTTGACGCAACTCTCCATCGACACTTTGTTGGATCAAGAGTTCGAGGGACGTCATCGACCTGAACATGTGCAGAACTCGGAGGTGTCGTACGTTCGGTGCTTGATCGGTCGGAACAAGAAGAAGTTCGACTACATCAACCATGTTGTCAAACGCTTTCGCTTTCGGTCTACGAGGGTACGTGGACACACTCTTCCCCTCTCATTGCTATGCATCACCTAGATATAGATCTTGCGTGAGCGTAGGAAATTTTTTGAAATTGCATGCTATGTTCCCCAACATCGACATCTTGTCAGGGATCGTCGTAATTTATGAAACGCCTTCTATGCCTGGCCTTCCCGTCATCATATATGACGTCGGGGTTTACTTTTTGAGCGTACTTCATATGACAATTATGTGTAACTATGTGGCAGAAGAAAACTTCAAATGGCCCTATCTCGCATGGATGACAGGAAGGTTGGAGAAAAAGAAATGTCCCATTAACGATAGGGTCCCACAATTATGAATGTGCACTCCGCAACGATTATGAAGACTGCACTTTTGGTAACTCTCCTAGAGTTGCTCTAACAACACAGAACCTCTAAATACACAATTTTGGTTACTCTGCTAGAATTGTTCTAAGCGCATCTACAGCTAGACTCGGCAAATTCAATACCTCAAATGCCGTGAACACTGCCCGGTCACGCCTCAAATTTTCTACTTTGTATCCGAGTCTATCATATTTCAACCCCTAGATCCATACAAAGCATGCAAAAGAAATCCTACGTACTATCCTAGCTAATCTTCATCGTCGGAGTTGTCCACGACGTTAGTGCTGGGCGCTGGGTGGATGGGCGCATATGAGGGCTCCGGCTCCTCCTCCTCCTCCTCGACCTCATCCATGTAGGCGAGCATCTCCTCCTCCTCTACGGCGTGCTCCGCCTCCATCTCCTACCAACGACGGCGTCTGGCTTCCGTATCCGACTCTGAGCGGAGGGAATCGATGATGGCTTGCTGCTTCGCCTGTAGATCTGCGTCCCCTGCGTCCCCCACATCCTCCTCCTCCTCAACCTCCTCCTCCCGCTCCTCCAACTCCAACTCCAACTCCTCCAGATCCACTGCATCCGTAGCCCCGCTTCAATCCGAGCTTTGCGCCTTGCCCGGATCTGCTCAAGGAGCTGCAGCTGGTATTAGAAATGGGTAGCTCCTCACCCGGCTGCGTGGGGTCATGGCTACTAGTGCTGGCGGACCGGAAGTGGAAAGTGGCGGCAGCGGCGATGGCGGGCGGAGGAGGAAAATGTGGAGGGGTATGGCTTCGGTGCCGGCCGTCAGCTTAAATAGTCGGGCTAGGCAGTACGCAGCCCGCCGGAGCGGCGCCACGCGGCAACATCGGTCCAACAGAGGAGACGAGTTTCGGGCGGGTTTCGGACTGTGTTCGTGCGGGACCCCAATGTCAGTCCGACGTGCGCCTGTGCGCCCCATATCCATCTCATATTTTGACTGGATATGAGGGGTGCCGGTCAGCCCGGTCATTTGAGGCCCGTTTGAGCCGACCGTCTGGATCAAAGTTTCGTGACCTGTCAGTGACCGGGCGGCCCGCCCCGCGTATGTGGTGGATTTGAGGCGCCCGGCTTAGATGTTCTAACATCACAACACGGTAGTCCTGACTTACAAAGTCGTCAATCTAAAGTGCTTCAAAAGAACATCCCGAGCTTCTGATATAGCCTTAGTAATCCACGCGTATAAATATATGTTTGTTTAGCGTTAATAAATAGGGGCCATGTCTTACATCCGTTAGTCATTGGCTTAACTGGTGTGATTAGCGAATAGTAATGAGGCCGAGAGGGATCCGTCGCATCCACTGTCCCAACCCCTTGGACAGTTGACACCCAAACGAACAAACACAAATATCATCAGCATCACACGGTACACTTTATTGTTCGTCCATCCGTAGACAGACAATCACAGCTGGGTCGGTCAAGCTATTGTTTTGATTTTATCAAGAAATTTCACATAAAACCAGCTCAATAGTCAACACCACCCATTTGTTCAGGAAAATTAAGTACTACTGGTTAAAATCCCATCTTTCTAAATTTCAAAGCTCATGGTGGAAGTAATTGACTGACCGGTTACTGAACGGAACTGAGTTTTGAACTCGTAAACTCTTCTTAATTAATGTAACGAGGCTAAGCTTTTACCTCCTTTGCAAATAGAAAGAAACTGTGATGGGACCGATAAAGAGATCCAAATATCTAACGGAAACAACTCCTTTGTCACTATCGAAGCGATGACGAATCTTATTCGGAGAAGAAAAAGACGTTCGCTGATTTATGTAGAATGGTTCATCTCACGCATGGTTATGCTTATTCGTTTTTGTTGACCTGGTAAGAAAGAAGATTTCGCTCCCCGCAAAAAAAAAAGAACGAAAGAATATTACATTTTCTCCATGGTGAAATAATTATACTCCATCATTCTTCTTTTGTGAATTATACTCCATCATTCAGCATTAAGTACGTGGCTACCAGATAAGTAGCTAGCTATGGCAGTAGCTCATTCTGTGGTGGAGTAGTACCAACAAGCATAATAACAGACTCAACTGTATATTCGTGCTTTCATATCATCTATAGTTAATTTATAACTAACATGCTTTTGTCTTATTATTCGTTAATTTTTTTTGCGAGAGAATTCTTTAATGGTTGTATGTTATATTATTACTATATATAACCCTTATTTCTCTCTTACAAAGTGTGTTGGTGTCTGTGCTACCGTCGGTTGTTAATCTACTGTTAACGTTAGGTGACGTGGCAACTACATATAGCTTGTTGTTTGCTATACAATTGTTCTTGCTCTTACACCACGCTATTATACTTCCTCTACGTCGCTATAAGTTTAGGGGGGGTGGGGGGCGCCTAGCCGGGAAATGAAGAAATAGCCACCGGCCATCCATGAACTACATTTACTTTGAAGGGCTTTTCAGAGAATAATAAGAAAATAATGGTGTAAAGTTAGGCAGATCGATCTATCCGCAGATGAATAAAATATAAGTCAGTACGAACCAAACTAAATGTAATCGGCCTCGATCTACCTTTTGTAAGAATGCTGCCGGCCATCTACAACAATAATATATACTACGACTTTGAGTTTTTATCCCTGGAGAAAGATGCGCTAGCTCGACGCATATAGTTGTAGAGTTTATCCTTCTTGGTTCATCCTTCGCTTCCGAAACCATCGCGGCCATTTACCATAATGGTTTCCCTTCATCTTTCTTGTAACATTTCTGAACACTTGTAGAGTAGCACTAGTAGTTCGTAGGAGTACAATTAGTACCAATTCTGTGTTATGTGTGGGCATGAAGGGACCACAGGAGCACTTGTCCCCTCTGTTAACTATGTATTTATGTGTCTTGCTTGCTTGCTTCCCCTCCTGTACTACTACTCGATACACTTGACGTACTACCAGCATTATAAGTAGGAGTACTTAGTAGTTAGTACGTAATTTTGGCAGAAAAAAAGAAAGGTTTACTCTTTCTTAATGCGAAAAGACAATCATAGTTGAAACCATTTGAACCAAATGGGCAATGAAAACTAGTAGGTACTATCTCCGTCCTGGTTTATAAGTTCTTTTTATATTTTGTGCTCAATTTTAACTAATAAAATATTAATGCATGTCATCAAAAATTATATCGTTCGATTCGTATTTGAACATACTTGCCAATTATATTATTTTTTATGACATGCATTAACATTTTATTAGTTAAATACTTAAATGTAAGGTTAAAATTTGACACAGAATACGGCTAGTAAACCATGGAGGTAGTACGCAGCAAAGTGCGATGGAGTGCTGCTCAGGGCATCTCCAGCCGCGCCCCAGGAAGGCCTCCCCAGGTGTTTTTTTTGCGCCAGCGCCGAAAAAACAGCCCAGTCGCGCCTCAGGAGCCCGATTTTCGCCGGCTTGGGCCGAAAACAGCGCCGGCGGACCCAGCCCGAACCCGGCGCGCTGGGGGGCGCCCGGGGGCGCCGGGCGAACTGTTTTGGCGCGAAAAAGCCGCGGGCCCGCCGCGTCAGCGACACGGCTCTCTTCTCGGCCCTTCGTCGTCCTCATCGCCTTGTTTCCCGTGGCGAATCAATGCCAAAGCTGCCGCACTGCCGCGCCGGTCAGCCTGCACCATTGATGCCTCACGGGCGGCGCAGTGAAGACCGGACGACGCGCGTCCCTCGCCCTCCCTCGCCCGCCACGCGTACACACGGTGACACGCGCGCCTTGGCCTATATATGAAGCGCCCCGGCGCACTCGGCGACTCACACTCTCCCGCCGCCGTCGTTTCCTCCCTCTCCTCTCCTCTCTTTCGCCGTCCCCAGTTCACAGCCATGGCCGAGCGCTTCCCAGGCGACGGCGCGGCGGCGAACGGCTTCGGCCGCCGCCATCTTCACAAAGACGAGGCTCGCCTCCTTTACGAGGCCGAGTACCCGGTCCCGCCGGACATGCGGGTGCCCGAGACGTGGAGGATCAGCGCGGGCGGCGTGCCGGTGCCCCTGGTACCGACCGGCGCGGCGCGGCGTGCGGAGATCGCACGCATCCGCTCAAACCTGCCGCGTGCGGCGACGGAGGCGCCACGGTACGCCCCCGACAGCCCGCTCTGGGAACCGTACTTCCACCGCCGTCAGGCCGAGCAGCTCGAGGCCACCAACGGCGTCGTGCCCTCCGGCAGGCTCAACCCCGCCGGCCGGCGTCTGTGGTGGGGCGTGCCCGGGCGCACGTTGGAGGCCGTCCTCGAGTACATCGAGGGCGGCAACACGCCGCGCCTGGAGTACCCCACTTCCCCTTCCTTCTCACGCCGCCGGGGAAGCTCCTGGACCCCGAGGCGCATGGAGACCGGGGGGTCCTCCTCCTCGTCCGGCGGCTCGCCCTGCCTCCGCCCTGTCAAGCCGGAGCCCCAGGACACGTCGGTCAGCGCGCGCACCCGCAGCTCCGGCGGCGCCAACGCCTCTCCACCAACCAGCCGCTTCGTCCTCGCCGAGCCCAAGCCGGAGCCCGTCCTCCCCGCGGAGTACGAGGAGATAGCCCGGCGCGGCTTCTCCGACGAGGACGCCATGCGATGGGCGCGGGATGACTACCTCCGCGACGAGATGGTCCGGCAGCGCCGGGCCCTGGAGGAGATCGCCGCCCGCAAGCGTGGGCGCGAGGACGAGCAGGACGTCGTGGTCCTCGACAGCGACGACGACGACGACGCCCCCGGACCGTCCAACCCGTCGCGCCAACCGGGGGAGGGATGCAGCAGGGACGGCGGAGGCGGCAACGACGACGACGATGATGACGACGACGACGGCGGTGACTACACGCGGTTCTACCGCCTCCTCGGCATGTAGAACCGCGTGGGCGGGCGGCGAGGAAGACGGCGGGCGGCGAGGGAGACGGCGGGGGTAGCCCGCGGTAGTTTTTTTTCTTTTTTGTAAAATATGTTTAAGTTTGAATGAACTCGCCGATGTTTGCGTTAAATTTGAGTCGTTTTTGCGCCGTGTTTGACTTTTTTGACTAACCGTGGACGCCACGACTGGGGAGCATCACGCCCCCAGTGCGCGGTTTAGCGCCGGTGCGCCCCCAGGGGGCGTTTTTTTGCCCCTGCTGCGGGGCCAACGGTTGGAGATGCCCTCACCCAGAGAAAGAGAGAGAGCGCAAGCGCATTCAGGCAGGACCCTGTCACGTCAGATGAGTAGGGGCCTGGCCATGCCATGCATGAAGAGGAGGAAGGCGACCGAGACTGGAGCCAAGTCCGTAGCTGAGGTGACAGCACCACGCAGGGGCCTTTTGGGAAATAAAATAAATTTGGTGCAGTACTGGTACCAGTAGCATGTAGTTATTCCCACGCGACAGGCCAGCCTTTCCCCTGTCTCTTTCCTATCATCACCCGTACCATTATATATTTCCACTCCATCTCATTCCTTTTCCCATATTCTCCCGACTGCTGATTTTTCTCTTGGTTATTTCTGGCCATGAGGAGGATATTCCCTGTTCCACAACACGGCCCGTGTATGTTGTAACAGCACAAAGCAACACGGTGGTGGCCGTGACTTGCAAAGTGGCCAACCGAAAGCGTGTGAAAACGACACCTCAAGCTCCAGAGAAAACCTTAGTACTAATTCCCTTTTCTTTAATGCGAAAATGATCGATATCTATCATGAAAATTCACAAGTAGAAAACACATCATATATAATATTATGAAAATTAGGTCGAGGTTTCTGAATCACCGAACGGCCACCGTTAAAACCTTTGTAATCCACGCACGTATGTACGTATGTAGTCCCTCGGTCTCATCCGTATCTAAATGAATTTAAGACAAGCTTTTCGGGGCGGTGGTATTATAAGACTAGATTTCGGGACGTACTACAAGTGTATGCACAGTTGCACTAATAAATATTCGACCATGCATAGCATCGAGTTAGTGGTTGGGTTAAACTGGTGTGCGGTGTGATTAGCAGATAGTGACGGGGCCGACAGGGATCCATCCCATCCGGGCTCTCCCAACCCCTTCGACAGTTGACACGCAACCGAACAAACAACACAAAGATCATCAGCATCGCATACCCACCCACGAGATGATAGTACTTTATTCCTTATCAGTCCATTCATACGTCCATAGACACACTGTCGCCGGGTCGGCCAGGCCAAACATACTATATCTCTCTCTGATCCTGGTACCAAGGAATTTTACAACAAAATAATGTTGGATTAATTATGCATCTCTGGGATGCCATTAGCAGAAACAGATTGCATCTAGATCACCTAAAACATGAACAGAGAAGGGTTTAGGGTTTCTTTACATGTCACGGGAGTGGACATGATCGCCTGCTCGGTGCAGGCGTGATGCAGGGGTGATGTAGTCGAAGTAGATGTTCTCCTCGACGTCCTGATTCCTTCAGGACGCCACCGACACTGCCCAGGGACAGCGGCGGCGGCTGGCTTAGGTCTTCCCGTCGCTGCAGCACTCCCCCTGATCGGATGGGGTGAGAGAATATCGGGAGGAGAGTAAACCTTACGTGAATTGTAATCTCGCAGGTCCCCAGCTCTCTCCCGTATCCCTTTTAATATGGCGCTGGCGACAGGGGACCCAAAACCTGAGTTGGTTTTTGGGCGCCCCCGATCAGGGCGCGTTAGTTCTGATCGAGGCTCACGTACGTTGGTACGTGGACCCCTTCACTTATCGTTATCCCTTTATCCCTTTTTTTTTGTTAGACTAATAGATCTAACTGCCTGTTTAAGCCGTCAGATCAAAACCAACATTCTCCCCCTTGATCGTTAGGCTTAACTTCATTCGCCCATTCTATATAGGAATGATGTACCAAAGTGAGGTGTTACAACAGCTCAAAACGCCATAGAACCTCAACACTTATAGTACACCCGCCTATTTCGAAATGGAAAACATTTTACTAATTAGGGAGTGGTTTATCTTAATGGTCCTCTTATTCCAGAATCATCAGGCCTCCGGTAGTCCCATGCCGGCAACATGCTCACGAAAGATACTGGGTGGTAAGCCTTTTGTTAGCGGATCCGCAAGCATATGCTTCGTTCTTATATGTTTAACATCAACTGTTTGATCCTGGATTCTATCTTTCACAACACGATACTTTATGTCAATGTGTCTGGCAGCATTACTTGACCTGTTGTTACTCGTATAGAAAACTGCTGGTTCATTATCGCAGTACAATAAATTGGTTTAGATATGCTGTCAACCACTTTAAGTCCGGGTATAAAATTCTTTAGCCATACAGCCTGCCCGGTGGCCTCATAACATGCTACAAATTCTGCTTGCATCGTAGATCCAGCAGTTAACGTTTGTTTGGAGCTTTTCCACGATATAGCTCCTCCCGCGAGTGTGAATATATAACCTGACGTGGATCTCATACTATCCACACATCCGGCAAAATCAGAGTCTGAATAACCAACAATTTCTAGGTTATCAGTTCTTTTATATGTAAGCATGAAGTCCTTAGTTCCTTGCATATAACGCAAGACTTTCTTTGCGGCCTTCCAGTGGTCCGGTCCTGGATTCGATTGGTATCTGCCAAGCACCCCGGTTACAAAACATAAGTCTGGGCGTGTACACACTTGAGCATACATGATGCTTCCAACAGCTGAAGCATAAGGAACCGACTTCATCTGATCAGTTTCACATTGGTTCCTCGGACATTGAAATGTCCCAAACTTATCGCCCTTAACTATAGGAGCAGGTGAGGGTGAGCACTTATGCATATTGAATTTTTTCAGTACTCTCTCAAAGTATGCCTTTTGAGATAGTCCTAACGTTCCTCTGGACCTATCTCGATGAATCTCGATGCCGAGGACATACGAGGCTTCACCAAGATCTTTCATATCAAAACTGGATGACAGAAAATTCTTGGTCTCATGCAGCATATCCTTATCGCTACATGCCAACAATATGTCATCAACGTATAGGACTAAAAATGTGAACCTACTGCCTTTAAACTTAACGTATATGCAGTTGTCCACAACATTTTCGGTGAAACCAAAAGTTTTGATAATTTTATCAAACTTGAGGTACCACTCTCTTGAAGCTTGCTTCAAGCCATAAATTGATTTCTTTAGATGACATGCTAAATGTTCCTTTCCTTCCACAACAAAGCCTTCTGGCTGAGCCATGTAAACATCTTCTTTTAAGTCACCATTTAGAAATGCCGTTTTAACATCCATTTGGTGTAGTTCTAGGTCGTAATGAGCTACTAATGCCATTATGATTCTGAAAGAATCCTTGGTTGACACAGGGGAGAAGGTTTGCTTATAATCAATGCCTTCTCTCTGTGTATACCCTTTTGCCACTAGCCTTGCCTTGAACCGTTCGACATTCCCTTTGGAATCATACTTGGTTTTGTAGACCCACTTGCAGCCTACTTTCTTAGCTCCATCGGGAACTTCTACTAAGTCCCATACATCGTTTGAGCCCATAGATTTCAACTCGTCTTCCATGGCAACCAACCATTTAGACGAATTTTCGCTTTTAATGGCTTCCTTATATGAGGTTGGATCCTCCACCTTTCCCATATCATTCATGTCCTCCATCAAAAAAGTGATATAATCATCTGATATGGCTTTCTTCCTCTCACGCCGTGGTCTACCCATGGGCGGAGGTGGTGGTGGAACATCATCATTTTCATTATTTTCTCTGAGATCCTCATTTGTGTTTGGATTCTCATTATTAGTTTCTGGATCACCATTTGACTGAGAGACTGAACCGTGAGATTCAGGATCATCAGATGTCACATTTCTTCGTATTGGAAAAACAATCTCTTGGATAGTCGGGGATGGTACACAAACCCGCTTCTCCTCAAGATTGATCTCCCTTAAATTTGTGACCTCATTATCCTCAAAAAATACCGCTTGTCTAGTCTCCACAAACTTGGTGGTGTGTCTTGGACAATAAAAACGATATCCCTTTCCCCTATGAGGGTATCCAACGAAGAAACAGCTAACTGTTTTTGGATCCAGTTTCTTAAGTTGTGGATTGAAAACTTTAGCTTCAGCAGGACAACCCCACACCCGTAAGTAATTCAAGCTCGGTTTCTTTCCCGCCCACATCTCGTAAGGTGTGTTCGGTGCTGACTTAGTTGGAGCAAGATTTAGTATGTGTGCAGCTGTCTTTAATGCCTCTATCCAAAGGCTTACTGGTAAATTAGAGTGACTAAGCATGCTTCGCACCATATCCATAAGGGTGCGGTTGCGGCGCTCGGCCACACCATTTTGTTGTGGTTCACCAGGCATTGAGTACTGAGCAATGATTCCATTTTCAGATAAGAACTTGGCAAAAGGTCCAGGAATCTGCCCATAAGGAGCATGCCTACCATAATACTCTCCCCCGCGATCAGACCGTACAACTTTTATTTTTGCGTTCAGTTGATTTTCAACCTCCGCTTTATAGACTTTGAATTTCTCCAAAGCTTCCGATCGGTCACGTATGGGATAAATATACCCATAGCGGGAAAAGTCATCTGTGAATGTAATGAACGAATCAAAACCATCTACAGACTTAACATTAAGGGGTCCACATATGTCGGTGTGAATTAATTCTAAAACCCTTGTGGTTCTAACTGCTCCTTTCTTAATTGTTTTTGCAAATTTTCCTTTAATGCAGTCGACACATTTGTCTGCATCTGAGAAGGCTAATGGGAGGAGTATTTCATTTTTAACTAAGCGTTCCATTCTCCCCCTCGAAATGTGGCCCAAACGACAATGCCACAATTTCGAAGAATTACTTACTCCTTTCCATTTCTTCTCAACATTAATTGCATCACTCACATGCATAACTGAATCATTATTAAGAGATAACATGTATAGTTGGCCTCGTCTAACACCGATGCCTACATTCTTATTACATTTGATCAAAGCAAATTGTTTCTTGCCAAAATGGCACTCATACATATCATCATCTAAACGAGAAACTGAAATCAAATTCCTACTTAAGGTAGGCACATAAATAACATTATTCAATCTAAGAGTGTGGCCAGTGTGTAGCTCCAACGTGAGAGATCCCACAGCTTCAACATCGGCCTCAACTCCGTTCGCAACCTTAAGTTTTCTTGTTCCTCCTCTTATGGTTTGGATCGTATCGAATCCCTGCATAGAGTTAGCAACGTGAGTGGTTGCCCCTGAATCAATCCACCATGACTTTATTGAAAAATCAACATAAAGTGATTCATCTACAAAAGTAATTTCATCAATACCTCTTTTGTTCATCCATTTTAGAAAGCCTGGGCAGTCCCTTTGATAGTGTCCCTCTTCTTTGCAGAAGTTACAAGCATTTTCTCCAGCAGTGGAGCTGCTAGGAGCAGAAGAAGAACCACCGGCTTCTTTACCCTTGAATGCCTTAGGGTTGAATGGCTTAGTGCCTTCTTTCTTGACTTGCCTTTTCTGAGGCTTAGGGAAACCTTGTCCGTCATGCTTTCTCTTGTTAGAGCCAACATGAAAGACATGGTCTTTCTTCTGCCTCATGATCCTTTCTTCCTCCTGGACGATCCTTGCGGTCATCTCAGAGAGTGGCCATTTTTCCTTTAGAGAGTTATAGTTGACCTTAAATTGTTCAAACTCTTCAGGAAGAGACTCAAGAATAATTATGACAAGAAGGGCTTCACTTAAAGAACACTCCAAAGCCTTAAGCTTGGTGAAAGCATTTACCACCCTCAATATGTGCTGCCTAACATTTCCGTCAATAGTGTATTTCTGAAGAAGTTTAGCAAAAAGCTCATGAGCATACACTTTGTCGGAGCCTTTAAATTGCTCCTCCATTTCAGTGAGGAAATCTTTAGCAGTATCTTTCTTAGGGAGTGCTTCAGAAATGTCCGGCGATATTGTCGCTTTCATGATGAGAAGCGCAATACGGTTGGACTTATTCCACTTTTCCATCTTAACATCATACTCCTTCTTGAGTTCTGCATACCCTGTGACACCTGCCACAGGTGCCACAGGTTTTTCTTCCCTCAAGGCATAGTCAAATTCATTACAACCCAAACATAATTCGACTTGGGACTTCCAACGAGGGAAGTTACTCCCCGTAAGTGGTTCGACCGTGTCGGACCGGAATGGAGCGGAAGATGTCACGGGAGTGGACATGATCGCCTGCTCGGTGCAGGCGTGATGCAGGGGTGATGTAGTCGAAGTAGATGTTCTCCTCGACGTCCTGATTCCTTCAGGACGCCACCGACACTGCCCAGGGACAGCGGCGGCGGCTGGCTTAGGTCTTCCCGTCGCTGCAGCACTCCCCCTGATCGGATGGGGTGAGAGAATATCGGGAGGAGAGTAAACCTTACGTGAATTGTAATCTCGCAGGTCCCCAGCTCTCTCCCGTATCCCTTTTAATATGGCGCTGGCGACAGGGGACCCAAAACCTGAGTTGGTTTTTGGGCGCCCCCGATCAGGGCGCGTTAGTTCTGATCGAGGCTCACGTACGTTGGTACGTGGACCCCTTCACTTATCGTTATCCCTTTATCCCTTTTTTTTGTTAGACTAATAGATCTAACTGCCTGTTTAAGCCGTCAGATCAAAACCAACAAATAAAACCAGTTCAACAGTCAGTAGTCAGTACCTAATTTCCGCAGATAAAAAAAGTCACCACTAGCTCGAATTTCATACTACCATTTCTCTTTCAGATTATACTGTGTATACTGCATGGAAGAAGTATTGACTTAATGCAGCAGTAGTAGTAAATGGAAGTGCAGTACATAGGGGTGGTACGTACGCCCGGCACCAATTGCAGCCAGCACACAGTACTAGTAAAAAGTACTCCTACTCGGAAAACAGCAGCAGAGCAGCATAGAGGAGAAAAGCAGTATGGACTGGGAGCTTGTCCCTCGTGAGCCTGAGGAGGAGATGGCCGTCCGAATAACTCTCTATGAAGGTGCTTGTATCCTGGGGTTCGTTAATCGTGGAAATCACTCCAGGACTCTAAAACAGTGAGTATTAGTCCACGAAATGAGCCAGAATCGGCAAAAACTGTCAGTCTTTATGACCGACACGTAAACGCACCCTGAGGTTCGTTAATCGTGAAAATCACTCTGGGATCACAAAACAGTGAGTATTAGTCCACAAAACGAGCCAGAATCGGCAAAAACTGTGAGTCTTTATGACCGACACATAAACGCACCCCGAGGTTTGTTAATCGTGGAAAGCACTCCTAGGAGGAGTGCGCCTGAACCCCGTCACTCCTAGGAGGAGAGCGCCTCCTAGGAGGAGAGTGCGTGAACACGGACGGACTCGTTCCGACGGAAATCCATTGTGTTTGCACAAATGACGCTTGATCCGCCAAAGCTGGTAGCGGTAGGCGCGTGACCGTTATCTCATTGGAGATGGTGTGGTCCATCTGGCGCCCGAACCCGGCGTGGCGGTGCAACCCCTTCGGTGAGGCACAGTCGTCACAAGGTCGGGCTCCGAGCCGGAGGTAAATGACGCCATGGCTTACGGCGAGTACGAAGCGGACGCGAAGCGTGCCCGTCATGCAAGCATCAGGACGCAGGAGGCCGCGACAACCCTCACGGCCGAGGTCGCGGAGGCGAAGTCGCACGTCGCCGAGCCGCATGCCCGACCACGTCCATCATCGATCTCACAACGATCGGCGACATCAAGGTCACGGGCTCCGACGAGGAAGTGTAGGGCATGAGAGAAGGTGTCTGCCTCCTGTACCATGTGGGCTAAATTGTGTCCGTGTCCTACTCTACCTCGCCAGGGACCAGAACTTCACTTCTGGTGCTCACGGTCATCGGACAGGGACAAAGAGGGAACAACAAGTACGGTCACCGGCGAAGATTTAGATTAGATTTTACCTTGCATGTAATTCTATGGATTTGATGAGTTGAATGAGGGATCTAGCTGTGGAATCAAATATTTGAGTGTCGATCTGACACTCTTTGTAGATGCGCCCGGACACGTGCGCTGACGTTGGGAGGTCGGATTTTGCTAGGTCCGGTTGTAGATGCTCTTAGGGCATCTACAACCGGATGGGGCAAATTTGGCCCTTCAAACGTCCGCGGACGCGTAAAATCAGTATCGGAGCATGTTCATTTGAGTACCTTTTTGTCCGTGCACGTAGCCATGTCCCTCATTTTTTCCTATACGTCCGGCCACATGCACATGATTGGTGAAGATGAGAGAGAGAGAAAGAAAAAAATAAAGAAAGGAAAAAAAGATGGTCTGTGGTTGGCCAAATCTTATGTGGCGGACACAGGACCACTTGACCTGACACGCGCGAGCACTCCTCATAATCAGGCCATATATGGGGGCAATATGATGAGTGTCGGACAGTCCGGACGTTAAAGAAGGCTTTGAGGGGTCCATTTTTGGCTTCTCTCTCTCTCCTGTCCAGTCATGATTCTGGATCCGCCTGGTCAATTTGGGGAGTCCAGCTATAGATGCTCTTAGGACATCTACAGCCGGGCGCCCAAACCCCGCAACATGCCCGGACGGAAGGCCCAGTCACTGACTGGTCAAAAAGCTGACCTGCCCGGGGTCCTCAAACCAGCCCCAAACGCCCTAACTAAAAGACACCCTTCATATCCAGCCAAAATCTGGGGTGGATATGGGGACGCTTGGGCATGCGAGGGCGCGTCCGCCATGTCGGACCAGACATACGACCCTACCATAAATTGCACCAAATCCTCCCCCCCCCCCAATCTGGCTGATTCGGCTTGTTACTCACCTCTCTTCTCTCCCATTCGTGTTGTCCTGCCCTTGCTCCGCCGGCACCCTTGCTCCGCCACCGTACTGAGCCCGTAGCATTGGCAGCACCGCCGAAACACTCCTCCACCCCATTCTCGCCCGGACACCGCCTCAGTACGCTTCCGCTACTCTCGGATCATACTTTTCCCTCCATTTTGTTCGACATATTGTTCGACCAATTTTTGTGGTTGATTTGTAGGCAAAACAATGGATTCGAATGGTTCGTAGGACGAGGAGTACAGACCACCAAAGCTTGATGAATTGACTCAAAAGGAGTTCTTCAATTCGTCAGGTTCAGACAAAGAAGCCAAGATGATGATGATCGTGAACATCCAACAGGAAATGGACCGGGAGGTCGAACACATTCTTAACTTTAAAGGCTCGATCAAATGGAGAAGAGTTCTGAATCGTGATAGGGTCTCTAGAGCACGGCTACTCTACATGGACTACTTTGCTCCCTTCCCAGCTTTCTCTCGTGAATGGTTTCTTCGACGCATCCGTATGCACAAACTATTATTCTTACGGGTGTTGGCGAGAGTGGTGGCACACGATCCTTACATCAAGCTCACCAGGGATTGTTGCTGACAACTCTCGTTCTCTGCTAAGCAGAAATGCACAGATGTTATGAGTATGCTTGCATGTGGTACCACCGTCGATGTCGTTGGTGAGATGGTCCGGGTGGGGGAGAACACATGCCTGAAGACCACTGTGAAGTTTGCATATGCCGTGGAGGAGGTGTTTGGAGCAGAGTATGTGACAGAACCAAATGTGCATGACAGAAAGGTTCTTGGCTATTGGAGAGGCAAAAGGTTATACAAGTAAGCTCGGTTTAATTGATTGCATGCATTGGCAATGAAAGAACTGACCCAAAGATTTGTCCGGGATGTACCAAGGTCACACCAAAGAGGACACCATCATATGGGGAGTAGTGACATCAAATGACTTGTGGATTTGGCATGCTTTCTTTGGAATGTCCGGTTCTCACAACGACATCAATGTGCTTCAGCAACCTCCCATGTTCAGGAGACTTTGTAATGGGGAACTGCTGTCGTGCGTACACTGTTAACGGTCACAACTACAACATGGGGTACTACCTTTGCCGTTGGTATCTATCCTCGGTGGGTAGCGTTTGTGAAGACCATATCTAATCCCGAAGCCAACAAGCAAGGCCACTTTGCACCAATTCATTAAGCAGCTAGGTCGGATGTGGAGAGGGCATTTGGAGTGCTCCAAGTTCGTTGGGGAATTGTTCGTGGAGCTGCAGTGATGTGGGAATAAGAGACTTTGTGGCAGCTAATTAATGACATGTTGTGTCATTTTGCATACTATGATTGTCGAGCATGAGGGCGATGGAGCAGCCCAAACCCATGATTTTGACAAGGCTGGAGAACAAATCCAGATCCCAGCATAACAAGATGCAGATCAACTTATCAATTTTCTGCTGATGCATCATGTGCATGCGACGCTATTGAGTGATCTTGTGAAGCATATGTGGACCCATAATAGAAACCAAAAGGCTAATGCTTGAATTATGCACATACAATAAATTTCATGTCAAATTATGTATTTTCGTTACAACCCAATGTTTATTAGGTGTGACATTCAATTGTATGATGGACATGCATGGATTTTCATGGAATTTGAGGATTGATATTTGAGGTGTG
>NC_041387.1:667232075-667233779 GCF_002162155.2 Triticum dicoccoides | reverse complement strand
CAACTATAGATTCTCTATGCGCCTAAAAAAAGATGTACTAGTTCCCTCGATGCATGCACTCACCGTTGATCTTTCTTGGTTCATCCTTGGCCTCAGAAACCACCGTGACCATTTGCCATAATGCTTTGTTTTTCCTTCTTTTTAAGATTTTCGAACACTTGCGGTACTAGCAGCTAGGAGTCCTAGTACTAGTGGTACTGATTATGTGTTTTGTGTGGGCATGAAGGGGCCACACGAGCACTTGTCCCCTCTGTTAGTTATGTTCTCATGCTGGTACTACTACTCATGCCTGCTTGCCCTCCTCTGTTGCCCCCTTTTTCTCACCCAAACCAATGTACAACACAAAGCAAAAATATAACCTTACACAATTTTGGCAGAAAAGTAAATAACGAAAGGCCTCTTTCTTCTAAGGCCAAAAGACAATAATAATACAAACCATTTCAGCAAAATGGGAAACAAAGGGCAATGCAGTGCTGCTTGCCACCCCAGAGAAAGAGAGCGTGGAGGCAGGCAGGACCCTGTCACATCAGATGAGGAGGATGGGGGCCATGCCACCATTGCCCTACAGAACTTGTAGAAATACTCAATGGTCGTGGACTCGGCCATGCGTCCATAGTCGTCGAGTGAATCACAGGGAGCTCCGTACGCAAGCAACCTCATAGTGGTCGTGCACTTCTGGATTGAGGTGAATCCAAGTGTGCCGGTGCAATCTTTCTTGCACTCGAAGTAGCTGTCGAACTCCGGGATGGAATTCACAATACTGAGGAAAAGCTTTCGGCTCATCCAATAATGACGCCAAAATATTTTCTCGCAGTGCAATAGAGCATCGGCGAAGTAGTCGGAGTAGAGCATGCAGTAGCCTTCCAGACAATGCCAGTTCTTTGTTTTCACCCGCCCCGGCGCCGAGCCACCTCGCCGCGGCTTTTCATTGCTCGCGAGCAGGCCGGCGAGGGCGGTAATGACCATGAGATGCTCCTGCTCCTGGACGTCGGCTTCCTCCTCCAGCAACGCCGCGAGCGCCTCCTCGTCGTCCGAGTCCATCGCCGGGCCGGCCAGACAAATCGCCGAACACCTTGCGGGCGTGGTGGGCGCACACCCGCTGGTACACTGCCCCTGCGCGGCCGGAACGCCGGAAAAATCGCCCGGGCGGTGGTGGAGAGGCTGCCGCGGCGAAACCTCTTCTCTTTTTCGCGGGGAATGGCCTATCTAGCTATGGTGGGTGGTGGGCGGCGCCGGGATCGGCAAGGTGGCGGCCGAGCGCACAGGGCGTAGGAGGCGAATCTGGACGATTCGCTAGACTTTTCGCCTGACAGTGTGGGCCATGTGTTCTTTTCCCTTGCGCCGGACCCCCGAGCGCCCCCAGTGCGCCGGATTCGGCCTGCGATCGCCGGGCCTAAAAACGAGCCGAGCCGGCGGATTTCGGCGTCTTAGGGGCGCGATTTGGACGTTTTTTCGGCGTCAGCGCGTAAAAAGTTGCCTGGGCCTGTCGAGGGTGCGGCTGGAGATGCTCTTAGGAGTACTAGTACTAGTAGTACTGATTATATGTTTTGTGTGGGCATGAAGGGACCACACGAGCACCTGTCCCATATGTTTGTTATGTTCTCATGCTGGTACTACTCTTGCTAGCTTACCCTCCTTTGCCCCCCTTTTCTTACCTAAACCAATTTACAGCAGAAAACAAAAACATAATCTTACACAATTTTG
>NC_041387.1:667227027-667231637 GCF_002162155.2 Triticum dicoccoides | reverse complement strand
AATAAAAAGTTTGGCAGAAAAATAAATAATGAAAGGCCACTTTCTTTTAAGGCCAAATGACAATAATAATCCAAACCATTTCAGCAAAATGGGGTGAAATGAACCTAGTAGCTAGGCAGCAAAATGCAAAGGAGTGCTGCTTGTGGCACCTCACCCCAGAGAAAGAGAGTGTGCAGGCAGGCAGGAGCCTGTCACATCAGATGAGGAGGATGGGGGCCATGCATGAAGAGGAGGAGACTCAGACTCAGACCGTAGCTAGCGTAGCTGACGTGACAAAGGCAGGCAGGCAGGGGCCTTTTGGTTTGTTTGATGCAGCAGTACTGCTACCACGTACCAGTAGCATGTAGTTATTCTCCCATAGCACCCAGCCTTTGCCCTGTCTCTTTCCTATCATCACCCATTATGTATGCATGTACATTTCCTCCTCTCTTCCTCTCCCATCTCCTTTTATTCCTTCTTTTCTCTCTCACCGGTTGAATTTTCTTTTGGTTATTTGTGGCCATGACAAGGATATTCGCTGCTCCGCATCACGGTCCTCGTAACAGCCCAACGCGGTGGTCGTGACTTACAAAGTGACCAATCTAATCTACGGCGCATGAAAACGACACTCCCTTGCCATGGGCCTCAGGAAACAACTAGGAACTTTACACGTATAAGTATATATATATTCTTTTTGCGCTGGAAGTAAGTAGGAGTATATATTTGAGGTGACATTAATCAACTGGGGCACGCATGCATATATAGTACTACCTCCGTTCTGGTTTATGCCAAATTTTGACTAAAGATTTAACTAACAAAATGTTAATGCATGTCAAGAAAAATTATCTCATTGGGTTCGTATTTTGTTAGTTTAATGTTTGGTGACATGCATGAACATTTTGTTAGTTTAATCTACGGTCAAAATTTGGCACGAAATACAATGGGGACCAATAAGCCCGGACGGAGGTAGTACTCCGTTGAAAGTCTTTATACTCCCTCCATTCCATAATTTAGTGTGTCCGCGTTTCCCAAGATTCAAATTTGACCGTAAATTCAACCAACGAGACTGAATGCGACAGGAGCAAAAATCATACCACTGAATCCGTATTTTCAATATGAATTCAGTGATATACTTTTTGCTGCCGCCGCAGTCGGTCTCGTTGGTTCAATTTACGGTCAAACTTGGATCTCGGGAAGTGTGGACGCACTATATTGTGGAACGGAGGGAGTATTACTTTACAGAGAGGGGGTAACCAGTTAGTCGTTGGACTAAACAGTGTTGTGATTAGAGAATGGCAACAAGGTCGACATGAGAGCTTTCCTTGTCCCTTTCCTATTAGGTCATCTCCAACGCTGCCTCTCAAACTGGCCGCATATGCCCGGACCGTATGGTGCGGACTCCGCAAGTCATCCAATGCCGTCTCCATCGGCTTGCGGGACAATCTGGACCATCATTTTTCGCAAATTGAAACCAAATCAGGGGGCTTCATGAGAGTCTGGACACCACCTCCGGGCCACCCAAAACTGAGGCGGAACCCACGCTTTTGTAGCTATCCGCACTGTTTCCATGACAAAATCCCCCTTTCTCAACACTCTCTCTTCCATTCCGCCGCTCGTCACCGGTCTAGAAGCAGAAGGCCGACAGAGGCGGAGGAGTGCAGATGCTGCACTGGCCGGAGCAGTACAAGGTACCCTACTTCTACGCTGCCAAACGGCCCAGTAGGCATTCCCAGCACGTGCCTCACTACGTGGACGTCAACACGGCGCCGTAACTTGTACAAGCACGGGCGCCGGGCATGGAGCACCTGGGTGCCCACACGCAGTTTGTCGGTATGTCTCAAGCGGGCGACGACATAAATAGGCAGATGTTTGATATGATCTAGGACGAAGGTGGAGACGGAGTTTGCTACGAGGACGGGTAGCTGGATGACTCTGAGTAGACGCAACCGGCATGTCCAACCAGTTTCGCATGTACACCCAGCCGGATTGGCGGGCTTCAACCAGTCTGATACATACAACCTGTCGGGCACACAACCCGGCACGTATGCCCAGCCAGGCACGGACACACGACAACCGGATTGGGCCACCGGACAACAGGGTCAGGAGGAGGACAACGATCACGATGATCCAGATGAATTTGCTATGGATCCAAAGAAAAAGGGTAGTTGAGAAAGCTTTAACATGCAGGAGGACGAGTTGTTGTGCGGTGCGTGGTTGGCAACTAGATAGATCTAATGCATGAGATAGAGCAAAAGGGCTCAACATTTTGGGCCAATATTCAAACTTGGTTCCATGAACACAAGCATTTCGAGCCATACTTCGACAGCCTCATCCGCAATAGTGGGGTGAAGTTTCTCAACCATTGATCATACAACATCCAAGAGGCCGTGCCAAAGTATAGCCGCCACTTGAGGGAACTCATGGGACGGTGGCCAAGTGGTGCCCAAATGTTCGAGCAAGCAAGTTGTTAATATGTGTTGATCATTTGGTCGGACATGCATTGTTGTGTTTGATCATGTGGCCGGATATGCATTGTTGTGTTGGTCATTTGGCCGAATATGAATTGCGTTGTTGGTCATTTAACAATGGTTTATTTTGTTACCTTCCCATGCGTGCAATGTGTTCTTGCAGTCAGAGAATAAGCCTTCATGCATTTTTGGTTGAAATTGAATGGACAACCCAAGTGAAATCTATTCATTGCCAAGACAGCTGGCTGGACACCGAGGAAGAAATCAGTGATCCAACCAACCCAACAAAAGAGCCACCCAAGAAGGTTAGAAGAGGGTTTCGGAGAAAGAAGTGGGAGGC
Source organism: Triticum dicoccoides (assembly GCF_002162155.2). Lineage (NCBI taxonomy): Eukaryota > Viridiplantae > Streptophyta > Magnoliopsida > Poales > Poaceae > Triticum > Triticum dicoccoides. Next base: position 667,228,850 of record NC_041387.1, on the reverse strand, counting down.
GGAGAAGACGGAGCGAGAAAGGACATCAGCCAAGATGACAAAGAGGTTTGAGGACATCTTAGCGAAGAAAGAGGAGGCATACGTCAAGCGCTCTGACGTCAAGGAGGCATGCAAGGTCGAGAGATTTAACATGTTGACGGCGGTGAATGACAAGAAGATAAAACTCAAAGAGAAGAACGCGATGCTCGAAGAGAAGAAGGTTGAGGTCACAACCGCTGCAGACACGAAGATGTTGACCATGAAGATGGATGATTTGGGTGATGATGCAGGAATGACCGTGCAAGCCGTCTGTTTCGAGATGTTGAAGTGATAGAAGGATTGGTCGGAAGCAGAGTCGGATAAGGTGGGGGTGAAGAAGGAGGCGGCGGCAGAGTGAGCGATGTGGCTCGGATGACCGGTCCGGCGGGGCAATTTTTTTGCATGGATTGTCGAGCTGATATTCTTTTTGTGATCGGGAATGTAAAAACTATGCTTATTTGTCTCTTTTGTTGTAAATCAGGCGGATTTGAATTTTAAATTGATCGTATCTGTATGGACATTTAGGAGATAATTTTAGATGGCCGACTTCCGTATGTGTTCATAGACTAGTCCCCGTCAGTCCATGGACTGATACAGTGTCCGATCAGCGCTGGAGATGCCCTCACCACCCATTTATATATTTCCACCTCGCTTCTCCCCATATTTTTCCATATTCTCCCACCTGCTGATTTTTCTCTTGGCCATCTCCGGTCATGCATGAATAGGATATTCCCTGTTCCACAGCACGGTGGCCGTGACTTACAAAGTGGCCAGCCAACCTAAAGCGCGTGAAAGCGACACAAGCTTCAGAAACAACCTTAGCAATTTTTTATTTTGCGAAAATGATTAATGTTACCACTCCCTCCATTCCATAATATATAGACATTAGGGTAGTGCCAAAAACGTTCTTGTATTATGAGACAGAGGAAGTACTCCCTCCATTTTTATATACAAGGCCACTATGGAATATACATTTTGCATCTATACAAGGCCACCAACAGTAATCGAGACAAAGTTAATGATATTTTCTCATACTAACAACTTATTTAATACTTGCATGCATGCAGTCATAATGACAGTCAGCTACTTCCTCCACTCAGTTTTTTTGCATGCATGTGAAGTATTAATGATCCCAGTAAACAAGAAGAAAAGTTGACTTGTAAAGCAGGCATTAAATTTTACATTGGTACCCGTAATCCGAGTTTGTGGCCTTGTATACAAAAATGGAGGGAGTATAATACAAAAGTCCATCAAAAGTGCAATTCACCTCAAACGTAATAAAAATTACATCAATAATCTAGACCACTGTCTGAGGCCGTTAGAGCATGATTTAATATAGCCAGCTGACGGCTACGAGAAAACACCATGTCATCTATAGCCATCATCTATATGCATTCATACAATAATGTGAGCTACAAGGTTGGTTGCATTAGTACTTTTCTTCATCCTCGCTCTATCTCTTTTTTCACATTCATTGCATTTACCTAGGAATGCGTGTATAGGCAAAAATGCCACGTAAGCGGGCTATAAACCCACTATGGTACTTGCTCTAATAAAAACCACGGTAATTTACATGTACTCGTACTAGTAGTAGTACTACTTATGAAGACAAGATCTCCCTAAAGAGGGACCATGCATGCATGCATAGTAGTAGTACTACTACAGTAATCAGTTAGTCGTTAGCTTAAACCGGTGAGTGGGTGTGATTATTTAGTATGCAAATTGCAAGGAGGCCGACAGGGATCCATCCCATCCGGGCTCTGCCCGACCCCTTCCTTCCACAGTTGACAAGATCATCTCATCAG
>NC_041387.1:667221560-667226755 GCF_002162155.2 Triticum dicoccoides | reverse complement strand
CTACTACTTCCTCCGTCCGGAAATAAATATATCTAGAACTAAAATACATCCAGATACATCCATTCCTTCGACGAGTATTTCCGGACGGAAGGAGTACTTTATTCATCCATTATTCAATCCATCCATACGTCCACAGACAGACTGTCCCTGCCCAGGGTCGGCCAGGCCAAGCCCAAGATATCATCATCCCTCCTTGATCCTAGTACCACCAAGGAATTCCACACCAAAGCAAACCCAGTTGACCAGTCAATACTACAATGTTTTAAATAGCGGGCTATGGCATACAGCGGCAACCCTTGAAAACAGCTATAGCGGCAAATTGTACATGAAATCATTTAGCGGCAACATACTCAAACAGCTATAGCGGGGCTACAGCCGGCTATTTGAAACTATGGTCGATAGCCAGCACCTAATTTCTGCAGGAAAAATCACAGCCAGTCAAAACCCCGTTTAACTTGAAAGCTCATGGTGAGAAGTATAATTCACAGGCTCTGTAGCAGTAGTACCACCAAATGGAAGTGCAGTGGTAGGAGCGGAAGGAAGGGATCCGAATTCACAGCAGCGGCAGTAGTTGCAAAGACCCAAGCTTTTGGAGGAGAAAAGCAAACAGTGCATTGCAGCTGCAGCCAGAGAGAGAGAGAGAGAGAGCAGAGCAGTGCTCACTCTACCAGTAAAAAAATAAGTACTCCTGCTCCAAAAGAGAGAGCAGCGGCTGCAGCAGAGAAGCAGAGAGGAGAAAAGCAGGAGAGAGAGAGTGGGAGAGGGGACAGGTGAGACGGGACAGCGGCACCCATAGCAACCACAGCTCCGTGGAGACCCAGATCGGCGCGGCTCCTCGCTCGCTGTCCAGCGGTAAAAAGGAGCAGATTCATCGCAGATAGATAGATAGATTAGGGGGAGGAAGAAAACAACTGGGCGCAACAGCGACGGCCGAGATGTGGTGAAAGAGAGAGCTGCTCCTGCCTGCCTGGGGAAAGAAAGAGAGAGAGAGAGAGAGAGAGTAGAGCAAGGAAAAACATCACAAGAAAAGCATGCACAAACGAGGAGGAGGAGGCGACCAGTAGCCAGCCCCTGATTCCGCGGTGAGTATGTTTTCTCGTTTCAATCCATGGTTTATTTTCTTTGCCTGCTTCATCGTCCTGCCGCTAGATTTGTTTGATCTGAATTAGCTTTTCTGCCGGCTGCTTGGTTGGTTGGTTGTTGTTGTTGGGTACAGTCCAGTCCAGTCCAGTCCAGTCCAGGGAGGGGGAGGATCATGGCCGCCGTCATGGATTTGGATCTCAACTGCGCGCCGCCGTCGCCGGAGCCGGCGCCCCAGGACCACCGCCTCGCCCACGCAATGCTCCGCCAAGAACACGCCTACCGCCACCAGGTGCCTCCCCCTCCCTTCCCCTGCTTACCTACTTGCTCCACCCCTAAAAAATCTCTTCTTTCCTTTTCTTTCCTCACTAGCCAGCCCGTGTAAATCACGATTAAAAATAATATACCCACGAATAAAAGTCAATTATTTCCGCAATTTGTTCCACAGATGGGATATACATAAAGCTAATTTGGTTTTTGCACTGCCAAAAATTCCCCTTGCTCATGTGGTTGCATCTGGTTGTGGTTTGTAGGTGGAGGACCTGCACAGGCTGTATTGGGCGCAGAGGAATCTCCGGCCGGATGCCCCCTTCTGGGAGCAATCCCACGACGTCCTCTACCCCATTCCCACCCGTTCCACGGCCATGGCCACTTCCTCCCGATCCCACATCCACACGGTGAGCTACGCTATGCTATTCAGGCCAGGCCCAAACAGGAATCGCCTAAGCTTTCCCCAAATCCCTGTTGCTAAATCCACAAGTCTCTCTGCCTTTCTGCCGCAGATTGATCCGGATCCGTCAGGAGGCAAGCAGGCCATCTGGTGTGGCAATGGGGTCGCAGGGAGTTTGGGTGCTGGGGAGGGTTCTTCTGCCAGGAGGAAACCTGACCATGGTGGTGGTGTGCAGGGGAGGTCGTCTGGTTATCGCCGTATGATCGATCTAGAGAAGCCGGCGATGTCCGAGGACGACGACGATGATGATGATGTGGAGATCTTGTCTCCTGCTCGGTTCAGTGACTATGCCAAGCGCAGTGCTGGGTTTGTGGATAATTCCCAGTGTTATCAGAGGGAAAATGCTGCTGCCCATGTCCGTTTTGGTGAGTTAAAAGGGAGAATCCTCCGTGCCCTGCCCTGCCCTGCCCTGCCTAGTTATGTTAATATAACTATCATTGTCTGCTTTGGTAGAGTAAAACAGCTTTTGTCAAGCAAAACTAAAGAAATGCAGAACCGAATGCCTTCCTAATAATGAGTTCTTCTGATAGAAATAGAATGGTCTTTGATATTATAACTCAGATTGTTCTTCTAAAATGAATCTGTGAGTAATGAATCTTGATTAATAAAAGTAGGCTGCAGTTATGTGCTTTAGGATCAAATTTATGTCCTGCAGGGTTGCATTGTCAATAATGTTCACTTCACAGTTCACACCATGGCATTCTTTTGTAGGCTAATTTATTCTAAGATTTTTTTTTACTCATTTCCTTCTCCACATGCCCAACCTTTTATTTTCAGAGTAAAAGAACAGGATGGCCGGAAAATTCTACGTACCACTTACGTAATTGTGTGTTATGCTAGCTCCAGTTTTGTACAGTATAGCTTTTACGTATGATGTAATTTAGTCTTGGTTTGCTGAAACATCCATTTAGCTTAGTTCGAAGAAAACATCCAGTTAGCTTATTTATAGGTAAAACATCCATTTAGCTTCAACGGAATGTGCTCTTATTGTAATTCTCTATACTCGTACAAAATAACCTCTAGTCAGTTGCAAGCCTGGATCTCTCTTTCAGTTTTGTTCAGTCAGTTGCAAGCCTGGATCTCTCTTTCAGTTTGTTCAGTCAGTTGCAAGCCTGGATCTGTCTTTCAGTTTGTTTTTCTGCGCAACAGTTCATTTGTTTATCTTGATGATACATGAAAATGAAAAGGCTTCTTTGATTTATTTATTTTCCTGTCTTTACATGAGTTCCTTTATCCATTGTACAAGAGTCTAAGAGACACAGTATTATTACTTATTACACTTTAATGATAGCTCATTTAATAACTAATGCCTGACAACACTAAGAGATTGTAAATTGGCCAAGTTTATCTGCTATCAGACCAGATGCTGTGTTGCCTGTATTTCATCTTTTTTGTCAATGGCAACCCATTAAAGTATTAATCGAGTCTATATGCACAAAACATACACTATAATGTTCTCTTATTGGCCAAAGAAGTTCGTGAATTACGGAATTTAGAAGTGCAAGCGATTTGATAAGGGATGTTAGATTGCATCCTCTGCATTTTGATCATTGTTTACCTAATCATTACCACTACAAATTTGTGTTCATTTCAATTAGCATAGCATAAATGTTCCATGTTCCATCAGAAATATAATTGCCCTCGCTAAATATATTTTTTTATGAGTAATGTTTCATTCAGACTGGAAGAAAACTAACCCGTTGAGTAGAACAACATATCATAATGTTTTTGTACATCATTATAACTAGATGTGTTCCCAGCTTTCTGTATGACTGTAGTTAGTGTAGTGCTTATCATTTAGTGAATTCCTTTTCTTGTGCAGACATCTTGGACTGCATCTTATTTATTGCTTTCTGTAACTCCACTGGAAAAGTTTGAGATTCTGTTGGGGTATTTGCTTGACTCTGTTTATCACCTTTCAGGTTCAACTGGATCTAGCGATACCCCAGACAGTCATTCACCAGTCAAAGCAAAGGCTACTGCATCTGGCCGCATGCTTATCGACCTGAATATAGCTCAAGAAGATGATTTAAATGTTTGCCCTGATTCTTCCAAAAACGTGTTCTGTTCTCTTTTGGCTAGTTCAAGAACAATGCAATCAGGAGAAGGTTGCAGCAACTCCAGCAAAGCATTCCACATCGGAGGTGAATCTAGCATTGGATCCTCAAAAGGGTCTTCGATCACAGTTGCGGCATCAATGCCGGCCCCAGACAGCACAAGGGGAGTGATGGCCAGAGGAGGTATTTGTGACCCACAGAGCAGTTCTAAGCCTTTCCGTGTGGAGGCTTCAAATCATGACGTGCGTCTCAGAGGAAATATCCAGCACCAACATACGCTAGATAATGTCTCTGGAATGAGTTCTCAGGCCTCTATGGAAATTCCACGTGAAGAGATGTCAGTTAGGGCGAGCGGTCGACATTCTTCTTCTTCTTCAGATTTACGAAAAATAGGAGGACAAACAGCTGTGTATAGGGAGTGCCAAGAGGAGAGTCTAGCAGTAATCTGTGATGATGAAATGGAGGGTTTTGACTTGAATGTGTCAGTTGGAAGCATCGAGCTCCCATCGATGATGGATAGCAGTCCCAGAGAGAAACATGCAAGTAGTAGTGATGGTGTTGACAAGCTTCTAAGTCATTACTTTACTGAGGATAAGGTCCAGGAAAACATTTCTTCCCTTGAATGTCCAACTGTCATAGACCAACAACACATGGCTGAGAGTATGGATGGTAAAAGTGTACGGTCGCCAGACTCTGGAGTTGCAACAAACAGGTCGATGTCGATTCCAGAAACTCCTCAAGGTCGTGACTACGCTTGTCCAAGATTGAGACCATCAAGTAACGGAGAATCAAATTCTATGAACGCGCCCATCACATATCAAGTTGTGGCAGAAGATGAGCTACTAGCGTCCACAGCAGCTCAGACACTCGTTTCCTTATTCACGGATAGCGCTGCGTGGATCACAGACAGCCACTGCAGCAACAACCAGGCAGATGCTCAGGATGGAGGCGATGAACCGCAGGTCTCGCTGGACTCTTTCGAGGAAGGCGTGATGAACCTAGAGGCTCTGAGAGACGACGGTGATTCAGTCACCGTGACAGCGCCGGACAAGGACGGGCCTTCGTGTGGGATCAAGCTGAGGAGAGGGAGGGGGATGAGAGACTTCCAGAGGGAGATATTGCCCGGGCTGGTCTCCCTCGCGAGGCACGAGATATGCGACGACTTGCATGCTATAGGGTATGAGATCAGGAAGACCAGGCAGAGGAGGGCGCCCGGGGACAAGTACGGCCCGTCGACCCGGTCAAGGCTGCCTCGGCGTTGCTCCAATGCATGGAACTACTGAGGGTTTTTCCATACCGAAGCACCGGCGAAGCGCAATGCCGACGAA
>NC_041387.1:667188410-667221322 GCF_002162155.2 Triticum dicoccoides | reverse complement strand
GGAGTTGTGAGGGGTAATTCTGGCCTGCTCTGTGAATATCGGGGCCGCCGTGTCTGAATTATGAAGCCTAGCTGAAAGGTCTGCTGCCGCTAGCGCCATCGTTCGGTCGGAGAATTCCTTTTTTCGGCTAATCTACAAAAAAAGGTTGGTGATTCACTGGTGATAATGCCGGAGGGGTGGCAGGATGCGCCTTTTATTAGTAGCTGCGGATTTATATTTAGCAAGTGAAGTGGTGATGGTAAAGCTCGACAATTTTTTGTTTGTTTGTGTAACCTGGAAGAATGATTTGGATGAATGGCCCTATAGAACAAGGCTCCCTCCCTGTGTGTACATTCTTTACTGTGTCTGTTGGGTTACTTACCATGCTACGGTGTACAGCCCTGTCCTGGATGGATGGCTGGGGGTCCGAATACCTGCCCTGTGCTGTGCAAAAAACATCCAAATTTGGCACTTGTTTGCATCCGAATCGGGCAGATTTGTTCAAAGTAACATCCTGCAAAAGTCATGAACTATTTGCTGTCAGTTTGTAATGTAGCCAAGACAATGCCGGAAAAACTCGCAATATTTCTTTTTCCAAAACAAAATGTTGGCATGACGAAAACGCAACATTCAGCTTGTCTTTTTTTAAAACAAGAATGGAAATACTGGAAATCTGACGTCGAATTTTTAAGCATGCCAAATTTGGCATATATGAATGTTTTAAGAATGCCCTTTATCGAAAAAAAGAGACAATTTTGAAAAGCATATGAATTTACACCAAAAGGAGAAGTGAAAAAGAAAAGGCGGAGGGGCCCTGTTTTTCATGCAAATTATAACAATATGTGCTTGTTAATTGCCATCCTCTCGACCACATAATTTACCATCCCGGGCGTTCGATTTGCCACGGGAAGAAAAACAATAGTTGAAGATCAATTTGTAGCAAAATCCGAAAGGAATGTGAAAAAACAATCCAAAAAACTGTCAGAACATGACAGCTGCATGAGTGTGCAGTGTGTAGCACACGTAGGAGCGCACGAGGCCACAAATGTCCAGATCAAAATGGCCGTCCATCAGTCTACAGTCGGCTGACGGAAGATGGCACATCTGCACGTATCTCTGTCTGCATCGCTGCATCTGCACGCATGAACTCAGGTTTACTAGTATTTCTTTGGTGTCCGAACACAGGGCGGTCTATGACACGACACTGGTGGTTACCAAAGCCCAAAGATCCGCCCATCATTTTGATCAGTCTGGCTAAATCTCAGTGGATTGAAACTTTGTTAGAGCAACTCCAACGGAGCGACCCATTTCGTCCGTCCCCATTTGTTTGGGTCGATGCGGACAAAATAGGAGGCCCAACGCGTCGACCCAAACTCAAAACGCGTCCGCTTCACGTTCGGGCCGACGCATTTGCGGCCCAAATTTGCGCCCCAAATGCGTCGGCGCGGACGCGAAACGGACGCCACGCGCGCCTTCTTAGTGTCCGTCACGGCCCCGTCTGGCGGCCGTCCAACTGCCCGCCACCTTGCCGGTCAGCTTAATTTATGACCCCGAGTCCACGCGTCAGCAACAACGGTCGTCCTTTTTTAAGCCGACCGTGCGGCGGGGCCGTCCTCATCCAGTTCCCGTTCCCATCTAGCCACACTCACTCCCCCGTCGCCGGCAAGCAAACCCTAGCCAACCCTAGCCGCCCCAGCCGTGCCAAATGGGGCTCTTCTTCGGCGCTGGCAGCAGCAGCAAGTCGAAGGGCAAGGCCCCCGTCGTTCCCTTCCCCGCGGAGTTCGTCCCGCCTCCGCCTGCCCGACTCCCCGACAGAGGCAGCACGTGAATGTGCCCGTGCACCAGGCGGAGTGGCACTGGCAGCATCGCGTGCCTCTGCCGTACCCCGACGTGACCCTGCCGCACGACTAGCATCTGGATCCGGAGAGTATCCCAGTGTAGGCGGCGCCGCGGTCGGCTAGGGCGCACACAGAGGAGGTGCGTCGCCGGTGGGCGCTCCTGATGTCGGAGCAGCGTCGCGACCAGGCCTACGCCTCCGACTCGCCCAACTGGGCGTGCTGCTTCGTCTTGGAGCACGAGGAGGTGAGGCGACGCGGCGTGCGCGAGGTCTGTTGGGGAACGTTGCAGAAAATTAAAATTTTTCCTACGGTTTCACCAAGATCCATCTATGAGTTCATCTAAGCAACGAGTCAAGGGAGAGAGTTTGCATCTACATACCACTTGTAGATCACAAGCGGAAGCTAGCCAAGGGGATGGTGATGATGGAGTCGTACTCGAACGTGATTCGGATCACCGATGTCCAAGTGCTGAACGGACAGCACCTCCGCGTTCAACACACGTACGGGACGGGAGACGTCTCCTCCTTCTTGATCCAGCAAGGGGGAAGGAGAGGTTGAGGAAGATTGCTCCAACGGCAGCACGACGGCGTGGTGTAGTTGGTGCAGCAGTACTCCGACAGGGCTTCGCCAAGCATATACGGAGGAGGAGAGGTGTTGGGGAGGGGAGGGGCTGCGCCTTGGCTTGTGTTAAGCTCCCATGCGCCTCCCCACTATATATAGGGGTGCAGGGGCTGGTTTCTTGCCCTCCAAGTCCATTGGGGCGTTGGCCAAGGTGGGAGGAAAGAAATCCCATCATTTCCTTCCCCACCGATTGTTATCCCCCCTTTTTAGGGATCTTGATCTTATCCCTTCGGGATATGATCTTATTCCTTCTAAGGGGGGATCTTGGTGCGCCTTGACCAGGGGTGTGGGGCCTTTCCCCCACTACTCACGTTCATGTGGGTCCCCCCATGCAGGTGGGCCCCACTCTGGAACCTTCTAGAACCTTCCCGGTACAATACCGAAAAATCCCGAACATTTTTCGGTGGCCAAAATAGGACTTCCCATATATAAATCTTTACCTCCGGACCATTCCGGAACTCCTCGTGACGTCCGGGATCTCATCCGGGACTCCGAACAACATTCGGTAACCACATACAAACTTCCTTTATAACCCTAGCGTCATCGAACCTTAAGTGTGTAGACCCTACGGGTTCGGGAGACATGTAGACATGACCGAGACGTTCTCCGGTCAATAACCAACAGCGGGATCTGGATACCCATGTTGGCTCCCACATGCTTCTCGATGTTGTCATCGGATGAACCACGATGTCGAGGATTCGATCAAACCCTGTATACAATTCCCTTTGTCAATCGGTACGTTACTTGCCCGAGACTCAATCGTCGGTATCCCAATACCTTGTTCAGTCTCGTTACCGGCAAGTCACTTTACTCGTACCGTAATGCATGATCTCGTGGCCAACACTTTGGTCACCTTGAGCTCATTATGATGATGCATTACCGAGTGGGCCCAGAGATACCTCTCTGTCATACGGAGTGACAAATCCCAGTCTCGATCCGTGTCAACCCAACAGCTACTTTCGGAGATACCTGTAATGCACCTTTATAGTCACCCAGTTACGTTGTGACGTTTGATACACCCAAGGCACTCCTACGGTATCCGGGAGTTACACGATCTCATGGTCTAAGGAAGAGATACTTGACATTGGCAAAGCTCTAGCAAACGAACTAAACGACCTTTGTGCTATGCTTAGGATTGGGTCTTGTCCATCACATCATTCTCCTAATGATGTGATCCCGTTATCAACGACATCCAATGTCCATAGCCAGGAAATCATGACTATCTGTTGATCACAACGAGCTAGTCAACTAGAGGCTCACTAGGGACATATTGAGGTCTATGTATTCACACGTGTATTACGATTTCCGGATAATACAGTTATAGCATGAATAAAAGACAATTATCATGAACAATGAAATATAATAATACTTTTATTATTGCCTCTAGGGCATATTTCCAACAGTCTCCCACTTGCACTAGAGTCACCAGTCTAGTTACATTGTGATGAATCGAACACCCATAGAGTTCTGGTGTTGATCATGTTTAGCTCGCGAGAGAGGTTTAGTCAACGGATCTGCGACATTCAGATCCGTATGTACTTTGCAAATTTCTATGTCTCCATCTTAAACATTTTCACGGATGGAGTTGAAACGATGCTTGATGTGCCTGGTGTTCTTGTGAAACCTGGGCTCCTTGGCAAGGGCAATAGCTCCAGTGTTGTCACAGAAGAGTTTGATTGGCCCCGACGCATTGGGTATGACTCCTAGGTCGGTGATGAACTCCTTCACCCAAATCGCTTCATGCGCTGCCTCCGAGGCTGCCATGTACTCCGCTTCACACGTAGATCCCGCCACGACGCTCTGCTTGCAGCTGCACCAGCTTACTGCTCCACCATTCAACATATACACGTATCCGGTTTGTGACTTAGAGTCATCCGGATCTGAGTCGAAGCTAGTGTCGACGTAACCCTTTACGACAAGCTCTTCGTCTCCTCCATAAACGAGAAACATGTCCTTTGTCCTTTTCAGGTACTTCAGGATATTCTTGACTGCTGTCCAGTGTTCCTTGCCGGGATTACTTTGGTATCTAGCTACCAAACTCACGGCAAGGTTTACATCAGGTCTGGTACACAGCATGGCATACATAATAGATCCTATGGCTGAAGCATAGGGGATGACACTCATCTCTTCTTTATCTTTTGCCGTGGTCGGTGACTGAGCCTAGCTCAATCTCACACCTTGTAACATAGGCAAGAACCCCTTCTTGGACTGATCCATTTTGAACCTCTTCAAAATCTTATCAAGGTATGTGCTTTGTGAAAGACCTATGAGGCGTCTCGATCTATCTCTATAGATCTTGATGCCTAATATGTAAGCAGCTTCTCCAAGGTCCTTCATTGAAAAACACTTATTCAAGTAGGCCTTAATGCTGTCCAGAAATTCTATATTATTTCCCATCAAGAGTATGTCATCTACATATAATATGAGAAATGCTACAGAGATCCCACTCACTTTCTTGTAAACGCAGGCTTCTCCATAAGTCTGCATAAACCCAAACGCTTTGATCATCTCATCAAAGCGAATATTCCAACTCCGAGATGCTTGCACCAGCCCATAAATGGATCGCTGGAGCTTGCATACTTTGTTAGCGTTCTTAGGATCGACAAAACCTTCCGGCTGCATCATATACAGTTCTTCCTTAAGATGCCCGTTAAGGAATGCTGTTTTGACGTCCATCTGCCATATCTCATAATCATAGTATGCGGCAATTGCTAACATGATTCGGACGGACTTTAGCTTCGCTACGGGAGAGAATGTCTCGTCGTAGTCAATCCCTTGAACCTGTCGATAACCCTTAGCGACAAGTCGAGCTTTATAGATGGTGACATTACCATCCGCGTCTGTCTTCTTCTTAAAGATCCATTTGTTTTCTATCGCTCGCCAATCATCGGGCAAGTCTGTCAAAGTCCATACTTTGTTTTCATACATGGATTCTATCTCGGATTTCATGGCTTCAAGCCATTTGTTGGAATCTGGGCCCGCCATCGCTTCTTCATAGTTCGAAGGTTCACCGTTGTCTAACAACATGATTTCCAGGACGGGGTTGCTGTACCACTCTGGTGCGGAACGTGTCCTTGTGGACCTACGAAGTTCAGTAGCAACTTGATCCGAAGTACCTTGATCATCATCATTGGTTTCCTCTTCAGTTGGTGTGGGCATCACAGGAACATTTTCCTGAGCTGCACCACTTTCCCGTTCGAGAGGTAGTACTTCATCAAGTTCTACTTTCCTCCCACTTACTTCTTTCGAGAGAAACTCTTTTTCCAGAAAGCATCCGTTCTTGGCAACAAAGATTTTGCCCTCGGATCTTAAGTAGAAGGTATACCCGACAGTTTCCTTAGGGTATCCTATGAAGACGCATTTTTCCGACTTGGGTTCAAGCTTTTCAGGTTGAAGTTTCTTGACATAAGCATCGCATCCTCAAACTTTTAGAAACGACAGCTTAGGTTTCTTCCCAAACCATAATTCATACGGTGTCGTCTCAACGGATTTAGACGGTGCCCTATTTAAAGTGAATGTAGCTGTCTCTAGAGCGTATCCCCAAAATGATAGCGGTAAATCAGTAAGAGACATCATAGACCGCACCATATCCAATAGAGTGCGATTACGACCTTCGGACACACCGTTTCGCTGAGGTGTTCCAGGCGGCGTGAGTTGTGAAACGATTCCACATTTCCTTAAGTGTGTGCCAAATTCGTGACTTAAATATTCTCCTCCACGATCTGATCGTAGGCACTTTATCTTTCGGTCACGTTGATTCTCCACCTCATTCTGAAATTCCTTGAACTTTTCAAAGGTCTCAGACTTGTGTTTCATTAAGTAGACATACCTATATCTACTTAAGTCATAAGTGAGAGTGAGAACATAACGATATCCTCCGCGAGCCTCAATGCTCATTGGACCGCACACATCGGTATGTATTATTTCCAATAAGTTGGTTGCTCGCTCCATTGTTCCGGAGAACGGAGTCTTGGTCATCTTGCCCATGAGGCATGGTTCGCACGTGTCAAACGATTCATAATCAAGAGACTCTAAAAATCCATCGGCATGGAGCTTCTTCATGCGCTTGACACCAATGTGACCAAGGCGGCAGTGCCACAAGTATGTGGGACTATCGTTATCAACTTTACATCTTTTGGCATCTACACTATGAACATGTGTAATATTACACTCGAGATTCATTAAGAATAAACCATTGACTATCGGAGCATGACCATAAAACATATCTCTCATATAAATCGAACAACCATTATTCTCAGACTTAAATGAGTAGCCATCTCGTATTAAACGAGATCCAGATACAATGTTCATGCTCAAACTTGGCACTAAATAACAATTATTAAGGTTCAAAACTAATCCCGTAGGTAAATGTAGAGGCAGCGTGCCGACGGCGATCACATGGACTCTGGAACCATTCCCGACGCGCATCGTCACCTCGTCCTTCGCCAGTCTCCGTTTATTCCACAGCTCCTGCTGTGAGTTACAAATATGAGCAACGGCACCGGTATCAAATACCCAGGAGTTACTACGAGTACTGGTAAGGTACACATCAATTACATGTATATCAAATATACCTTTGGTTTTGCCGGCCTTCTTATATGCTAAGTATTTGGGGCAGTTCCGCTTCCAGTGACCCTTCCCCTTGCAATAAAAGCACTCAGTCTCAGGCTTAGGTCCATTCTTTGACTTCTTCCCGGTAACTGGCTTACCAGGCGCGGCAACCTCCTTGCCGTCCTTCTTGAAGTTCTTCTTACCCTTGCCCTTCTTGAACTTAGTGATCTTATTGACCATCAACACTTGATGTTCTTTCTTGATTTCAGCCTCTGCTGACTTCAGCATCGAGAACACTTCAGGAATGGTCTTTTCCATCCCCTGCATGTTGTAGTTCATCACAAAGCTCTTGTAGCTTGGTGGGAGCGACTGGAGGATTCTGTCAATGACCGCCTCATCTGGGAGGTTAATGTTCGGCTGGGTCATACGGTTGTGCAACCCAGACATCTTCAGGATGTGCTCACTGACAGAACTGTTTTCCTCCATCTTACAACTGTAGAACTTGTCGGAGACATCATATCTCTCGACCCGGGCATGAGCTTGGAAAACTAGTTTCAGCTCTTCGAACATCTCATATGCTCCGTGATGCTCAAAACGCTTTTGGAGCCCCGGTTCTAAGCTGTAAAGCATGCCGCACTGAACGAGGGAGTAATCATCAGCGCGAGTTTTCCAAGCATTCATAATGTCTTGGTTCTCTGGGACAGGAGCGTCACCTAGCGGTCCTTCTAGGACATATTGTTTCCTGGCAGCTATGAGGATGATCCTCAGGTTCCGGACCCAGTCCGTATAGTTGCTGCCATCATCTTTGAGCTTGGTTTTCTCTAGGAGCGCGTTGAAGTTCATGTTGACATGAGTGTTGGCCATTTGATCTACAAGACATATTTGCAAAGGTTTTAGACTAAGTTCATGATAATTAAGTTCTAATCAAATTATGAACTCCCGCTCAGATTAGACATCCCTTTAGTCATCTAAGTGTTACACGATCCGAGTCGACTAGGCCGTGTCCGATCATCACGTGAGACGGAATAGTCATCGTCGGTGAACATTCTCA
Source organism: Triticum dicoccoides (assembly GCF_002162155.2). Classification (NCBI taxonomy): domain Eukaryota; kingdom Viridiplantae; phylum Streptophyta; class Magnoliopsida; order Poales; family Poaceae; genus Triticum; species Triticum dicoccoides. Next base: position 667,213,282 of record NC_041387.1, on the reverse strand, counting down.
TGTTGATCGTATCTTCCATACGACTCGTGTTCGACCTTTCGGTCTCCGTGTTCCGAGGCCATGTCTGCACATGCTAGGCTCGTCAAGTTAACCCTAAGTGTTTTCGCTGTGTAAAACTGTCTTACACCCGTTGTATGTGAACGTAAGAATCCATCACACCCGATCATCACGTGGTGCTTAGAAGCGACGAACTGTAGCAACGGTGCACAGTTAGGGGAGAACACTTCTTGAAATTTTTGTAAGGGATCATCTTATTTACTACCGTCGTCCTAAGTAAACAAGATGCATAAACATAATAAACATCACATGCAATTATATAGTTGTGACATGATATGGCCAATATCATATAGCTCCATTGATCTTCTTGTCACCGGCTTGACACCATGATCTCCATCATCATGATCTCCATCATCGTGTCTTCATGAAGTTGTCACGCCAACGACTACTTCTACTTCTATGGCTAACGCGTTTAGCAATAAAGTAAAGTGAGTTACATGGCATTCTTCAATGACACGCAGGTCATACAAAAAATAAAGACAACTCCTATGGCTCCTGCCGGTTGTCATACTCATCGACATGCAAGTCGTGAATCCTATTAGAAAGAACATGATCTCATACATCACAATTCATCATTCATCACAACTTCTGGCCATATCACATCACATGATCAATCGCTGCAAAAACAAGTTAGACGTCCTCTAATTGTTGTTGCATCTTTTACGTGGCTGCAATTGGGTTCTAGCAAGAAGGTTTTCTTACCTACGAATAACCACAACGTGATTTTGTCAACTTCTATTTACCCTTCATAAGGGCCCTTTTCATCGAATCCGCTCCAACTAAAGTGGGAGAGACAGACACCCGCCAGCCACCTTATGCAACTAGTGCATGTCAGTCGGTGGAACCGGTCTCACGTAAGCGTACGTGTAAGGTTGGTCCGGGCCGCTTCATCCCACAATACCGCCGAAGCAAGAAAAGACTAGTAGAGGCAAGTAAGATGAAAAAATCCACGCCCACAACAAAATTGTGTTCTACTCGTGCAAAGAGAACTACGCATAGACCTAGCTCATGATGCCACTGTTGGGGAACGTTGCAGAAAATTAAAATTTTTCCTACGGTTTCACCAAGATCCATCTATGAGTTCATCTAAGCAACGAGTCAAGGGAGAGAGTTTGCATCTACATACCACTTGTAGATCACGAGCGGAAGCTAGCCAAGGGGATGGTGATGATGGAGTCGTACTCGAACGTGATTCGGATCACCGATGTCCAAGTGCTGAACGGACAGCACCTCCGCGTTCAACACACGTACGGGATGGGAGACGTCTCCTCCTTCTTGATCCAGCAAGGGGGAAGGAGAGGTTGAGGAAGATTGCTCCAACGGCAGCACGACGGCGTGGTGTAGTTGGTGCAGCAGTACTCCGACAGGGCTTCGCCAAGCATATACGGAGGAGGAGAGGTGTTGGGGAGGGGAGGGGCTGCGCCTTGGCTTGTGTTAAGCTCCCATGCGCCTCCCCACTATATATAGGGGTGGAGGGGCTGGTTTCTTGCCCTCCAAGTCCATTGGGGAGTTGGCCAAGGTGGGAGGAAAGAAATCCCATCATTTCCTTCCCCACCGATTGTTATCCCCCCTTTTTAGGGATCTTGATCTTATCCCTTCGGGATATGATCTTATTCGTTCTAAGGGGGGATCTTGGTGCGCCTTGACCAGGGGTGTGGGGCCTTTCCCCCACTACTCACGTTCATGTGGGTCCCCCCATGCAGGTGGGCCCCACTCCGGAACCTTCTAGAACCTTCCCGGTACAATACCGAAAAATCCCGAACATTTTCCGGTGGCCAAAATAGGACTTCCCATATATAAATCTTTACCTCCGGACCATTCCGGAACTCCCCGTGACGTCCGGGATCTCATCCGGGACTCCGAACAACATTCGGTAACCACATACAAACTTCCTTTATAACCCTAGCGTCATCGAACCTTAAGTGTGTAGACCCTACGGGTTCGGGAGACATGTAGACATGACCGAGACGTTCTCCGGTCAATAACCAACAGCGGGATCTGGATACCCATGTTGGCTCCCACATGCTTCTCGATGTTGTCATCGGATGAACCACGATGTCGAGGATTCGATCAAACCCTGTATACAATTCCCTTTGTCAATCGGTACGTTACTTGCTCGAGACTCGATCGTCGGTATCCCAATACCTTGTTCAGTCTCGTTACCGGCAAGTCACTTTACTCGTACCATAATGCATGATCTCGTGGCCAACACTTTGGTCACCTTGAGCTCATTATAATGATGCATTACCGAGTGGGCCCAGAGATACCTCTCCGTCATACGGAGTGACAAATCCCAGTCTCGATCCGTGTCAACCCAACAGCTACTTTCGGAGATACCTGTAATGCACCTTTATAGTCACCCAGTTACGTTGTGACGTTTGATACACCCAAGGCACTCCTACGGTATCCGGGAGTTACACGATCTCATGGTCTAAGGAAGAGATACTTGACATTGGCAAAGCTCTAGCAAATGAACTAAACGACCTTTGTACTATGCTTAGGATTGGGTCTTGTCCATCACATCATTCTCCTAATGATGTGATCCCGTTATCAACGACATCCAATGTCCATAGCCAGGAAATCATGACTATCTGTTGATCACAACGAGCTAGTCAACTAGAGGCTCACTAGGGACATATTGAGGTCTATGTATTCACACGTGTATTACGATTTCCGGATAATACAGTTATAGCATGAATAAAAGACAATTATCATGAACAATGAAATATAATAATACTTTTATTATTGCCTCTAGGGCATATTTCCAACAAGGTCGACCACAGTTTGTCGCCGCCCCCGCTCATTGTCCGCGAGGAAGACCAGACGGCAGAGGACGCCTACCAGGCGGCGCTTGCAGCCGTCTAGAAGGAGAGTGAGGATGACGAGCGGCGCAGGGCGGAGGCGGCAGAGTAAGAAGAGGATCGGTACGAGGCGGCCATGGCGCAGGCCATGGCCCTCTCCGCGGTCGGCGACTGCATGGTGCCGCCGGTGGCCCCGCCGTCCCTTCCCCGCCGCCTCCCCAAGGCCGAGCCGCAGCCGGAGCCGGAGCCGGAGCCGAAGCCCATCGAGCGCTACTCCTGGACGGGAGTAGTGCGCGAGTGGGTCAGGGCGCCGCCGGTCTGGCTGGGGGCGACGCCGGAGCAAGAGACGACGTACCTCGAGCACTGGCGCCAGATCCGGGTGGCCGAGGAGCGTCGCGACGGCGAGTACCTCGTGATGCTCGAGCGCGACGCTGAGGCCGAGCAGCTCGAGGCCGAGGAAGAGGCGCGCCAGGCCGCGGCGACACTGCCCGCGCCGGCACAGTCGTACACGACATGGCTGCGCTCTGGAACACGGCGTTCGCCTGGGCCGGTCCGGCGCCGACGCTCATCGATCTCACGGACCCCGAAGACGACGACGACAATGCCTAGGGCAACGTGCCGACACGTAGTTTTAGTTTGTTTTTATTATTAGTAAATGCTAATGTGGATGCATGGACTCCCGCCGGCCTTCATGGTTGGCTTTAATATTTAGTTAATGATGTTTTTATGTTAAATATGCATACATTCAAAAAAAATTGCGCCGTCAAAATGCGTCGCGCCAGCGTTAGGCGCACGCGCCGACCCAAACGCGGAAGCGGACATCCGTGTCCGCTTGACCGACCTAAACGGACAAAAAAGCACAAAATCATCGTCCGTTTGGGTCGGCCCGTTGGAGTTGCTCTTATGTCTCCGTTGATGCTATATTTGATATAGGTTATTTTAAGATTCGTGTAAAAATTTTCTTTTATTTTTATCTGGTGAAGGAACCTGCATTACCACAACAATCTTCATAATAGATCCGATCTTTTTTATAAAATAAAAAAGTTTCAGTAGATTGAGACCTAGCCACACCCTGATTCCATTTCCCTGCGTACTTTTTTTTTTATTTCACGCAGAGAAATAAGCTGAAATCCTTGTGGGTCTTGGTTGACCAATTATGGGAATCCTTGAAAGGGAAAGACTAGTCATGGTGGGCATATGCATGCATGGATGCACGGTGGGTGCAGTGCAGGCCAGCCCCAGTTGCACATGTGCATCATTGTTTGTTGGTTGCATTTGCCTCCAAAAGTGTCTGTCAGGAACATGCATGCTCTCTCATCAGTGCTGAGACTGAGAGCACTGTGCACTGTCACTGCATCTGTCTCACAGTGACTTATGCCAGAGAGGATTGTTAGGCATTTTCGTGATGTACAGTACTATTGTATACAAGTACTCCCTCCGTTTCTAAATGGAAGTCTTGGTAGAGATTTACCATATACATATGTATCTATCTAGATGCATTTTAAGTTTAGATTCATTCGTTTTGTTCCGTATGTAGCCCACCTAGTAGAATCTCTACAAAGACTTATATTTAGGAACGGAGGGAGTACTTAGTAATAATATTCTATCATATCATTGGTACTCGACTAGTTGCTGCTGCTGCTGCCACCTTGGGAGCTGCTTCAGGAACATGGTGATAAACAATGTACTGCTACTTGTTTTATCAGAACTATACTGGTAATAGACAGCAAGCAAACAAGCAGTTTGATGATCCCTCTTGCTTTTTGTTGCTCTACTAGTAGTATCTTGTTTGAGATCAGACATGTCTGCAGGCCAGGACGCAGTGCAGCAACCGGACGGACATCATCATCAGCTCAGCCGCCGTTATGTCAAGCACTCAGTAGCAGTACAACCGAGCCTTAATGCTACAGTAAGTACGTACGTACAGTACTGTGCATGCATGGATCGACAACCTGCAGAATAAATTTGTAAGTAAATCCACTGGAAATCTCTATGCGGATCAAGTGAGCATTGATCAGGGTGTTGCTGGTGGGTGGAGTAGGGTCAATCATACCACCGTCAAAGTCAGACAAGAAAATAAATACGGGAGGGAGGTGTGTCTGAAGAACTCTGAATAATGAGCCTCCTCAGTCAATTCACGCCAGCAGCTCTGCATCCATCTGCAAGTGTCAGCAGCATGCATCATCTGGCTCTGCACTGCAGTGCAGGATCTAAATGAAACTTCAAATCTTTCTCAGCAACCGGCATTCAGGCCAACCCCACCGCACGATCCTAAATCTATACCCATTTTGTCCGGATTTTATCCGTGTGAGGTAGAAATCGGAAGTACAAACGCCGGACAGAGGCCGGATAAACTCGTTGCACCCAACGCTGCTACCCCATTTTGTCCGGATTTTGTCCGTGGTGGGTGCACGTGATGGGCCAGGTACAGAAAAGGAGAGAGTGACAGGTGGGGTCGAGGGCGGACACAGACGGACGACAAGGACGCGGAGACGTCCGCTTTCTATCCGATTTGGCCTCAAACCGGGAGCAACTTTGGTCTGAAAATGGGGCAAAAGCGGACACAGACCGGACGAAACGTTTGTATGCTCTCATGCGTTGGGTCGTTCGGTCTGTCCGTTTTATCCCAAACGGACACAAGCGGACGATTTGGGGTCGATTGGGGTTACGCGCTGGAGTTAGCATCACTTCTTTCTGTGTCTGTCTCTGTGTGTGCGTGAGAGATACTACAGCGGTAACAGTCGGACAGTCAGAGAACAGTCTCGTCGCGTATCTTTCTCAGCGTCTTTTGGACGAAAGGCCATGCATGCAGGATCGTAGGAGCACTGTAGTACACTGCACTTGAAAGTTGCGATTAGGTGTAGGTGGCCACCGCACTGAATATGCGCTCACACGCACATGATCCGTTCATAAATTGTGCAGGTGGTATGCTGCTAACAGTGTGGCCAGATGCACAGAGACAGCAGCAGTACGGGGCCACCCAATGATTCAAATTTGGGGTGGTCCATGTCTCCTTATGTATATGTATGTATGTATGTATGTGCAATGCAGTTTGTGAGGCTGCAGGATCTGTGTTGTTGGCTTTGTTGTAAAGAACTGTCAAGTGAGTGACCTAGCTGCTGCTGCTGCTGCTATAACATTGACACCAATGAACATTCACCCTCATGTCCAGTATAAGAGCAACTCCAACGCGTCGATCCGTTTCGTCCGCGCGTGTCCGTTTGGGTCAAAATGGACACAAAAGGCAGTTTAACACCGACCCAAACGGACGCGTGTCCGCTATTTGCCCGCCGGGCCAGTTACCTGGTCCAAGGGAGGCGTGCAGCTCTTCGCCGGCCTGCTTCTTCGACGACGCTCACAAGCTGTTCGACGGTTTTCCTGCAAGGTTACAAATGGACCCTGCTGCTGAGTTCTTTTTCAACAATTTCATGTGCAACTCAGATGATTCCTCATCCGACGATGAGGAGATAGTGGCTACTGTATTGGTCGTCCATGACCACGTTAGTAGGCAGCAGCCATTTGTTCCGGGGCTTCATCCCGGGGCACACTCCAACATTGAATGGCAAGCGAGAGAGCGGCCATTTCCTTCTCTAGAAGGACTACTTCGAGACACCCAACCTGCTCTTCCAACATCACCTATTCCAGCGCCGTTTCCGTATGACTAGGCATGTTCTTAACCGTATTCGGGATGAGGTGGTCGGATATGATGAGTATTTCGACTGCAAGGAGGATGCCCTTGGAAAGCTTGGCTTCTTCTCTTATCAGAAATGCACTGCAACTATCCGGATGCTTGCATACGGAGTTCCCTGCGATCTCATTGATGAGTACGTTCGTATGAGCGAGTCCACGTGCCTAGACTACATGTATAGGTTCTACAAGGCCATGATTGCAGCGTTTGGCCCTGAGTACTTGAAAGAGCCAAATGCTGCAAATACAACCTATTTGTTGGCGATGAATGCCAACAGGTGCTTTCCGGGGATGCTTGGTAGCATAGATTGTATGCACTAGGAGTGGAAGAACTGCCCTTCTGATTGGCAGGGACAGTATTGGGGCCATGTCAAAGAATTCCCCGACCATGTATGTATGTACTCCCTCCGTTCGGAATTACTTGTCGTAGAAATAGATGTATCTAGAACTAGTTCTAGATACATCCATTTTTGAGACAAGTAATTCCGAACGGAGGGAGTACATGTACTCAGGTCTCGGGTGGGACCGCTCTATCAGCCAGATGACGCGTCAATGGTCCATGCATGCATGCAGAGCAGAGCAGAGGAGTACCGCCCGGTACGAGTACTGTACTAACTCCCTTCGTTCGAAAAATACTTGTCGCTAAAATGAATGCATCTAAAAGTAAAATGAATGCGCGCACACACACATAGTATGCTTATTTGTTCCATGATGCCTGGAACAAACCATGGATAAGAAGGCATGAATGCTAGGGGTGACATTTCTGGTTGCAGGTGCAGGACCATATGAACACACATACACTTCCATGTGTGCGCTGTCAGTGAACCAACCACAAGCCCTTGCCACATTGCCGACATCACACATGGGAGTAGTATTGTTTTTACTGTTCATTTGGTTCGGATAAGGGTGGAGCTGAATTGCCAGCTCCAGGCTGCTGCCATTGATCCCAAGAGGAAGCGTTGTGCCAAGCAGACGCGGACAAGCCGATGTGACAAGATAGTCTGCCGCAACGGAATTCGGTTGTCGGTTCCTCTGGCACCGGCCGCGGGCGTTGCCAAATCCGAAATCTCGCCGAGGAAGAAGACGAGCGCGCGGTGACAAGCGGCGTGCGTCAGCTCCGTAGATTGGTAGTCGTACTACTACTACACTACCTACGACGACAGCAAATCTCTCAACCGAATTCCTGTGCTGAATCTGCTGGATTTCTGTGCTGAATCTACTGAATTGCTGTGCTGAGTGGGCGCTGATTGACTGACTGATGGCGACGCCAGAACGGAACGGAACGGCTTGCGGTCGTGCACTCGTGCTGTGTCGTGCGTGCGCGGAAAGCAATGGCGGATTGGGGTCTGATTGAAAGCAAGAGATGAACTGCATTTGTTGTACGGGTTTCGGTCAACAATCGTAGCAGCAGTGGTAAAAACAATGGATGGACGGACGTGCAGTTGGGCACTGAAACTCTCAGAGTAAGAGACGAGGTAGTGAACTCAACAAGTAGCTGCATTTTTTATGTACGTAGTAGTATGGTACAATTTCGGTCAACAATCGTGGGGGTGAAAAACAATCGAGTTTTTTTACAGTCTCGCATGCACACCTTGCGTCGATCAATGGGGGAAGGAACATCGATCCAAGCCTATCTAGCTAACAGTTAGCGGATTAGCGAGTGGAGTGGTGGTGATCGGCGCAGGGATCCGTGCATGGCCGGCGTCGGTCGGGTCAGCGGGAGCGGCCGCTGGAGGAGGTGGAGAGCTCCGGGGGAGGCTTGACCGTGTACACCACGAGGAAGCAGGGGAGCACGGCGCGCCGGTCCAGCACCACCAGCTCGCCATCCTCCGCCTCCACCGAGTCGTACTCGCCGGGGTGCTCGTCGGCGGAGGCGCGACGGACGCGGCCGGCGATGACGCGGCACACCAGCATGCCCCTGCGGCCCTCGCGGCCTTCTCCCCCGGCGCCCGCGTCCGCCGCGCCGCTGCCGGAGAACGTGCGCACGGCCCTGGCCGCGCCGGCTTTGTGGCACGTGGCCACGGCGGCGCAGATCACCTCGCTGCCGCCCCCGGCCTCCGCGGCGGGGCGGCACTGGAACCGCATCACCTCGTTGCCGTCGGCGGCGCAGCGCGCCTCGCCCGCGGCCTCGCCCCGCGCCCGGGCCGCGGCGCGCGCGGCTTCGAAGCGCGCCGCCGCGCGCGCCGTGCCGTGCACCCGGAACAGCGCATCCACCTCCGCGGCTCCGTCGGCCGCGCGCGCCCACCCCGACGCGAAGATGAGCTCCACCACGCGCCGCGACGGGTGGCCCTCCGGCAGCTCCGTCATCTCCAGGAGCGCCGAGCTAGGCCGCTCCAGCGACGCCGCGAGCTGCGCCTGCCGCTGCCTGGGCTTCTCCTTCCTCGCGAGCTCGGACGTGGCGTCCGCCTCCTTCTTCTTCTTGGTCTTCCTAGCAGTAGCAGCAGCAGGCCGGTCCCGCTCGCAGGACATGGACCTGGACCTCCGGCTCTCCCGGCCCCTCTCCGGCGGCCGCAACGCGACGGAGGCAGCACCCTTGACCGTCGGCGCCGGCGGGTGCTTCTTGGGCGGGGGCAGCAGCGGGCTGTACGCGTCGTCGGCGACGGCGGTGGAGTACTTGCAGCTGAGCGAGCGCACCCACGCCGTCGCCGCCGCCATTGCCGGCGACGTACTGTGCAAGACGGAGCCCCAGCACGGCGGCGCGCCGTATAAAAAGCAGGGCACGAGGGGAGTTTGTTGCCGGGGAGCGGGCGGTGGGTGTCAACTCACCTCAGCTCTGCATCTCTGGGCGTTATTATGGCCATCAGATTTATTCGCCCCCACTCCGGCGACCACCGGCTACACCAGAAAATGGTTCTCCCGTGCCACCGACACGTGGGCCGCCGACGCAGGTGGGTCCCGACGGCAGGAAGCCACGTAGGGGGTCCGAATAGTTCTCAGTTTTTTCTTCTGAAAAGAAACGTGGAGCCTTTTGCCAGCATGTGGAGATCGATCCTCCTTTGGGTCATATATGCTTTCATGATCCGCAAATTAAATCATCACAAGGTGAAGAATTTGCCTTTTTTTTTTTGCTTAAATAGACTCTTATGGGACAAGGAACAGCATTACATCCAGGTTCATAAACCACCTAGTGATGACTATATAAACACTAAAGCGAGCCGAAGGCATGCTATCGTCCTCGCCCCTCTCACCATTTTGGTGACAATCTTGAAGATGACATTAAGGAAGCATGTGGGTCTAAACTGTTGGATCCGTTCGGCCTCTTTAATCATCGGCAACAAGACAATATCGTGGAAATTAAGTCTAAATAGGCCAAGTCGTTCTACATGTACACAGTTGAACAACTCCATAAGGTCATTCTCGATGATATCCCAAAAACTCTGATATAGTTCTGCTGAGAAACCATCCCAACCTGGAGCTTTGTTATGTTCCATTTGAAATACCGCAGCTCTCACCTCCTCTTCTGAGAAAGATGCAGTGAGGATATCGTTTTCTTCTGCCGTGAGTTGTGGAATGTCATATGTTAGGGTCTTGTCCAGGGTGAAATTCCCTTCAGCCGACGCTTCGAACATAGATTTTGTAATATTTGGTGATATACTTTTTCAGCTCCTCATGACCTTCGATCTGCCCCTCATCCTGTTGAAGACCAATTGGATGCATCTTGTATTACTACCCCCCATCAAAATGGAATCGGTTTTGGATCTGGTAGTATTTGATCTCCTCTTCTCATAGAAGACGTGCAATCTTCTCATTTATTTGATTATTCAATTTCATCTATTGTTGAGATAATGTGCGCATCTCTGCAATTTTCTCGAGGTCATCAATGATGTGATAGAGCCGCCGTTTCTTATTTTATAAATCTCGTTGCTGTATTTCACCCATGCAGAGAGGTGTTGTCTCATGACTCTTATTTTAAAGATCTCTCTCTGAATAGGTGTACTACCAACGGTGGGCCTCTCCCAAACATTCTTGATTATTTCTACAAATTCGTCCATATACAACCATCCCAATTCAAATTAGAAAGGGCGTCGGGCAACTCGGTTCGTAGAGTTGGAATCCAAAATGATGGACACCTTTATAGAATAGGTTCAGGTTACATATGTGTTTGACTAAAATATCGAACCCTCCGAATACACATATTTGATATAGTTTCAACACTTGATTTTTTTTGGGTGAGGGTGACATACTGATTTTTGGTTTAGCACAAAACATAACTGCATGTGGTTACTTACTCCATTCCAAAATACATGTCATAGTTTTAGTTGACCACCTTGATTTCAGTACTTAATCACAATAGCTATATGTAAGTTGACTGGATTTTTAATTTGGGTAATTTGATTTTGTGAGAGGAGAAACCGTTTGGAGGTGGAAGAAAAGCTAGAGGAAGAAGAAAGAAGAATGGCCATATAATCTTAATCTAATGACCCAAAAAAATCAACCCTAAATAAACTTTCAGGCGACTTGCATATAGCCGATCCGAGCAGCCATTAGGGTTGGGTGACGGCCGAAACATATTTAAGAAGTATTGCCCATAACTTCTAAGATAGACTTGCAGATTGAGTTGGAGCAACAAATGAGTTTGCTTTGGATCAAACTTCTTTTCTACTTTTGATGCTCACTGCGTCTCTCTTTCTTCCTGGCTTTCTTGACCTGTCTCTTTCTTTTTCCTTGCGAGATACTACTGGTTTTTTTGGTTTGCCGATACTGCTGTACCGCAAACCAAAACTGCATTTAAATAATTGAGACCTCATGTTAAGTACTTTTTGAGCTAATTTTGTACTAAATCACTCAACAGATCCATTAGGCAAAACAATTTCTTTTTAAACTCCACAAAAGGGCATCCGCGACGATCTTTCGAACGAATGCTTCGCGTCGAAGTCATTACTGTAGTGTACCGATTGTCTTTATTTACGTGTCGGCGTTCCTGATTATTTCACCCTCTTTTGCTACAGTGCAATGCATTACTCAGGATACATGCATAATTGAACAAGGTTTGTTCATCGATCTATCATTGAACTCAACTGCTGTAGCATATATATCGACGGTCCGCACCTGACATTGACATGTGCACAATAATGTTGCACCATGTTCGTGCTCATGCATGCACCGCGTCACCACGTTTTCCAAATTAAGAGCACAATAGTAGCATCGCCTACACACATATGTATACGTAGATATCCATTGCTTAATTGGAGGGTGGGTTAAGGTCGTCTAACTAGCTGCCTGCAACAAATCATTGACATTAAGCTTTGCTTGTGCGGTGCACTACTCTTATTTAATCAGCACATGCCGTTGACCAGAGTAAATGATAATGCAGAAAAACGCTCGTGCGCGATTCTGTCGATTGATTTCGCTGATGTGATCTCGCCCTCCATCGATTTCATTCCTGTGCATGTTTTGTTTTTTTTGCGGAAAAACTTCCAATCTATTCCCGTGCATGTTACCGATGAATAAACATACTAGCACGATGTAATTCCTAACCCCCACGTGGACGCACATGATTTTTTTTTTGAGGGAAAGCCTTCTGGCATTTTATTGCTCTTCAAATAAGTTTACATCATTTGCTAAAGCATCTAGAATGAAAATAGGCGGATCCACATACCACGAAGTGGTGACAGGTTCCTCCGCTTGACTAGCTAGCAAATGAGCTACCTTATTACTTTCCATGGGACAATGAACAAAAGAAATACTAGAAAAATTTCTAGCTAAAAAGTTACACTCCTCATAAATAGCAGCTGCCACACCAGTCGAATTGCCATCATCCTGCATGGTCTGAATTACTTCCATGCAGTCTGAATTTACAATGATATTGTTGCATCCTGAGTTGCTTGCTAGGATCAATCCGTCCCGGATAGAGCGAGCTTCGGCTGTAGGGGCATCCGCTACATAACTAATAGCACATGCGCTCGCCGATATGAATCTGCCTTGATCGTCGCGGATGACAGCTCCAGTCGCTCCTCTTCCCTGATCAACAGAGAACGCCGCATCAACATTCAGCTTTACGAAACCATCAGCAGGTCGCTCCCAGCCGTGTCTCCGAATCTTGCTTGCTGGCTTTGCTGCTCTCGCATAATTCAAAGCAATGGCAGCGATACCTTGTGCTGAGCGAGCAGTGGTCTGAACCGGTTCGCCCCGCGCAATACGCCGCCGCTCCCATCATGTATACCAACAAGCCGTCGCCACAAGTTCCTTAAATCCCACACCCGAGATATAAGTAGGTCCCGAAATATGACCTTGCAGTATGGCTTCCAAGGCACCGGGGCCTGTATTTTCATGTCCACACGCTGCAGCTATGGTGTGACCCATGCCCAAATTATCCCAGACTTCAGACACTCGGCCACATGAGAAGGTAGCATGCTTGATATCCTCACAATGGATTTTGCAGACAGGGCAAATACTACTGGTCTTGTATGTGTCGATTAGCGAGAATACTATTACATGGAATAGTCCCATGCAAGACCCTCCAACAGTAAATCTTTACCTTTGCCGGGACTTGAAGTTTCCACACTTGCTGCCAGACAGGATTCACAGCAGTGGTGCTCGGAGGGCTCGTCCTAGCCAATTTCCTCCCATGCTGAAACTCCCATTCGGTGTAGTAAGCGGACCTGATGGTAAATAGGCCCGATTTGGTATGATTCCAAGCAACAAAATCCTCCATATAACCAACTGCTAGGGGAATGTTAAGAATTCTTGCCGCATCAACTGGCAAGAAGAGGCTCCTTACTAGCTGTTCGTCCCATTCCTTCGCATCCGGATTGATCAATTCTGAGACTGACGTAAGCACAATATTCCGTCGCTCAGTCAAAACCTTCCTTGACGGGCTATTGGGAATCCACGGATCATCCCATATGTTTATTTCCGTACCATCTCCCACCCGCCATATATACCCTTTCCTAAGACATTGGATGCCTGCATGTATGCTTTGCCAGGTATACGAAGAACCCTTTTTCAATTCAGCATTTAGAAGATCGCCAGAAGGGAAATACCTCGCCTTCAGCACACGTGTACAAAGGGAGTCTGGCTCACATAACATCCTCCAGACCTGTTTGGCTAGCATCGCTAGATTAAAACATGATATATCTCTGAAACCCATACCTCCTCTTTTCTTTGGTATGCACATCTTCCATCAGGCGAACCAATGCATATGCTTTTTCACATCTTCATCTCCCCACCAGTAACGGGTCATAGCATCTGTGATCCCTTTTGTTATCTGTTTAGGGAGTTTAAAGACTGACATTGCATATGTTGGAATGGCCTGAGCCACCGCCTTAAGTAAAACTTCCTTTCCACCGTATGATAGGATTTTTTCTTTGTAACCAATCAACCTTTGGACAACTCTATCAACCAAATCTTGGAAGCTATCTGATCTGTTTATTCCAACTTGAGCAGGCAGGCCCAAATACTTATCTGTGATTGCTTCCGTCATAATATTCAGCACCGAGCAGATTTCAGCCCTAACCTCAACAGAAGTACATGGACTGAAAAAGATGCTAGATTTTGCATCGCTCACCAATTGCCCTGAGGCATTGCAGTAAGCCAATAGGACATTCCGAAGGGTGTTCGCATTTTTCTTGTCCGCCTTCATTAAAATGAGTGAATCATCCGTGAACAGTAAGTGTGTAATAGATGGCGCGCCCCTACATACTTTCACCCCCTCAAGATTTCCTGCTTCCTCTTCCCTCATCAGCAGATTTGAGAGTCCCTCGGCACACAGGAGGAAGAGATACGGTGATATGGGGTCTCCCTGCCTGAGACCCCTCGTGGGAGTAAATTTAGTCGTTTCTTCCCCGTTTACTCGGACTTGGTAATTAACCGAGGTCACACATGCCATAATCATCTTGATCCACCCCGTGTTAAAACCAAGTTTAATCAACATTTTTTCCAAAAAATTCCACTCAACTCTATCATAGGCTTTATGCATGTCAAGCTTGATTGCACATAAGCCGTTCTTCCCAGTCCTCTTCTTCTTGATGGTATGATAGGATTCATAAGTAACCAAGACATTATCAGTAATTAGACGCCCCGGGACAAAAGCACTCTGATTTGGTGAAATCACTTCTGGGAGAATTAGCTTCAACCTTCCTGCCAACACTTTGGAAATGACTTTGTAAATAACATTACACAAGCTTATTGGTCGAAACTTTGTTACCTCCTCGGGGTTCTCCACTTTGGGGATGAGAACAATGGTGGTGTCATTCCACTCCTCCGGTATAACACCCTTATTAAGAGCCTGAAGCACCTCATCTGTGAGCTCGTCCCCTAATAAAGACCAATATCTCTTGAAGAAGATAAAATGTAAACCATCCGGCCCCGACGCCTTGAGGTCTCCAATGCTGAACAATGCTTTCTTAACTTCTCCCCGGGTATAAGGTTTTGTAAGAATTTCATTCATCTCATGAGACACGCAAGGGTTAACCTTGTTTAGTACATCATCATTTTCATTCATCAATTCACTAGAAAAGAGATGCTAGAAATATCCTTGGATATGCGACTTTAAAGCAGCAGGGCCCTCAATCCAGTCTCCATTCCCATCCTTGAGCTTTTTAATACAATTGATCTTCCTCCGTATAGAAGCGAAATTTTGAAAGAAACTAGTATTTCGGTCTCCTTGTTTCAGCCAAGTCGCATGACTTCTCTGAAGGTATTTGATCTCCTCCTTTTCATGGACATTTTCAATCTTCAACTGCAATTCCTGAATCTTTGCAGTCGCCTCATCAGTGAGTGGCCCCGACATGATCTAGTTAAGTTCATCTTGTAGCGTCCGCAGCTGGTGCCGCGGTTCCTTCAGAACCTGCCTGTCCCATGCATGCAGGGCCGAGTGCACCTCCCGCACCTTTTGGGCTAGCCCCCCTTGGCCGGAGTTAGCAGCTGTCCACGCTTGGCCCACCACATCATCAACAGCTTCCTCGACTAGCCACCGAGCTTCAAAGAATTGTTTTCGGACTATAGGTGTTGCCCTTACATTACTCTGGTACTCCGTATCGACCACTATCGGTCTGTGATCTGATTTGGAGAAATCGCCGTGGATCACCCCCGCCGGAGGGAAAAGATTATCCCATCGTTGGTCACATACAGCCCGGTCAAGCCTCTCCCGGATCCTTCCCCTTCGCCATGTGAAGATGTCCCCGACGTAACCCATATCAAACAAGTTACAATCATCCAGTGCATCACGAAAATTCTGCATATTTCTTTGGGACCTCAGTGCCCCGCCTTCCTTCTCACGTCCCAAGAGGATTTCATTAAAATCACCAAGAACGATCCAAGGAAGATCGACCATATTTTTCAGGGAGCGAAGATACTCCCAAGTCAAATGCTTTCTGTCACCGCTTGGTTCTCCGTATAGACCAATGATCCGCCATCCCGAGCCACTGTTTTCGTCAATTCGGATATCCAAGAAATTTGAGTGAACCTCCTTTGATGTCACGTTTAAACCCTTATGCCAGAAGAGTACCAAACCACCACTCCTGCCATCACTTTCCCACATTATCATCTCATCAAAGGACAACTTTCACGTACATGATATATACTCGCTCTATCCCGAATTACCTATCTTAATTTGTCTAGATATAGATGTATCTTAGTGTTAGATATATCCGTATCTAGACAAATATAAGACAAGTAATTCGGATGGAGATAATATGTACATGTAGTGGACTGACAATTTCAAGTAATTTACCAGATTATTAGGGTCTAATCATCTTCTTGAGAGAAGAAAAAGTGTAATCCAGTTGGTAATGACAAGCACACTAGTTTCTTAATGGAGTAACCAGCACTATCTATAGGCAGCTAGCCACAGACACAAGTTTAGCTAGGCTCTAGTACTACCTAGCTAGCTCCAACATTCGTTCGTGGTCTTTGGGGCCTGATCAATCGCTTTGGCCATAATTTGTTGAAGAACTAATTACCTACCTACCAAGCCACATGGATCAAGTCAAGTGGATGTAACCTTGGTTTGGAGGGCTACGTGCAAAGAAGTAGAACTATCTATAATATGGTTGATGCGTCAAATAAGTAAGTAGAAATTAGTTGGGTTTGACGCTTTCACTCCTTGTCTCATAGTTAATGCGCTAAGATGATGACTGACTACTTCCCAACGAACACGTGTGCAGGAGCATCTTCAATAGATAGATGATGTAGATGAAAAATAGCCCGAAAACCCCTCTTCAACCGATGATATAGATGTAAAAAAGTTCCATCTCCGCCTCTCAAAGAGGTAACATACAACACTTCGAGATGTAAATTTGTATCTCCACCTCCAGGAGATACAAATACGGCGACCGCGCGAAAACCGCCCAACTACCTTCATTTCCTTTTCGCCCGACTGTCTGTCGCCCACCCAACTCCGCCGCCGACCGATTTCGCCCTAAATCGCCGCCGCCGCCCGCTCTGCCCTGATTCTGCCCGTATGTCCCACGCCGCCTGCCTCGCTGGAGTGGCGATGGTTGTCCCCCGCAGCCGCTGATTCGATTTCGGCTGCCACTTCAAATCGAAGCTTCGCCGAAGGTCCGGTTGTCGTAATGGCTTCCACGGTACGGTCGTGGACAAGCTGGGCTTGTTCCTAGAGTCGACCCACTGCCGAAGGTAGGGGAGGCGCGCCACGCCGCCCGCCAGACGGCTGCCCACCTTTGTCGTTCTTCCCGCCGCGTGAAGCTGGCTGCCCGCAGCGCCGAGCCCGCCTCACTACAGGAATCAGGAACTTTGCCGTCCGCCATGGCTGACGGCAAAGGCACGCATGGTGGACGGCAAAGACCTTTGCTGTCAGCCAGCAGACGGCAACATGTCCGGCTGAACAGGCTACGACAAAGGCCTCTTTGCCGTCTGCTACCGGACGACAAAGATGAAAAGGTCATTGCTGTCCACCAGCCGACGGCAAAGAGCCTGGACGGCACACGTGCCGGCTTAGGTCCGTTAAGTGGTTAACGACGTGCTTTTCTGTCAACCAGCAGACGGCAAAGACCATTGCATATTGTCGTCTGCCAGCTGACGGCATAGGACGCCATGTGGCAGCGCCTGGGGGGCTGGCCTATTTGGCAGCTTTGTCGTCAGCTGGCGGACGGCAAAGATGAAACGTTCTTTGCCGTCAGCTGGCAGACGGCAAAACTACTAATTAGCCAGCCTACTGCCCCAGGTTGCACATGTGGCTGACACCTGGCATGTTGCCGTTCGCTAGCTGTTGGCAAAGCTCTTTGCCGTCCGCCAGTTGACGGCAAAGAGTCTATACAGCCCCTGTTTTTTCTGTTTTTTCTTGATTATTCAATTTGATAGTACACACACACACACACACACACACACACACACACACACACACACACATGAAAATACTTTCGATAAGCATCCGAATACATATACATAGCAAATGGTTTTCATCCAACACATATACATAGCAAATGGTTTCATCCAACACATATACATAGCCAACATATTGAACAATAAGCATACAATGGTTTCATCCATCCATACATATATAGGTATAGCAAGCTTCCTCATATAAAAGCAAATCAAAACAAGATGGAAGCATAAAGAGAAGAGTAGACTCCATGAATGCACGCTTCCTCATCTAAAGCAAATCTGGAATTTGGGAAAGAAGCAAGTTAGAAGAAGAAGAAGAAGAAGAAGACTAGCTAGAAGAAGAAGAAGAAGAAGAAGAGGAAGAAAAGGAAGAAAAGGAAGAAGAAGAAGAAGAAGAAGAAGAAGAAGAAGAAGAAGAAGAAGAAGAAGAAGAAGAAGAAGAACTTTTTTTCTTCTCTTTCTTTTTCTCATCTCTTTTTTATCTTCTTCTTCTTCCTTCTTCTAACTAAGGTGGGTAAAATGCCATTTTTCTGCTAAGCTAGGTAAAAATGCTAAGTGTGGGTCATTTTATAGATAAGCTAGGTAAATAGGTCATTTTGGAGCTTAGTAAGGTTATTGTGTCATTTTCGAGGAAAGTAAGGTAAGTATATATCATTTTTAAGGTAACAAAGATTATCATGCCATTTTTGAGGAAAGAAAGATAAGTATAGCTCATTTTTTTGTCTAACTTAGGTAGTTATGCCATTTAGGAGGAAAGTAGCTAAGTATGCATTTGTTAAGCAAAACACTAGAGAAAATTTATCCTCATCACGACAAATGCGAAGATCGCAACTAAGGTAACAATTGATTCAACGACATAATGATACCAAGCCTCATTATCAATGGCATATTTTCTAATCTTCTTAATCTCCAAGCGCATTGCATTCATCTTCATCTTGTGATCATCCACCACATCGGCAACATATAACTCCAATGTCATCTTCTCTTCTTCAATTCTTTTAATTTTTTCTTTCAAATAGTCATTTTCTTTTTCAACTAAATTTAACTTCTCGACAAGAGGGTCAGTTCCAAATTACGGTTCATATACCTCCTAGATTAAAATATCTCTATGTCAACTTGATGACCATAATTGTCATAAATGCGAAATGCAACAAATAGTTATAAAAGAGAATTTACCATATCATAATCATAAAGCGGGCGAGGACCGATGGGGACGGATATCAAGACCATGACACTATGTATAACAAACAATCATAGAAAGTAAGAAAATTATACAACTATATAAATCATACAAGTAACTATACAAATCAAGTACAACATAAAATATTTAATACCTAGTAATAATCTGGTTCAATAAATGCTTCGGGATCAATAAATGCATCATCATCATCACTATCATTAATGACACGCTCATCATCATCATTAATAAATGCATCATCATGTGGAAGGCCACCTCTACGTAATTTGTCAAGCATTGACAGGTCATCTGCAGCAGTAACCTCTTCTAGTTCAGGCTCTTCTTGTTCCGGCTAAGGGGTGAAGTCGGGTTCACGGTTTCTGTCTACTTCAATGTTCTAGGGTGAAGTAGAGCGGTTCTTGAAACATGTTTTTGGAAAGACGTGTTTCTTGGAAGAATTCTCCTTCATATGCGTCTGGGTTAATATGAGGTTCATAATCATCTTCATTGGGGGGAGGTGGTCTAACAAGTGGCGGTACTTCATAAACGACATCCCAACCTTTGAGATTAGGATCACTTTGACAGGCCCACGGTAGATAGAAAACTTGGGTTGTCTGTTGAGCCATAATATATATAGACATCGGGAACATCCAAATGGGTGCTTTGATTGACTTCCGCTATCCCTATATGTTCATGAGTCCTTCTAGTCTCCTTCGGCTGGAACCAATAACATCTGAAGACTACGATGTTTGGTGGGTTTGCACCATAGAATTAAAGTTCATAAATTGCTTCAACTCTTCCATAATACTCGGTATCTCCTTCACCGATAGCAGAGACACAACAATTTTTAGACTTTCAGTCGGCCATAGATAGCTCTTTGCCACAGGTATGAAAGCGATACCCGTTGATGTCGTATTTTTCAAATGAACGGACCTTGTAGTCAAAACCATTAGCAATTTGTCTCAGTCCGGCGTCTATAAGCTCTGAATTAGCCTACAAGTTTAATACGAAAGGGATTGTTGCATTAGCCACAAATTAGACGAAGAAATGAAATTGTCTAATGAAAATTACTGTTTGTTTGAACCAAGAGATGAAACCTGGATAGGCGCCTCCATGCTTTGCCAGAAGCTCATACTCTTCGACGGAATCCTTTTGGATCACCGCTCCATACGAGAATTTGGCGACGTATCGACTGTATCAAATTTATCCAGGAATAAGAGTAGTTCAAAGGAATTAGAAGTTGCGAAACAATGTATCGAGAACTTACTCGATGTACGGCCGCACTTCTGTTAGGTTGTTGAAGATATACAACATAATGGTCTGCCATTCTTCAAAATCCAACGTTAAGGAATTAGAAGCACCGGTTGGTGCCAGATCCCCTTTGAATAGGCTGAGGTTGGATCGACCCTTTTTAGGGTCGCCAACATTGTACCGAGGCTTCGGATTATGCAAATGACGATTTTAGCTTCGTAGTGTGCTGTCACGAAGTTTGCCGACTCCTCAGTAATGAATGCCTCGGCCATCGATGCTTCAATTCTATGTTTATTTTTACATTTTTCTCGAAGCGTCTTCTGCATCCTCTCAGTTGAGTAGCACCAACGATTCTGCACAAGCCCCCCAATCTTGCCTCAGTTGGGAGATGCAAAATCAAGTGCTGCATTGGATTAAAGAAACCCAACAGAAATATCTTCTCTACCTTGCAGATCAACTCCGGCGCCAACTCTTCCATTTCTTGTACCAGGTCAGGCGATAGTTCTTTAGCACAAAGGACACGGAAGAAATAGCTCAACTCTGCCAGTATTAGCCAGTCATCCACAGGGACGAATCCATGCAACATCACCGGCATTACCCGCTCAATCCATATGTGCCAATCATGGCTCTTGAGACCAAATATCTTCAATTTATCAAGACTCGCTCCCCTCTTTAGATTTGCTGCATACCCATCGGGGAACATCAACTGCATTTTCACCCACAAGATAGTTTCCCTCATAGCTGGCCTTCCAAGATTGAACCATGCCTTTGGCTTTGTCCGGTTCTTCTTTCCTTTCGGTGGTTGCATGTTTTGTAACGGTCTATGACACATTGCCTCCTGATCGACTCTTGCCTTAGGATTATCCTTTGACTTCCCATCTATGCCAAACAATTTACCAAAAAGTGCCTCGGCGATATTCTTCTCGGTGTGCATCACGTCAATGTTGTGTGGGCAAAGGAGGTATTTGAAGTAAGACAGATCCCACAAGCATGTCTTGTGAGTCCAAGCGTGTTGCGAATTACACCCCTTGAAATACCCTGGGCGCTCTCGATCTGGCTCGAGAGCATTTAACTGATCCAAGATCTCTTGGCCTGTCAACGGAGGTGGTGCAGAGTCTTTCACAACTCTACTTTTGATGAAGTTCTGCTTGTCTTTCCTGAACTTATGGCGAGGATGCAGGAACGGTCTATGCATGTTGAAGCAAGAAAACTTGCGACCGGCCTCAAGCCAATGAAACTGAAGAGCTCCCTTGCATGTGGGGCACGGGAACCTTCCATGCACACACCAGCCAACGAATAGCGCATATGCCGGCAAGTCATGCGTCGAGTACATGTAGAACACACACATTATGAAGTTCTTTTTGCTAAAGGCGTCGTATGTCTTGAACCCATTATCCCAGGATTCTTGCAATTCGTCCTTCAGCGGCTGCATGTACACATTCATATTCTTCTCCGGATAGTTCGGCCCTGGAATTATCAACGTCAGGAAAATGTTCTTTCTTTGCATAATCTGTCCGGGGGGAGATTGAGTGGAATGATAAATACGGGCCAACAGCTATATTGGGTTGCCGTCATACCAAACACACTGAACCCATCCATGCTGATGGCGACTCGAGGATGCCTCGATCCGCCGCTTTGTCGTCATGTAATGCATCGAAGCGCTTCCACGCTTCACCGTCTGATGTGTGCACCATCATCAGCTTCCCATCTGCATCTAGTTGGGTTCTTTTGCCTGTTTTGTGCCATGTCATCTGTCTTGCCGTCTCTTCGACCATGAAAAGACGTTGAAGTCTTGTATGATTGGCATATACCGAAGAACATTAACGGGGATTTTGGTGTGCGTCTTGTCACCCATACCGTTGTCTACCACAACATACCTAGATGACTTGCAAATGGGACAATAGTTCAAGTCCGTATATTGAAGCCTAAATAAGGCACATCCATTCTCACATGCATGTATCTTCTCATAGGACATCTTAACAGCACGGAGGATTTTGTCTGACTGGTACAAGTTTGCAGGTAGTACGTGGCCTTTGGGTAGAAGACGTCCAAATACTGTCATCATCGCGCAGTAGCATTCTCTGCCCAAGTTGAATTGAGCCTTCAGAGCCATTATTTGTGAGATGGCATCCAGCTGACAAAGCTCAGTGTGCTCATGGAGAGGACGTTTTGAACACTCCAACATTTCATTGAAGGCCTTTGCAGATTCCTCCATCTCATTGTCCGAGTCCCGAGCATAATCAAAGTCTTGCACCATGTCTTCCATCCCGGTACCATGCTCGTCGGTGCGACGAAGAAGCACCTCAACTCTGGCGCGTTGGTCAGACTCGCCATAAAATGTCCACACCGTATAATCTGGCGTAAAACCTTTCTTCTGCAAGTGTTTACCCATTTCATCCTCTGTCCTCTTGTGCCAATTGTTGCACCCTGCACAGGGGCACCAGGTTGTCCTCTGGCCATTTGCAAATGTGGTTCTCAGAAACCCCTTGGTTTTTGTTAACCATTCAGTTGTCATGTTTTTCTGACTAGTGTGACCAGTGTACATCCACGCACGATCACTCATCTTGCCTAGCTACTGGACATATAAGAAATATATGTATAAATTAATTAGCATGTATATATTCATCATTTAATGGAGTTTGTCACTTTTATTACGTCCATGCAACCTAGACACTAATAGGTAAAGATAGGTCCTAATCCCACCCGAGTATGTGTTGATTGGGTTCGTTTTCCCATGCTCTGCTCCAGATCTGACGCAAAATTTCGGCAACACCTCCCTGCTGTTCTCCTGATACATGTCTCGGCAATAAGCAGAGAGGATGTGTACCCGGAGAACAACAGGGAGGCACTGATGAAATTCCGCATCGGATCCGGAGCAGAGCATATGGGAAAACAAACCCAATCTACACATACTCGGGCTGTCCATGGATAACATTGGACAATTCGAAAGAATCATGGTTATAAATATGCAAATGCATGCATATTTATAGATGTAACCCTTTCGAACGGGAGATGCATAGTGGTCACGCATACTGATGATCGAAGACCCTATAGCTACCAAGTTTCATCGGCACGAAGACCGGAACAGAGCAAATCAAGGGGGGAAAGTAGATGTCATTTGTGCTAACCCACAAAAGCAGGGGCGGAGCTCGTCGAACACTAGACCCTCACAGCGACGAAAAAACTGCACATTTAAATCGAAAGATGAGTTTCATAGCAATATTGTTTTTTCCATCAACCTAACTAAATATTTACAATAGGACGAGCGGGATAGGGGTTCCTCGGCGTCGATAGAACCCTAAATAGAAAGTATCATTGGTGCAAGATACATGAGGCGCTCGGCGTTGAACACTAGATCCACCTCCCACAAGTGATCCCGGCGCTCGGTGTCCCGCAACAATAGTTCTGGTGGCCAATGACGGTCGAACACCTTAGCAAATTTGTCTGGCAGCCTTTGCAATGAGGATTAAAGCCAAGTTTTGAAAGTTCAAACAACCAACCCGAGTTGAGTCAGTTTGGGTGTTTCAACTTTCAACACTTAGCTTTCAATCGTTATCTCAGAGGATGCCGGACAAATTCGCGATGGTGTTCGACCGCCATCGACACCGAGAACTGTTGCTGCGGACGCATGGCATGTTTGGCCACTTGTGGGACATGGATATAGTATTCGACACCGATGGCCACATGTATCTCGCACTGACGATACTTGCTATTTAGGGTACCATCGACACCGAGGAACCCCCTAACCCGTTCGTCCCTGGGTAAACTAAGTTAGCATACATTCAATAAGTAAAACTACATCATCTGTTGCGTCCGTACATC
Organism: Triticum dicoccoides; assembly: GCF_002162155.2. Classification (NCBI taxonomy): domain Eukaryota; kingdom Viridiplantae; phylum Streptophyta; class Magnoliopsida; order Poales; family Poaceae; genus Triticum; species Triticum dicoccoides. Next base: position 667,189,201 of record NC_041387.1, on the reverse strand, counting down.
GTCGAATATTATCACTAATACATCTCGAATAATATCATACATATAGCATCGCTTATACAACTAGAACCGTAGCGAACGACGGGTATCGGCGCGGGCGGTGGACACCCAAAGAGAAGGAACCATCATAGGATCATAGCTCCAGTGAGGTCCCTGAAGAACCTGCCAGGTATTGTTGAACTCGCCCTCCAATGCAACCATGTAGGGACAAACGTGTTCGTCCTCCTCGCTGACATGATGGCGTACCACCTCCACGGTGTCTGAAAGCCTCGGCACCTTCAACGGCCCACGCGACCGCCACCAAACAAGGTTCGGGTCAACAGCGTGCTGGCTTCTCACCAAGCTGTGCCCCCCGGAAGGTAGAACCTCCCAGTACCAGCTCGGTGGAGTCCAGTCTCGGACATGGCCCCTCTGATCGAGGCCTCCTCCGCCGAGTTGACGAGGAGGATGCGGGATAGGCATTGTCGACGTTGATGCGGGAATAAATGCTTTAAGTAAAACAATAACAACAAATTTCACATGTTCAAAATCAACCAGAAACTTAACCTAAACCTAATTAATCTAAACCTAAACTAAACTAAATAAACTAAACTAAACCTAAACTACACTAAACTAACTAAACTAAAACTAAACCAAACTAACTAAACTAAACCAAAAACTTAACCTAAATTAAACTAAACTAAAACAAAACAAAACTAACTAAGCTAAAGAAAACCTAAACTAAATTAGAATAAACCTAATTAAACTTAATCTAAAAAAAAATCTCACGTTGGGATGAGGCGGGGCGGCGAGGC
>NC_041387.1:667177917-667188289 GCF_002162155.2 Triticum dicoccoides | reverse complement strand
GGCGGCGAGGCGGGGCGGGGCGGCCCGGCGTGGATTGGGACGAGGAGGGGCAGCGGTGTGGGGTTGGGACAAGAAGGAAGAGAGACGTGGGGGAGAGAGGGGCAGGGCCGGCTGGGTGTTTTGTTAGCAGATGGCTCTTTGCCGTTCGCTAGCAGATGACAAAGAGTCTAGCTAACGGACGTCAGTTAGGCCACTTTCTTTGCCGTCTGCTGGCTGACGGCAAAGAAAGTGCCCATTAGGTGGCTCTCGCCAGTGGTCCAACCTGCCTCTTTGTCGTCAGCTAGCGAACGACAAAGGTTCTATGCCATCAGCTAGCTGACGACAAAGATTTGGCGAATGACAAACAATTGCTTTGCCGTCAGCTACTGCTTTGCCGTCCGTTTTCATAAAGCTGATGACAAAGACCGTCTTTGCCATCAGTTAGCTGACGGCAAAAACAGCCCAACTACCTTCATTTCCTTTTCGCCCGACCGTCTGCCGCCCACCCAACTCCACCGCCGACCGATTTCGCCCTAAATCGCCGCCGCCTCCCGCTCTGCCACGATTCCGCCCGTATGTCCCACGCCGCCTGCCTCGTCGGAGTAGCGATGGTTGTCCCCCGCAACTGCCGATTCGATTTCGGCTGCCGCTTCAAATCGAAGCTTCGCCGAAGATCCGGTTGTCGTAATGGCTTCCATGGTACGGTCGTGGACAAGCTAGGCTTGTTCCTAGAGTCGACCCACTGCCGAAGGTAGGGGAGGCGCGCCACGCCGCCCGCCAGACGGCCAGCCAACTTTGTTGTTCTTCCTGCCGCGCGAAGCTGGCTGCCCACAACGCCGAGCCCGCCTTCTTCTCTATAGGGTTGCAGCTGTACAATTGTACATGTGGAATTATGTAATAATTTGATATTGTGGACATGTGAAAATTGTAAATTGTTTTCAGGATGTTTCATTTCAATTTGTGCGGCTGTACAACAGCCGCACGTTCATCGGCAGCCTTTTATATCTTCACTTTGCATGAATTTATTGGAGTTACTCTGTTACATCTCCAATATACATCATATGTTTGAGTTGCCTCTTTTTTTAGAGATGTAAAAAGCATTTTTTGGAGGTGTAAAATGTTACCTCTCCTGTTTCACATCTTCAAATTTACATTTTCCATTGAAGATGCTTTAAGCTATCCAGTGTTATGTTTCCGGGCACCTTAATTTTCACTAGAGGGAGTAGATATTTGATGCGTACGTGCTCCTGTATGTGGTTATTGATTATTCCAATTAGTTTGTTGGTTCGTTTCATGCAGGAAGCAGGATGATATAGCCATATCATATCATATACAGTAGGAGCACATACTCCCCCGTCTCACAATATAATGCGCCCACGCTTTTCGAGATTCAATTTTGACCGTAAATTTGACCAACGAGACTGACTGCGGTGGGGACAAAAATTATATCACTAAATTCATATCGAAAATACGAATTCAGTGTTATAATTTTTGCTCCGGCCGCAATCGGTCCCATTAATTAAACTTACGGTCAAAGTTGAATCTCGGAAAGAGCAGACGCACTACATTGTGGAATGAGGGAGTATATCATGTCTAATGCAGGAGTAGCATATATATATATATATCGTTGGTAGTTGAGCTGATCTGATGTGCTTCTCGTGTCCTCATCAACGCATCGCCGATCATAGGAAAGAAAACATCACAAGGTCAAGGAGATTACCGTACCACCACCTTTACTTATCAGTGGAGCGGAGGTTGCAAAGCAAAGCATGCAGTACAGTTGTACTATGCTGCATGTAAAGTTTCTTCTGACGAAATAACAGTGTGCATGGCAAAGTAAAGTTGGTGATCAAAGGCCAAGACAAATTGTGTGCACATTTTAGAGGTGGGTTTCGATTGGGAAGGGGCGATGGAATATTCAACTTTTTCTGAGGGGTCGATGGAATATTCAACTGAAAACACAAAGAGGAAAAGGAAGGACCGGAAAGAAGAAGGAGAAAAGGGATGGGCAACAGACAAAAACAGAGCCCATAACCGCAAAGGCCATGGAAGAGGCGCGTCTAGCGAGGGTATGTATATAGCGCAGGGCCACCCGCATGTCTGCCTAACATGGTCCTGGCCAAAAGTGTAGCGTTTTGTTGTACTCCTTCTCTCTCAATTTATAGGTCATGCACGTATCCTTAGGTCGTCAATTTAAACAACCTAATACAGGTCAGATATTATAAAAAATATATCAATATAAACTTCAGATGTTCTATTTTCAAACCGTATAATTTTTATATTATATAGTTTATATTAGGATGACAAAATTGGCAACCTAGGTATATGCGTAGGACTTGTAAACTGAAACGGAGGGAGTACCACATTTTGTTCCCTTTTCTGTATTAATAACAAATTTCAGTCTATTTTGAGTAAAATATGCTAATATTTTTCATGCAATTTCGGGAAACTTCTCACACATTTTTAGAAAGTGTTCTTATTTTTTTAAATGCTCATTTAATTAGAAAAGCGGTCCATAATAGTATGAATGCTTGTGTAATTGAAGAAGTTCCTCTTTTTTTAGTTTTCATGAAACATTAAGCAATGTGTGAAAGTTTTCTCGCATGCTTATACAATGTTCATGTATTAGTGTTCACACTTTTTTAGAACTTCTTATATAGAATTAAAGAAGATACTCATGCATTTTAGAAATGCATGTAATTTTGAAAAGGTGTTCCTGCATTTTAAAAACATCCATACATTCTTTTAAAAGTCTTTATGTAAATTAAAAAATGTGCCCATGTAGTTTTAAAATAATGTTCATGCAATTTTTGAAAAATGTTCACATGTTTAATTTTTTTTAAATGGGGTTAACACATTTATGAAAACTCATGTAATTCCTAGAGAAATATATTTTAGTGAAAATAAAGAAAATAATAAAGTAGAAAGGAAAAAAAGAATGCTTCGCGGGAGTACCGAAGCACAATGCGCAGCACATCAGGGTGTCTTTTATTCATGACGTGCCGGTTCGTGTGAACTTTTGCCGCAGGCTCTGGCTCCAATGGCAAAGCAGTCGAAGGCTTGAGCATACAAGGTTGCAGTAGCACGAGGCTGGCGACGACAATGGGCGACGCTTAGCCGCCCCCCTCCAACCTCACCGATGCAGTGAGTACTATCAGGGGTGGGTCTGGCGGCAACAAGCAAATGTAGAAGATGGTCCTGAAAGTATCACATCCTTTTTTTGGAAAATGTTTCTTACTCGCAAAACGAAAGAGTAAATAAATGTGAGGATTTTGCTTGCACATCCCCCAGAACTACCACCCTACAAAAAGTCCCACAAAACTTAATTCTTCATAACTCCGTAGTATTTAACAAAAAACTAGTACTACAATGCTATACTACAAAAAAGTAGTATAACATTTAATATGATACGGTATCCTGATATGATACCACACCCTCTCTTTCTTCATTTAGTGCTATGACACTTATCAAAATTGCTTAGTTGGCATGCATGATACTAGCTATGATACTACCATTACGACCAGCCTTAGCTACAACGCCATGCCTGCATGCATGGCTCCGGATTCATGCATCCATGATTGAACAAGAGTTTGTTCATTGATTGATCATTCAACTGAACTCTCCCGAAAAAGCCAGGAAAAAAGAAGATCATTCAACTCAACTACTGTAGCTGTGTAGCATATCGACGGTGCGCAGGCAGCAGACATTGACACGTGGACAATAATGCATGCACTTGTTTCAAAAAATAAAAATAAATAATGCATGCACCGCCACTAGTAGAAAAAGGGCCTACAGTCCCGGTGGGTGAGGGCCTTTAGTCCCGGTTCATGAACCGGGACTAAAGGGTCGGTACTAATGCCCTGACCCTTTAGTCCCGGTTCAATCCAGAACCGGGACAGATGGGCCTCCACGTGGCCTGTCCGCTGAGCCCAGGCAGGAGGGCCTTTGGTCCCGGTTGGTGGCACCAACCGGGACCAATAGGCATCCACGCGTCAGCATTTCTGTGGCTGGGGTTTTTGTTTTTTTTTTTGAAAAGGGGGGGAGGGGTTTGGGGGGTTTTGGGGGGTTAATTTAGGTGTTTCATATATTGTGCTATAGCTAGCTAATTAATAGAGAGAAGTGTCCTCTCTTTTGTCCATGCTTGGTCGACGCTACGTACCATACATACGTATAGAGAGGACTAGCTAGACACGCTAGCTAGCTAGTAAGCAAACAGAAGATCGTCATGAACATATATGCATACAGAGAGAAGTGATATCGACCACCTCTCCTTCTCCGAGAGATTGGTCGAACAACAAGTTCTCGTATATCTATCCGACACTACCGGCTACATATATACAATAATTATCTTTTACAAATATATAATCTCCTAAAATACGGACGCGTGGTCCACATAGTATTCTCCGTCTTCAGCGATCACATGGTCAAGAAAGAATGCCGCCAATTCCTCTTGAATTGCTCGCATGCGATCTGGTGCTAGGAGTTCATCCCGCATCCGAAACATCTAATTTTAAGAAGGGGGTCAATACATATATATATATATGAATGAATGAAACTCAACACAAATGATGGTAATAAAATAAAATTGTGAATATTGTTATTTACGCACTTCATATTGTTTGTCGGAGTAGCCCCGCTCACAGGTCGTGTGGCGGATGGACTCGCAAATGTAGTATCCACAGAAATCATTCCCTTGTTCCTGCCACAACCACTTTACAAGAAATAGAGGTCAATCAAACTGATAATTAGCAAGGATGCTAAATGGTATTGATGAAACTAGCGCTTGAATCACTAGGAGATGCCTGGAATATGCTACTATATAGTACTTACTTTCGGGTGCCTAAATTGCAGCTTCTTCGGTAGTCTCGGAGCTTTTTTGGTGAATTTTCTCCAAGCCCTGCCATACAAAGAAAACAATTACTTGATATCAGAAATGAACAAAGTTGCTGATATGATGGATAATGATCGATTTAACTTACTTCTCGAGCATTTCAGTCATGTCCGCATACTCCTTGGGATCTTTTTTCTTGGAGTCTAAGACAGTTACTACTCCCTTCTCAAGCTTAATCTCTAGGAGAATATAGTGGTAGCTGCGCACACATGCATAACTCATCAATATTACATTACTATAACCTGGACTAATAAGGAAACCGAATATGCCACAAGACAGTAACACTCACTTGAAGTTGTAAGGAAAGAGTATTATATCTTTGTGTTCATTTATTTCCAACGATCGTAGCAAGTTGGCCTCGGTTTCTTGGGCACGATATTGAACCTCAGTTGCATCTATGAGATACGTGTTAATGAACCCAATATCTCCCACTTGTCTTCTCTTCAATTCGGCGATCTTCAATCTGCATAATATAGTGAGGATAATTATAAATACATGCAATGAAAGGGCTGAGTTATATAGAGAGACTTAATGACGGAAGTAGTACTACTTACAGACAGTAGGAGGTGACCGTTGCTTTATCGATGGCCAATTGATTGAAAAACTGATAGAACTCCTCAAATGGAATAGGCAACAGTTCAATTCCAAGGAGGTCATGCTCCTTTTTAACTCTCACATACAAAGTACTCTTCCCCTCAGACTCTTTGCAGGTTTTCATGTACCAATCATGCAATCTTCGCATCATCGTTGATAGAGAACTTTCATCTTTGACGAGAGGCTTCCCGTACTCGTATCTTTGTATCTGCACCTCCAAGATATCATAATGTACATCGTCGGGCAGGTAATCTGCAGGATTGCCATAACCGGGCACCATCCTCGGATCGACGATGTCGCTAGCAGGCACCTTGAGCGGGGGGCACGATTGCTTCGCTTATTCGCCGAGCTGGGCAATTTGTTTCCCAGCTCGTCGTTCTTTCATCCTTTGATCACTTTTAGTACTTCCCGACCTCTCCGCTTCGGCAAATGCCTTTCCAATAATGCGCTCATAGTTGCCTTTCGGCGGAAACTTGGGTGGTTTTGTCAGGGCAGCCAGAGTGCGCTTCGCTTTCACCGGATCTACCTTCTCCTCCGAAGGTGGATGTCTCTTTGCTTTCAACCCTTGAAACCAGTCATCCACTTCGGTCTGCGCGATCTTCGCGTTTTCCTCCTCGCTCCTCTCGTACAGTAACTTCTCTGGAGTCTTCAGAGAAGGACCGAATCTGTATCTCCTCCTGCCTTTGGCTGTACTGCTAGACGCCGGCAGAGTAGACGGAGCGGATGTCTTCTTTCCTTGCTTACGAGGCGGAGGAGAAGGACTGCGACGCGCCGGAGTAGCCGGAGTGGCGGCGGGTCTCTTCCGCCCTTGCTGACGAGGCGGAGAAGGAGGAGGCTGGCTGCTCGGGCGCGCCGGCATAGGCGGAGAAGGAGGCGGAGTGCCACCACGCGCCGGAGAAGGAGCCGGCCGAGTGCCCTGATCATCACTCGCCGGAGGAAGAGGCGATGGAGGAGGCGGAGTGCCCTGACTCGCCGGAGGAGGAGAAGGAGGCGGAGGCGTCCAGTTCGGAAGGTTGATGAGATCCTTCCGCCATAGGCATGGAGTCTTCAGAGCAGAACCCAGCCGATACTCCCCTTCACCGGTAGGGTGGTCAAGCCGGAGGTCCTCAAATCCCTCCGTTATTTCATCGACCATCACCTTAGCATATCCTTCTGGAATCGGCCGGCAGTGAAAAGTTGAGTCGGGTTTAGTAGGATAAACAGAGCCAACAGCCGCCTTGACCTTCAAATTGCTCCATTGCGCCATAAGGTGGCAATTTTCAGCATCCGTGATAGCATCCACGGGATAGCTGGCAGGAGCCGTCAAGGCATGCTCTGGCTGAAGCAGCTCGGTGGAAGCCACGCTGCTTCTCCGCTGAGATGGCGGGGTAGCTTCGGGGGAAGCTTCGGCATGTCGTTTGCTGCGATCTGCTTCTCGTTCCTCTAGCCCCATTACCCTTTCGTGCAGCGCCTGCAGTTGGCTCTGCTCCAGTTTCTTCCTCCTCTCCTGGGTTTTGTAATCCCCTGCTTCCGGAAATCCAGCCTTCCATGAAACGGAGCCTGGCGTGCCTCGTGTCCGTCCAGGGTGCTCAGGATTGCCGAGGGCCATTGTGAGCTCGTCCTTCTCCCTGTCTGGAACGAACGTCCCTTGCTGCGCTGCTTCGATATATTGCTGAAGCCTCTTGACTGGTATGTCCAATTGTTTGTCCGTCCAAATGCACTTCCTTGTTATAGGGTCCAAGGATCCGCCGGCCCCAAAGAACCAAGTCCGGCAACGTTCTGGCCAGTTCATTGTCTCTGGTTCGATCCCTTTATCAAGCAGATCATTCTCAGCCTTGGCCCACTTAGGCCGGGCTACGAGGTAGCCACCTGACCCTGTGCGATGGTGAAGCTTCTTCTTCTCAGCATTTCTCTTGTTTGTCGCCGACATCTTTTTACTCTTTTCCGATGTCTTGTGGGCCACAAATGCGGGCCAGTCATCTCTGATCTTCTCATATTTGCCCATGAATTCTGGTGTCTCATTTTTTTCGACATACCTATTGAGGTCTTTCTTCCAATTCCTGAATAGGTCTGCCATCTTCCTCAGAGCAAAAGACTTGATTAATGGCTCTATAACTGGCTTCTCCGGATCATCCTCCGGCGGTAGGGTGAAATTTGACTTCAGCTCGGTCCAAAGATTCTTTTTCTGCATCTCATTGACATAAGACACCTCAGGGTCTTCGTTCTTAGGCTTATACCATTGCTGGATGCTGATCGGGATCTTGTCCCTAACCAGAACCCTGCATTGAGCAACAAATGCATTCTTTGTCCGGTAGGGTTCAATCGGTTGGCCGTCGCGTGCGATTTGTATGATCTCAAACTTTTCATCCGAGCTCAACTTTTTCTTCGGGCCTCGTCTCTTTACCGAAGTTGTGCTCAATCCGGAGGTCTAGAAAAAAGAACAAAGATGAGAGTTAATTAATATGTGTACATACCAAAACAATGAATGCATCAATTAGCTAGTCAACAGAGGCTTAACTAATATATATACCTGGCCGGACTCGGTCTGGTGATCACCAGAGCCGTCCTCATGGTCTACTTATTCACCCTCTCCTTCTTGCACCAGCATTGGGTCATCGAAGCCATGTAAATCATAGCCAGCTGCTTCTTCACCCTCTCCTTCCAGACCATCGTTGTCGTTGAGAAACATCAACGAGGAGACGGCATCACTTCCTTGTGCGATTATGTCCCTCAACAACGCTTCTTGTGCTTCGTCTCGGGGGGGTGTCCATAGTTTCTACAAATATTTACAACATGGCAATTATTATTCAAACATGACAGATATGGATATATTAGTGGCAAACGTAGAACTAGCTAGCTAATCACAATAAGGAATCATATTAGTGGCCTCGACGCTGCTTCTCTAGGGTTTGGGGTGGCCTCGACAATGCTTCAAGGGTTAGGGGGTGGCCTCGAGAATGCTTCAAGCTAGGAGGGGGTAATATCGACCCCCCACGTGTTGAAGCTATCGGGAGGGGGTCGGCGTTGAACACTACATCTATGTCCCACAAGTGACGTGGGCATCGACGCCCACGGTAGGGTAGAGGGTCATGGATCGCCGAGCGGTCGAGGGTCAAGGGGTCGAGGATCGCCGAGGGGTCGGGAGGTTGCCTAGTGTCAAAGGATTCAACAAAACCATGTCTTCATCATTAGGCGAAAGTAACAGGTGCATGATGGTACGAAGCTCTCCAAAGTTATTTTGGAACGGAGTCCCAGATAGAATAATTCGCTTTTTGGTAAAAATTTCAGCAAGAACCTTCCGAATATCGTTATTTGGAAGGCCTTTGCTGAAATTCGTACAAAAAGGCAAATTATCCTATCCGGGACTCCATTCCAGAATAACTTTGGAGGACTTCGTACCATCATGCCATGGTTACTTCCGGCTAATGATGAAGCCATGGATTTCTTCAATACTTTGACACTAGGAACCCTCTCGACCCCTCGGCGATCCTCGACCCCTTGAACCCTCGACGACCCTGGAACCCTCGACCCCTAGATGATCCTGGAACCCTCGATCCCTCGACCCTAGAACCCTCGACCCGGGATAATATCGACAACGCTTCAAGGGGGTAATATCGACAACGACGAGATACATACACGGGAGAAATTAATGTTATCGGGGAGGGGGTATATCGACCCCCCCACGTATTGAAGTTATCGGGAGGGGGTATATGGACCCCCCCCCTCATGTTGAAGTTATCGGGAGGGGTATATCGACGATGACAGAGGAGAAGATCGAAGAAAAAAAAGAAGAAAAAAAGAGGAGAAGAAGAAAGGAATAGAGGAGAAGAAGAAAAAATAGAATATTTTCTATTTTTTCTTCTTCTCCTCTATTTCTTTCTTCTTCTCCTCTTCTTTTTCTTCTTTTTTCCTCTTCTTATTTATTTCTCCTCTTCTTCCTCTCCTCTTCTTCTCCTTTATTCCTCTTCTTATTTTCCTTTTTCCTCTCCTTCTTTTTCTTCTTCTTCCTTCTTTCTAGCTAGATATATAAAACTTTTCTAAAAATGTAACTTTTGCATATATAAAACTTTTTCTTCTTCTTCCTTCTTCCTTCTCTTCCTTCGTCCTAAATATATAAAACTTCTCTAAAAATGAAACTAACCTAAAATTAATGTACTAAATCAGAGAACAATTGAAAACACCATGCATATTACAATTGAAAAAATACATACATTCATACAAAAAATATATAAAACAAGCATATATATATGAAAAAATATGAAAAAGGAGGGCGCCGGCGGCCGGACCAAGCTGCGGCGAGGATGGCGGGGTCGGGGCAGAGGCGCGGATGACGGCGAGGGCGGGCCGGGGCGGCGCGCGTCGGGGCAGGGGCGCGGGCGACGGCGACGGTGGTGGGCCGGGGCGGAGCGCGTCGGGGCAGGGGCGCGGGCGACGGCGAGGGCGCGGGCGACGGAGACGACGGGCACGGGCAAGGCGACGGCGACGGCGGGGGCGATGGGCGGCGTCAGGGCAGCCTGGCGGCGTCGATGTGCTCGGCGTCGTCGGGGGAAAACTGGCGAGGGAAATCTGAAATTTCCCAAGTGTTTTCTTATATAGCAAGGGCATTAGTTCCGGTTCGTGCCATGATCCGGGACTAATGCCCCCCTCTAGTCCCGGTTGGTGCCACCAACCGGGACCAGAGGCCAATTTTCAGCAGCCCAAAGGGCGGGAAGCGGCTGCCTTTGGTCCCGGTTGGTGGCACCAACCGGGACCAAAGGCCTTGTGCTGCCCCGCACCGAAAAGTTTAGTCCCACCTCGCTAGTTAAGAGAGCTCGAGAGTGGTTTATAAGCGCTGCTGCGCCCACCCTCTCGAGCTCCTCTCAACTGCAGGCTTTCGGGCCTCACTGTGCAATTTGTGCCTGTGGGCCTACTGGGCCTCCCGCGGGCCTG
>NC_041387.1:667126854-667177885 GCF_002162155.2 Triticum dicoccoides | reverse complement strand
GGGGGGACTAATGCCCCCCTTTAGTCCCGGTTGGTGCCACCAACCGGGACCAAAGGCCTTGTGCTGCCCCGCACCGAAAAGTTTAGTCCCACCTCGCTAGTTAAGAGAGCTCGAGAGTGGTTTATAAGCGCTGCTGCGCCCACCCTCTCGAGCTCCTCTCAACTGCAGGCTTTCGGGCCTCACTGTGCAATTTGTGCCTGTGGGCCTACTGGGCCTCCCGCGGGCCTGAATCCTGGCCTATGGTAGGGTTTCTAGTCGTATTCAGGCCGTGGGGGACCAGTTGGTGGCACTTTTTTTTATTTTTTTGTTTTCTTTGTTGCTTTATTTATTTTATTTTGTTTCTACTTACAACAAAATACCTATTGTTGCTATTTTTATTTTTTTCCAGTTTTTTGGTTTTGCTTTCTGCATTATTTATTTTTTGTTGTTTTTTGCTTTATTTTTTAATTCTTTTTGCTTTTAGTTTTAGAAAAATTATAAACTTTCTGTTAGTGCCATTAGTTTTCAAATTTGAAAACACTTTTTTGCTTTATTTATTTATTTTATTTTGTTTCTACTTACAACAAAATACTTATTGTTGCTAATTTTATTTTTTTTCAAGTTTTTTGTTTTGTTTTCTGCATTATTTATTTTCTTTTGGTTTTTTGCTTTATTTTTTAATTTTTTTTTGCTTTTAGGTCAGCAAAATTATAAACTTTCTGTTTGTGCCATTAGTTTTCTTTGAAATTTGTGTGAATCACAAGTTTGTGAGCTCAACAAGGCGTGTAGAGGGACGGGCTTATAAATCGGCGTGAGCGCCCTTCGGTTGGCGAGGTTTTCAAATTCATAGTTTTCAAATGAATTCTGAAAAAGTTGGCATAGCATGTGCATGTACAAAACGGACAATGGTACCATACTCGTCTGTTACAAAGTTGGCATGGTATCATCATAATAGTTGCGGGAGAAAGTCTTCACTTTTTCTTCGCTTGTGTCGTTTGCTTATTGCGCCGTAACCATGGATAATCTTCATCGTTTATCAGGATGCTTGGGTCAGCCTTGACTTTGAAGGGGGGAATTTCATGAAACTTTTCATACTCTTCAGACATGTCTGTCTTGCCCTCCACTCCCAGGATGTCCCTTTTTCCTGAAAGAACTATGTGGCGCTTTGGCTCATTGTATGATGTATTCGCTTCCTTATCTTTTCTTTTCCTCGGTCTGGTAGACATGTCCTTCACATAGATAACCTGTGCCACATCATTGGCTAGGACGAACGGTTCGTCAGTGTACCCAAGATTTTTCAGATCCACTGTTGTCATTCCGTACTGTGGGTCTACCTGTACCCCGCCTCCTGACAGATTCACCCACTTGCACTTAAACAAAGGGACCTTAAAATCTACTCCGTAGTCAAGTTCCCATATGTCTACTATGTAACCATAATATGTGTCATTTCCATTGTCGGTTTCTGCATCAAAGCGGACACCGCTGTTTTGGTTGGTGCTCTTTTCATCTTGGTCAATCGTGTAAAATGTATTCCCATTTATCTCGTATCCTTTCCAAATCATTACAGTCGAAGATGGTCCCCTGGACAACAAGTACAGCTCATCACAAACAGTGCTGTCACCTCTGAGACGTGTTTCCAACCAACTGCTGAAAGTCCTGATGTGTTCACATGTAATCCAGTCGTCGCACTACTCCGGGTGTTTGGAGCGCAGACTGTTCTTGTGTTCATCGACATACGGGGTCACCAAGGTAGAGTTCTGTAGAACTATGTAGTGTGCTTGAGACCAAGAATATCCGTCCTTGCATATTATTGAGTCCCTTCCAAGCGTGCCTTTTCCAATCAGTCTCCCCTCATACCACGATTTAGGGAGACCTATCTTCTTAAGGCCAGGAATGAAGTCAACACAAAACCCAATGACATCCTCTGTTTGATGGCCCATGGAGATGCTTCCTTCTGGCCTAGCGCGGTTACGAACATATTTCTTTAGGACTCCCATGAACCTCTCAAAGGGGTACATATTGTGTAGAAATACGGGCCCCAGAATGACAATCTCGTCGACTAGATGAACTAGGACGTGCGTCATGATATTGAAGAAGGATGGTGGGAACACCAGCTCGAAACTGACAAGACATTGCGCCACGTCACTCCTTATCGTTGGTACGATTTCTGGATCGATCACCTTCTGAGATATTGCATTGAGAAATGCACATAGCTTCACAATGGCTAATCGGACGTTTTCCGGTAGAAGCCCCCTCAATGCAACTGGAAGCAGTTGCGTCATAATCACGTGGCAGTCATGAGACTTTAGGTTCTGGAACTTTTTCTCTGGCATATTTATTATTCCCTTTATATTCGACGAGAAGCCAGTCGGGACCTTCATACTGAGCAGGCATTGAAAGAATATTTCTTTCTCTTCTTTCGTAAGAGCGTAGCTGGCAGGACCTTCATACTGCTTCGGAGGCATGCCCTCTTTTTCGTGCAAGCGTTGCAGGTCCTCTCGTGCCTCAGGTGTATCTTTTGTCTTCCCATACACGCCCAAGAAGCCTAGCAGGTTCACGCAAAGGTTCTTCGTCACGTGCATCATGTCGATCGAAGAGCGGACCTCTAGGTCTTTCCAGTAGGGTAGGTCCCAAAATATAGATTTCTTCTTCCACATGGGTGCGTGATTCTCAGCGTCATTCAGAACAGCTAGTCCGCCGGGACCCTTTCCAAAGATTACGTGTAAATCATTGACCATAGCAAGTACGTGATCACCGGTACGCATGGCGGGCTTCTTCCGGTGATCTGCCTCGCCTTTAAAATGCTTGCCTTTCTTTCGACATTGATGGTTGGTCGGAAGAAATCCAGGATGGCCCAGGTACACATTCTTCCTGCAGCTTCCCAGGTATATACTATCGGTGTCAAGTAAACAGTGCGTGCATGCGTGGTATCCCTTGTTTGTCTGTCCTGAAAGGTTACTGAGAGCGGGCCAATCGTTGATGGTCATGAACTGCAACGCCTTTAGGTCAAATTCCTCCTTTTTGTGCTCATCCCACGTACGTACACCCGTTTCCATTCCACAGCTGTAAAAGTTCTTCAACTAATGGCCTTAGGTACACATCAATGTCGTTGCCGGGTTGCTTAGGGCCTTGGATGAGAACTGGCATCATAATGAACTTCCGCTTCATGCACATCCAAGGAGGAAGGTTATACATACATAGAGTCACGGGCCAGGTGCTGTGATTGCTGCTCTGCTCCCCGAAAGGATTAATGCCATCCGCGCTTGAAGCAAACCATACGTTCCTTGGGTCCTTTTCAAACTCATCCCAGTACTTTCTCTCAATTTTTGTCCAGTGCGACCCGTCAGCGGGTGCTCTCAACTTCCGTCTTTCTTACGGTCCTCACGGTGCCATCGCATCAACTTGGCATGCTCTTCGTTTCTGAACAGACATTTCAACCGTGGTATTATAGGAGCATACCACATCACCTTCGCAGGAACCCTCTTCCTGGGAGGCTCGCCGTCAACATCACCAGGGTCATCTCGTCTGATCTTATACCGCAATGCACCGCATACCGGGCATGCGTTCAGATCCTTGTAGGCACCGCGGTAGAGTATGCAGTCATTAGGGCATGCATGTATCTTCTCCACCTCCAATCCTAGAGGGCATACGACCTTCTTTGCTGCGTATGTACTGTCGGGCAATTCGTTATCCTTTGGAAGCTTCTTCTTTATTATTTTCAGTAGCTTCTCAAATCCTTTATCAGGCACAGCATTCTCTGCCTTCCACTGCAGCAATTCGAGTACGGTACCGAGCTTTGTGTTGCCATCTTCGCAATTGGGGTACAACCCCTTTTTGTGATCCTCTAACATGCGATCGAACTTCAGCTTCTCCTTTTGACTTTCGCATTGTGTCCTTGCATCGACGATGACCCGGCGGAGATCATCATCATCGGGCACATCGTCTGGTTCCTCTTGATCTTCAGCAGCTTCGCCCGTTGCAGCACCATCGTGCACATCGTATGGTGCATCTTGATGTTCAGTAGCATCACCGTATTCAGGGGGCACATAGTTGTCATTGTACTCTTCTTCCTCGCCGTCTTCCATCATAACCCCTATTTCTCCGTGCCTCGTCCAAACATTATAGTGTGGCATGAAACCCTTGTAAAGCAGGTGGGTGTGAAGGACTTTCCGATCAGAGTAAGACTTCGTATTCTCACATTTAGTGCATGGACAACACATAACATCATTCTGCTTGTTTGCCTCAGCCACTTCGAGAAAATCATGCACACCCTTAATGTACTCGGAGGTGTGTCTGTCACCGTACATCCATTGCCGGTTCATCTGCGTGCATTATATATAATTAAGTGTGTCAAAAATCATTACAGAACATCATGAATAGATAATTAAGTGACCAAATTAATAGAAGTTCATCATCACATAAAAACCAAAGTACATACATAGTTCTCATCTAACAACATAAAGCTCTGCAGAGCATCTAAATTAATTAAACCATACATTGAAACTATGTAAAACATTTCAATACGAAAACAAATGCGATCATAATCGCAACCAAGGTAACAACTGATCCAACAGCATAATGATACCAAGCCTCGGTATGAATGGCATATTTTCTAATCTTTCTCATCTTCAAGCGCATTGCATCCATCTTGATCTTGTGATCATCGACGACATCCGCAACATGCAACTCCAATATCATCTTCTCCTCCTCAAGTTTTTTTTTATTTTTTCCTTCAAGAAATTGTTTTCTTCTTCAACTAAATTTAACCTCTCGACAATAGGGTCGGTTGGAATTTCCGGTTCAACAACCTCCTAGATAAATAAAATCTATGTCACGTTGGTCGGCATAATTTTCATAAACAATAAATGAACCAATAGTTATGAAAAGATAATATATACCACATTCGAATCATAGACAGGACGAGGGCCGACGGGGCGGATACCAAAACCATCGCACTATATAAGATGCAATAATAAAAGTAAGAAAATAATACAAGTAAGAATATTTTTCCTTTCAGAAAGAAGATAAGAACAAGGGGCTCACCACGGTGGTGCTGGCGATGAGATCGGCGCGGGTGATCGACGGCGGTGAAGACGGGGACGGGGCGTGATGGACCGCTAAACCTAGACAAATATTGAGAAAAATAGAGGTTGGAGGTCGAGCTTGGAGAGGAGAAAGCTTAAGTAGTGTGGCTCGGGCATTTCATCGAACACCTCATGTGCTATGGAGGTGAGTTAGAGCACCACAAAGCCCCCCCTCGCCGGCAAGAGAAAAACAGAGCACTAGAGTGCTCTGCTCGCGAGCGAGGGGGTATATATAGGCAGCACTATTGGTCCCGGTTCGTGGCATGAACCGGGACTAACGGGTAGCCATTGGTCCCGGTTCATGCCACCAACCGAGACCAATAGTGGTGGGCCAGGAGCCAGGCCCATTGGTCCCGGTTCGTCCCACCAACCGGGACCAAAAGGTCCGGACGAACCGGGACCAATGGCCCACGTGGCCCGGCCGGCCCCCTGGGCTCACGAACCGGGGCAAATAGCTCCATTGGTCCCGGTTCTGGATTGAACCGGGACTAATGGGCTGAACTGGTCTGGGCCATTGCCCCCTTTTCTAGTAGTGCGCCACCACGTTTTCTCCAAATTCAGAGCACAATAGTATCG
Source organism: Triticum dicoccoides (assembly GCF_002162155.2). Lineage (NCBI taxonomy): Eukaryota > Viridiplantae > Streptophyta > Magnoliopsida > Poales > Poaceae > Triticum > Triticum dicoccoides. The sequence goes on along the minus strand of NC_041387.1, from coordinate 667,172,246 downwards.
CTTATTGCTTAAGTAGAGGCTTAAGATCGTCAAGCTAACTATAGCTGCCTGCAACAAACCATTGACATTAAGATTTGCTTGTGCGGAGGGAGCGGTGCAACACTCTTATTTAATCTGCACATGCCATTTACTAGAGGAAATGAAAATGCAGAAAAACACGCTCGCGATTCTCTCGATTGATTTGGCCGATCTTGTCTTCGATTGATTTGCAACAATTCCCCTTGTATGTGATTCTCGGAGAATAAAAATACTGGCACGATGTAATTCTTAACGTCCACGTGGAGAACGATCGACGGACGTAGTACACTATACAATTATAAGTAATTAACCATTTCAAGTACTAGGCAGATTGCCAAGTTCTAACCATGTTCTCGACGGATGAAAAGGTCTAATCGAGTTGGTAATGACAAGTACATTAGTTTGCTGGTGGAAAGCAACAAAGCCAGCCAGCTCTATAAACTGATCATTCAACCACACACACAAGTCCTGACTGGCTGAAACATTCTTTCGTGGTCTTTGCATTGCGGCCCCATCGATCGCTTAATTTGGCTATGATTTGGTCAAGAGCTTACTAATTAACTACCTACCATGCCTGCCACGTCGATCAAGTCAAAGTGGAGGTAACTTCGGTTCGCAGGGTACTCACCGTACGTGCAACAAGTGGCGTCGTCACCTATAACGACTACTACAAGAATGTATCCATAATGTGGTTGATGCGTCAACTAAGTAAGTAGAAGTTGGTTGGGGTTCAAGCTTTCACTCCTTGTCGCATAGTTAATGCGCTAAGCCCAAGACTACTGCCCAACGAACACATGTGTTGGCTACTATGCCTATCAACCTCTATCTATATATACATCTAGTGAAAAACGCACGTAAGTGCTATATATATTTTTGGGCACCCTAATTTTCTGTGGGTAGTTACTATTGCCGCCGCTTGTATATAGGAGTAGTAGATATTTGATGCCTACGTGCTCGTGCATGTAGTTGTTCATTAGTTAGGTTGTTGGCTTTGTTTCATGCAGGAAGCACTATGGTATAGCCATATCATATCATACCAATCTTACAATGTCCTATGATTCATGTAGGAATATCATCTTTATCATCGGTAGGTGAGCTGATCTCATGTGCTTCTCCGGTCCTCATCGACGAATTACCGATCATAGGAACCACAAGGCCAAGGAGATTACGGTACCACCACCTTTGCCTATTAGCGGCGTGGAGGTTGCAAAGCAAATCAGTAGTATATGCTGCTGCATCCTGCATGTAAAGTATCTTCTGTTGAAACAACAATGTCCATGCAAAGTAAAGGTGGTGATATGCAAAGTAAAAGGCCTAGAGAAAAAGTGCGTGCATATTTTGGAGGTGGGATTCCTTCCATTGTGAAGGAGCATTGGAATATTCAACCCAGAACACAAAGAAGAAAAGGAAGCACCGAAAAGAAGAAGAGGAAAAGGGACAGCAACAGACAAAAGCAGAGCCCATAACCCCAAAGGCAATGTGAAGGCTTGCGATCTCAAATGCTCCCTCATGAATAGTATTTAATTTTCTTATAAAAATCCAATTTTTTTATAGCAACAAACATTGATGAGGTCTCTACCTATGTGCAATTTTTCATGAAGAAAAACCATTCCTAAATACCTTGGGAATAAAAGCAAAAATCGATGCTGCAAAAAGAATATTTTTGAAAGTATTTGGAGAGCGATTTTTTTTGCCCGTACATATTAGGAATGTATTGGTTTCGCTAGGTTTTCTGCTAATTAACCAGACAACTTTCTTTTGCTTTTTTTTGATAAAGTACGTTCTTTTGCTTAATTAATGGATGGAGCAATTTTTTTCTTCCATTTCAATTAAATTTAGTCTTTCCTTCTGAAAAGGAAAGAATGAAAAAGAAATATGGAGGCTTTTATCTGCAGCTGGATGGATCCTCCTTTGGGGTTCTGTTGTATATGCTTTCATGAGTCACGAATTTGCCTCGTTTTTGTTTAATTATGCTCTTATTTCTGGTAGTGGGGTTTTATTCGGTGCTTTGGATTAAACTTCCTTCCTAGTACTTCTACTTTTGATGCTCACCTTCTTTTCTTTCTTAGCAAAAGCGCAAATAAACACACACTCAAATTTATTTTTTATAGTACCAAATCTGCGAGTACACCACATGCATCGGTTGACTGTAGCGGGCCGCTTGTCTTTACTTTTACATGTCAGGGGCTGGATTATATAGTTTGCTCGTCGATGGCTGCATGCATGGCTCAGGAGTCAGGACACATAGTTGAAGAAGAGATTATGGATGGATCATTGAACTCAACTACTGGAGCATATCGAGGGTCCGATTGTATTTAGCTGCTTCAACTGACATGGACATGTGAGAATAATACACCAGTCCACGCACGCACTACATTTTCAAAATTAAGAGCAGAATAATATCGATCTGCTACATATCATCGCTTAATTAATTAAAATGTTAGAATTAGGAAGATCGTCTAACACTAGCTACTAGCTTCTTGCATCAACCCGTTGCCATTTTTTTGTTGCCAAAATCATCATATCTATTATATAAGTTCATCGGAAGTACAAAACATCTCAAACGTAATAAAAAATTTGACATTGACATTGAGACTGAGGTTGAGCCAGGTCTCCATGATAGTGCGGATCTCTTTTCTTTTAGAAGAATTGAGAAGAATAACATGCAGTTCGGAGTAGTAGTATTTTAATTAGCACAAGCCATTGACCGGAGGAAATGAAAAGCAGAAAGAAAACCCTGACGGGATTCTTTCGATCGATTTGGCTGATCTTGTCTCCGATTGATTGCATTTCCCTGCACGTTCCCGACGAATAAAAATAAAAATACCCCATAGCATGATGTAATTCTAACCACGTGGACATCAATACATGAACGTGATGCATACATAATTGATTTACCATTTCAAGCAGACGAGTAACGATATGCTTAAAGAGATATGTAGTGAGGGCCGTCTAATCATGTTCTCGATGGAAGAAAAGGTATAATCAAGTTGGTAATGACAAGTAGAGTAGTTTGTTTATGGAAACCAACAGATCTAGCTAGCTATGCAGCCACAATGAAGATGGCTCGATCTAGGCTCTGCCTAACTAGCTGAAACATTCGTTGGTGCTCTTTGCGACGCTAATGCTCTCTATCTGTCGGCCTATGATTTGTTGAAGAGCTAATTGACTAGTACCTACCATTCATGCCGCATCAAGTCAAAGTAATGGTAATTAACTTTAGTTTGCAGGGTAGAATATGGTTGATGCGTCAAATAAGTAAGTGGAAATTAGTTGGGGTTGACGCTTTCACTCGTTTTCGCATAGTTGATGTGCTAGGACGACGGCTACTCCCCAACAAACAGATGTGTTGGTTGGTTACTACCTATCTCTCTCGTTGTGTATCTATCCAGTAAACATTAGTAAACGTTTTGGCACCCCAACATGTATAACTGGACAGTTACGGTTGCCGCCGGGCGCTTGTCGTAGTAGATGATGATAACTACTCCTGTAGTTTAATTAGTATTCCCTCCGTCCGGAAATACTTGTCATCAAAATAAACAAAAGAGGATGTATCTACACATATTTTAGTTTTAGATACATCCGTTTTTATTTATTTTGATGACAAGTATTTTCGGACGGAGGGAGTAGGTAGTTAGTTTCATGTAGGATATAGCCATATCATGTCATTCTTGTCATGTCTCATGTGGGAGTAGGATATATCCCTATCCTGGTAGTTGAGCCATGGACACCGAAAAGAACATAACAAGCAGATTACCACACCACCACCTTTTGAGAGTACTTGCATAGTGGAGTGGAAGTCGCAAAGCATTACTGCATGCATGTAAAGTTTCTTCTGGCAAATTACAGTGTGCATGCAAAGTAAAGGCGGTGACAAAAGGCCAGGCAGGAGAAAGTGTGTGCACATTTTAGAGGGTGGGATTCCTTCCACGGGGAAGGAGCCATGGAATATTCAACCGAGAAACAAAGGAGAAAAGAGAAAAGAAGAGGAAGAAAAGGTGAGGGCAACAAAAGCAGGGCCCGCAACGGCAAAGGCGATGGAAGTAGATACCTGATACCCGGGAGCTCCTATTTGCCGCTCTTTGCAGCAAATTGTTGTTCGATCACACAAGAGTCCCGCAAAATGGTCTGACACTACAACACATCTTAGAGCCCTTTGTGTTGAGCAATTTCCTTTTGATTTGGTTAGTTTACTGTTGTATGCATCATTTTCCGGTTGGTTTTCTACAAAAACCTACCATGGGACTTGTTTCAACAATTTTGAAAATTATATTAATGGGGACTAAAAAATGTTAATATTTTTAAAAAAAATACGTGGACAAGTTGTTGCAATAATAGACAAATAGGAAATATTCTCACATCCGAGGATCATGGCATCAAGAAGTCAACCAAACACATGGTGCCCCATTATACGACCCGGCCATGGCACAGCCCAGTAATTCTGCTTCATTTTTATAGAAAAATTAAGAGATTTACAAGGTTGTTTAAGAAAACAAAACCAAAAGATTAAAATTTTGAGTAGAAGTTAGTCTCAAAGTGGAAAAATATATGTTGCGGAAAATGGTAAAACATTCATGTACATATGTATAAAATAAAATAATCATAAACTTATTAGAAAAATCCCTGTTTATAAAACAAAGTACAGTCATATATTAAGAAACCATGGATTTTAAAACAGTTCGTACATGTGTGAATATACGTTAAAAGCTCCTATGTATATCCTCTGATAAGGACATTGGTGTCCGGGGGCTCCTATGTACTCCCTTTGTCTCAAAATAGTGTCTTGGGCTTAGTACAAATTTGTAATAAAGTTAATACAAAATTGAGACACTTATTTTGGGACGGAGGGAGTATGATGTATCGCACGCGCAGGAGCAGCAGGGGCACTGCTACCTCTCGCATGCTGCAAGTTGAATGTTACTCTTGCCTCAAGCGGCCCCTAAATGGGCCGGCCCAGCGCAGAAATAGCGCCGGCTTTTGAGTGCACAAAATTTTTCATTTTGCCTTTTTTGTTTTTTTACTTTTATTTATATCTTATAAATGGAAATTATTTTACTTAAATCTTAAAAATTGTTAATTTCTTGTTTAAAAAATGTTTAGAAAGTTTTTAAAAATATTCGTAAAACATTTATAACTATTGATAACATTCAGAAAAGTATTCGTCAAATTTTAAAAGATGTCCATGTTTCAAAAACTATCTTCATGATATTTTAAATAAATTTTAATTCAATGTAAAACTTCATGAACATTTTTTATATGCATGATATGGAATCTTTCATCTTCATCTTCAATCTTCTGTAGAAGCGTTGTGACAGCCAATATTTCATTGCCGTGGCAACCATTTGTAAAGATATTCCTAGATAAAAACATGTTCAGGAGTTTTATTATTTGGTGAAATTGTTGCAAATTTTAAAAATTTAAATGAATTCTAGGAATGTATGCAAATATATAAAGTTCAGAATTTTGTAAAACATTATGTGAATTTTCAAATGTTCATGATCCAAATTATATTGGCAATAAAAAATATCATGAACTCATAAAAAATTCGAGATTTTTAAAAAAAATCATGAATTTAATAAAATGCTAGTGATTTATTTTTATATTACATTTTTTACAATTTGAAAATATACTCATGAATTGGGAAAAAGTTCACAAATTGGTTAAAATGTTCGCCACTTTGAAATGTGTTAACTAATTTTAGAAGGGAAATAAAAAAATGCGATTTTATAGAAAAAGTGAAAAAAAAAGAAAATCGGAAAAACTGGTACCTAAGAAAAACCCTTATGGTACCTTTCAAAGACCGAAGGAATGTTCGAGAAGCTTTGTCAAACCAACAAAATCTTCTTCCCAATGGTTCTGTACTTCTGTGTAGTGCGTGATGGGCTGGCCCAACTATAGAGCTAGTGAGCGGTCGTGCCGACGAGTGATACATATCATTCGCGTTGGGGTGTCTTAGGCCTAAAGCTTCAACGGGGTTGACCTTCTTGAATAATCAGACGTTCGCATGGTCTAGTTACAATTTTGTTTATTTTTCTTACAGAAAACACGAGTTCTGCATCTGACGAGAAAAGAAGAAATAACTAAGACCTATTTCACACGCTATGAAAATATAATAAAGTCCAACTAGAAAACAAAACATAATACATCAACAAAATGAAGAAAAACAATAAAGGTAACTATAAGGCCTAGGCCCACAAGGGAGCGTGTTTGCTCAACACTTCTTGGGTTGCATTGAGGAGGAATAGACAGGAATTGCCCAAATAAATGACTATCCTCCGGTAACGACATTGGTGTCAGAGGGCTGCTATTTCTCCAATGTTGCGAGTAGAATATTACGCTTTCCTACACCTGGCCATGGGCAGCCCGGCCTGGATGGCCCGACCCAACCTGGCCTGAAAAAGCCCGACCTTGCCCTCGGCCTGGGCCTGGATCTAGAATTTGAACCCGATGGCCGGGCCAGGTTGGGCCCGGGCCCGTCGTATTTGCAGTTTAACAAATAGGCCCAGCCCGAGGCTCGGATAGGCCGGGTTTGGGCCTGATTTATAGGCCCGACGGACGGGCCGGGGCGGGCTCGGGCCTAGATTTTTTGCGTTAGGCTTTGGTAGGCCTAGCCCGAAGCCTGAACCGACCCGAGGGATGGCGAGGTATACACTTGTCTCAGGCGGCCCCTAAGTGGGCCAGCCTAGCGCGGCAATAGTGCCGTCTCTCGAGCGCATTTAAAAAAACCTTTTCCTTTTTATATTACTTTTAGTTATATCTTGTAAATAGAAATTATTTTATTTAAATATTCAAAATATCTAATCAATTATGTAAAAAATGCTCGTAGAAACTTTAAATCAAAAAAGTATTCGTCACATTTAAAAAGATGTCCACGTTTTAAAAATATCTTCATGGCAGTTTAAATAAATGTTAATAAAATGTGAAACAATGTTCTCACAATTTAGAAAACTAATATATTGTAATCAAAAGAATATATAGGTAATGTACAAAATTATATATAATGTAAAAACTGTTTGCATGGTTTAAAAACTGTTTTCTACAATATAACATATGTTTCTCACATTAAAAAATGTTTATACGAATTGTTAACTTGATTTTAGAAAAAATGTTCCATACCACTCAAAAACAATGTTCATGACATTTTAAGGAATGTCCACACCTTTAAAAACAAATCCTCACATTTTCAGAAATATATATATACAATGTAAAAAATGTTGATATAGTTTGAAAAAAAAATGCGCAACATGTATTTCATTTTACATTTCTTCACATAGTTCAAATACGTACTTTTCCAAAAAAACATGTTTTTGAAAAAAAATGTTCTTCATGTATTTGACAAATGTTCTACTTGTATCAAAGATATATTCCACATGTATAGGAAAAATGTGAATCATGGATTGGAAAAAAATGGATATATATAGATAAAAAAAAGAGACCTAAGCAAACCAAAGGAAATTATAAAGAAAGTGGTATAATAATTAAAATCAATCAATAAATAAAACCCAATGAGAATTTAATAAAATCGATGAAAGCCATAAAAATTAAATAATAAAAACTGTAATAAACCACACAAAAACCAAATAAATAAATAAAATTGAACCCATAGAAAACCAAAGAAAACCGTAACAGAAAACACCTAATAATTGAAAAAAATGAGCCAATGAAAACGTAAAAAATACTAAAAAATAATAAAATGAAAGAAAAAACCAATGAAAACAGTACAGAAAACAGAAAAGGTAAAAAGAATTGAAAGCCAAGAAAAACTTAAAAAATGCATATAAATGGAAAGATAGAAAAAACAAAATAAAACCAAAGAAAACTGATGTAAAAAGTAAAGAAAAACATAGATCATAAAGCTGGACCAAATATTCCAATAATTAACAACCTAAAGGAATAAAAAAAATTAAATGCGCAACGATTGCAACGACTGAGCGAGCTAAGACAATCAACATACAATGACTATTATTAGAGACTCAAGAGCTCCTACGGAATTGTCATTAGAGACTTGAATGGCAGATTCGTCGCGTCAGTAAATAGGAAATCGATTGGTGCGGAGATGTTCTTACGGCCGAGGCAATGGCCTTATGGTTTGGTCTCAATTGGGCAACTACAATCGGGTGTAACCACAAAGAGCTGAACTCCGACAACATCGAGGTGATAGAGACAATGTAGAATGGTGGTCACCATTTCGTTCTATTACCGACAATTTTTTATGATATATATCACCTTGTGTGTGATTTTCTGCATATGCTAGTACTTATTGCTTTATCTTTTTAGATCCAAGGTGTGTATGTCAAAATGTTGCCAAGTCAGCTCCTTACAATCCTGCCCCATTTGCCAGAAAGTGATCAAACGGGTCAAATCACCCGATCAATGCTTTTTGTAAAAAGTTTACCATAAACACGATGTCTTTTGCAAATAATTAGGGACCAGGTAGTTTTCTGCCAACCTAACCTCAAATGTGGTCGTTTCTGCAATTAACTCGCCACCTGAGTGAGGTGCGGCCTTCGTCCATGGAGACACTACCAGAGAAAGGGCGGGGAGAAGCGAGGCGGGCGAGGAGCAGCATCGGCAATGGCTGGAGGCAACATCGGGGGCGGTGGGAGGCCTGGTCAGCGGCGCTGACAACCCCTAGTTTCTTTCTTCCTCTCGTATCACGAGATGGGATACGGTGAAGGCGAATGATTTTTCTTCTTCTTCAGGGCTGGTCGTGTGGGTTGCCAGGGGAGAACCCGTAGTGGCATTTGCTTTGTAATTCTGTGATTGTTGCGGGGAGCCATGATACCCCCAGCTTATTTTCATTGTGAAGGAGATGAAGATGAAAATAAGTTAAGTTCAACCCATCAAAACGAGCTCTTTGGGCTTTTGACTTGTTTTGACAATAAGCCGATATAAGCTGCAAAAAACCGGCCCTAAGGGTATCTTCAACGGCAACCCACAAATTCCCCCCTGCATCCATCTGCAGACAGGGGGACCAGTCTGAGGTTACTGATGCGGGAGGCCGCCATTCAACCATAGTCGCATACATTTCGAACTATTTTTCACACACCGGGTGAAATTCGTGTAAACACGGGCATATTTCATCTAAACATGTCGGATTGCATACAAATGCTGGGTAACATAGCATGCAATTTCAAAAAAAATTCCTACACTCACGCAAGATCTATCTAGGAGATTGTAAGGGCATATTTATTCTCAATATGTTTTGGTGATTGATGACAATGCTTGTGCGGACTAATCGTGTGCGTTAGTTCTTTCAGAGATTCATCCATTGGCACGAGACGATTTCCTCCCCTCGGTGTTGTAATTCAAGACGGTGTAGCTCCTTCGTTTCGTTGTTGGTGGACTAGTTTCATAGGAGTCACCGTACTATCAAGAGGGGATCCGTTTTGGTAAGACTTGGGTGGAATCACACGTACACATCATTATCACACCCATTGTCTTTCCTTCCGCATCTCTGGAGCTGCTGTTTTCCCCTTACTATGCTCTGCTTTGCCCTAGCGGTAGTACCGCGTCCACAGCGGTAGTACCGCCGAAACTCCACAGCGGTAGTACCGCTCTCAGAGCGGTAGTACCGCTCCAAGCGGTAGTACCGCTCTCAGAGCGGCAGTACCGCTTGGGTGTTTCGGCCGTAGTACCGCTGTGCATCTGGCTACTTCTGCCTCGATTCTCGAACGAATTTTTCATGTCGGGTTTTGCGGCACTAAGGGAGGTAGTAGGGGCGGTAGTACCACTCTAAGCGGTAGTACCGCCCTTCCCTAGCGGTAGTACCGCCCTGGTGATAGGGCCCTGGGCAGCGCGGCAGTACCGCTGGGTCTAAGCGGTAGTACCGCCCGGAGCGGTAGTACCGCTCTTCCCTGGCGGTAGTACCGCCCTGGGGTCAGGGCCCCAGGCAGTGCGGCAGTACCGCTGGGTCGAGCGGTAGTACCGCCCGGAGCGGTAGTACCGCCCTTCCCCAGCGGTAGTACCGCTCTGTGCGGGGCTGGTAAGTGGGATAACGGTTGGATTGTTCTTCCCACTATATAAAGGGGTCTTCTTCCCCAAAGTTGACCTACCTCTTTCTCCCAAAGCTCCATTGTTGCTCCAACCTCCATTTTCGCCCGATCTCTCTCCCTAGCCAATCAAACTTGTTGATTTGCTCGTGATTGGTTGAGAAGGCCCAGATCTACACTTCCACCAAGAGAAATTTGATTCCCCCCATTTATCCCTAGCGGATCTTGTTACTCTTGGGTGTTGAGCACCCTAGACGGTTGAGGTCACCTCGAAGCCATACTCCATTGTGGTGAAGCTTCGTGGTGTTGTTGGGAGCCTCCAAGTGTTGTGGAGATTGCCCCAATCTTGTTTGTAAAGGTCCGGTTGCCGCCTTCAAGGGCTCCAATAGTGGAATCACGGCATCTCGCATTGTGTGAGGGCGTGAGGAGATTACGGTGGCCCTAGTGGCTTCTTGGGGAGCATTGTGCCTCCACACTGCTCTAACGGAGACGTACTTCCCCTTAAAAGGAAGGAACTTCGGTAACACATCCTCGTCTCCACCGGCTCCACTCTTGGTTATCTTGTCCCTTTACTTTTGCAAGCTTACTTGAGTTATATCCATTGCTTGCTTGTGTGCTTATTGTCTTTGCATCATATAGGTTGTCCACGTAGTTGCACATCTAGACAACCTATTTCATTGCAAGTTTTAATTTGTTAAAGAAAAGTCTAAAAATTGTTAGTTGCCTATTCACCCCCCTCTAGTCAACCATATCGATCCTTTCATTTGGTATCAGAGCCTCGTCTCTTTATTAAGGACTTTGCCGTCCGAAGAGTATGGTTGACGTCAACGACGGTGCGGAGGAACACTCCAGTGTGAATCTCATCTCGTCTTCGGACGAAGGGGGAACCTCGGTCTCTCGTGAGGAATTCAATGTGGCTTTAGACACATTGAAAACCTCCATGACGGCGAGGTTAAAAGCATGTTTTCTGAATTCCTAGAGGGACTCAAACTATCTACCTCGCCAATGAAAGTGGGTGATCCCATTAACAAGGTGACGGATGCTAACCCCGACAAGGGGGAAGCTAATAGTGAAAAGAGTCCGTCTACTAGTGGTAGAAATGGCACCGACATCTATGCCCATGTGGAACCCCCGGTGTATAGAGGACCGATCCCCTCTACTCATTTGAATCATGCCGGTCCTCCTCCTAAATATGTGAAAAATGAAGATTATGATTCTTGGGTTTATCGCTTCAAGCGTCATTTAAAACATGTGAATACTAACCTTTGGAGAATTATTGAAGAAGGTTTCTATCCTCATGATCCAAGCAACTTCACCCCTCGAGAAGAAGTGGACAATCAATTCAATGAGAGTGCTCTCTTCATCATCCAAGATGCTATCCTTCCCGAAGATCTCCCTCATCTTCGACCTCATGTCATGGCTAAAGAAGCATGGAAGTGTGTCGAGCGTATGTATCGAGGAAGTGCCAGCATTCAACGCTCCAACTATGAAGTGGTGCAAGATGAAGCCGATGAGTTTGCAATGAAAGAGGATGAAGAACCTCGTGAGCTCTTTCAAAGAGTGACCAAACTTGCGGTCGCACTCCGAGATCATGGGAGCAAGGACACGGATGACAACTGGATCAAGCGCAAGTTCCTCAAGGCCATGATGCCCTATAACAAGGCCATGTCCTCCGTCATCCGCCAAAGACCGGACTTCCACTCCATGACCTCTGGTGAAGTGTTGGATGAGTTTGTTGCAATGAACATCTTGGATAAGACCGCCGACAATGCGGTGCTCCGTTCCCAAAGGGCAAAGAAGCCAAATCTTGCCTTGAAGGCCAAGGTTAGTGTGGAAGAAGAAGAAGAAGAGGAAGATGAGGAGAGCAACCCCGAGGACACGAAGTATGATTTTCATGAGCACATGGCTCTTGCCTCAAGACAGTTTTGGAGTAAGAAGACTACAAGACCCAACTTCAACAAGAACAACTCAAGTGGCCTCAAGGGGAAGCAACGAGTTAGAACTTGTTTCAACTGTGGCAATGTTAGCCATTTCGTTGCGGATTGTCCTTACGAGAAGCGGGAAGACAATGGTGGCAAGTTCATTCGAAAAGACAAAGCCAAGTCCTTCCCAAACAAGAACAACTTCACCAAGAAGACTCCTCCTCGCGGGTTGGTGGTTCAAGAAGAATACCGTGAGGATGACTATGATGATGAAGATGGTGAAACAATGGCCATGGCATCCGTTGCCATTGTCTCAACTCCTGGGTGTCTCTTTTCGATGCACCTAACGAGAACATCACCGCCAAGTGCCTCATGGCTAAGGCCACCAACAAGGTAACCCCCAACATCAAAACCACCATTATTCCTAACCCTCCTTCAACGGATGACTTTGATAATGCTAAGGGGTCTAATGAGGAGATCAATGAATTTGAGCCCTTCATGAGTAAGCTCAAAGGCAAATCCAAGAAGCACTTCGTTGCTCTCTTGGAACAACTTGGTGAAGCCAATGACATGATCGAGGCTCATGAAGAAACCATCACTAAGATGGAAAGTCATAGTCATGACTATGCCGATGAGATATCGGATCTCTCTAATGCTCTTGAGGAAGAGCGTGGGCATCGTTTGGCTCTTGAGGAGTCACACAACGATGGTCATGCTAAACTAAAGAAAGATCTTGATCATGCTCTTGTTGTGTCTCGTGTTCTAGCTTCCGAGAAGGCTAAACTTGGGGTTGATCATGTTAGACTCACGGAGGAGTTTGACGTACTTGACAAGGCCCACGAGGTCTTGAAAGGTGCTCATGCCACCCTCAAGGAGTCTCATGCTCAACTCCAAGTTAAGCTAACCAAGGAAAAGGCCACATTTCCTCACATGGTCTTAATTGATAATGCAAATGCTACTAACCCATGTTGTGAGCATGTGCATCTTGTGGAGGAAAATACCAAGTTGAAGGAACAACTCGAGAAAGGTCTTGTGTCATGCATACAAGGTGAGAAGAACCTAAATGACCTTTTGAGCAATCAAAAGGAAGTTGTGGGCAAGGAGGGAGTTGGGTTCGCACCCAAGTCCAAGAACAAGAAGAAGAACAAGGAGAAGAAGAGCAAGACAAATCGACCTCCTCCGCTCACGCAAACCTTTGTGAAGGAGGGAGAAGGTGCTCCTAAGGAGAAGAAGAACAATGGGAAGAGTGGTGAAGCCAAAGAGCGCAACGCCATCTCTCCCAACAAAGCCGGCGACTTTAACCCCTCTTATGTGTTGTGCCGTGCTAGTGATGGACATGTTTATGCTAAATTTGTTGGTTCTCCTTATGAGTACATTGAATGGTCTATTTGGGTTCCTAAGACCCTTGTTACTAACATCAAAGGACCCATTACTCAATGGGTACCTAAAACCAAGCAGTGATCTCTTGTAGGTGTTTGCTTCCGGTGGGGGATCATGGTTGCTCGATAGTGGAGCAACAAATCATATGACCGGGAGCAAGGACTTGGTGGTGGATGTGCACAATATCCCATCTACACCCACCAATGTCGAATGGGGTGATGCCTCACATTCTAAGGTATTGGGTCTTGGCAAGGTTGTCATTTCTCATGATCTAACGATCGAGAAAGTCATGCTTGTTGAGTCCCTCGCGTTCAATTTACTTTCGGTTCGTCAACTCGCACTCATGGGTTTTGCCACCTTCTTTGATATTGATACCGTGGCCCTCTTGTGGAGCAAGACTCTTAAAGTAGCCTTTGTTGGGCATGTCGAGAACGGTCTATATGTGGTTAATTTCTCGGAGCAACCCACTAAGACCGCGACATGCCTAATGGCTAAAGTTGATGTGGGATGGCTTTGGCATCGCCGTTTAGCCCACGTCAATATGAGATCTTTGCAAAGTCTTCTCAAGGGGGACCATGTTCATGGACTAACGAATGTTAGTTTTGCCAAAGATCGTGTTTGCAGTGCTTGTATCGAAGGAAAGCTTCATGAGACGGCTCACCCTCCCACGACTATCATCTACTCGAAGAGACCCTTGGAGCTCCTCCACATGGACCTCTTTGGGCCCCCATCCTTTGATAGTCTTGGGGGTAGAAAGTATTGCTTGGTGATAGTGGATGATTATTCAAGATACACTTGGGTATACTTCTTCAAGAGGAAGAGTGAGACTCAACAAACCGTCATCGACTTTGCAAATGAAGCTCAACGTCAACACGATGCAAAGATCTTGACAATAAGAAGTGACAACGGCACCGAGTTCAAGAACTACACCTTGGATGAGTTTCTTAGTGATGAAGGGATCAAGCATCAATATTCTGCACCATATACCCCTCAACAAAATGGTGTTGCGGAAAGGAAGAACCGGACGTTGATGGATGCGGCAAGAACCATGATGGCGGAGTTCAAGTCTCCATACAACTTCTGGGCCGAAGCCATCAACACAGCTTGTCATGCATCCAATCGGCTCTATCTCCGCAAAGGCTTGAACAAGACTCTGTATGAGATACTCACTGGGAACAAGCCTAATCTCAAGTACTTCCGGGTGTTCGGGTGTAAGTGTTTCATTATCAAGAAAGGTGTTCGTTTGTCTAAATTTGAAGCTAGAGCTCATGAGGGCATATTTGTTGGTTATGCTACAAACTCTCATGCTTACCGTGTTCTCAACAAGTCCAACGGACTCATTGAGGAGACATGTAACATAGAGTTTGATGAAAATAACGGCTCCCAAGTGGAGAAAAGTGGTACTTGTGATGTAGGTGATGAAATTCCTCCCCAAGCCATAAGAAGAATGGGTATTGGTCATATCCTACCCATTGAGGAACCCCTTGTGGCCGAAGGAGAAGGACAATGCTCCACTCAAGTGGAGCCATCACCTCCCCAAGACCCACACGCTTCCGAAGAACGAAGTGAAGGCCCTCAACCTAAGGAACAAGACCAAGGGCAAGATCAATCACAAGATGGTGATGGACCTCCTCATGATGCCCAAGGTCAAGTTCTTCCCCTCGAGCAAGTTCAAGATCATGAGCAAGCTCAAGATCAAGAACAAGCTCATGACGACGCTCAAGATGATCAAGTGAACCCTCCTCCTTTGACATCCGAGGAGGAATTGGAGCATCGTGCCGCTAAGATTGCTTCCAAACTCACCACCAAAGGTCATCTCATGGAGAATGTGGTTGGAAGCCTAAGAAAGGGGGTAAGCACTCGTAGACAGTTAGCAAGCTATTGTGAACATCATGCGTTTGTCTCTTGTGTTGAACCCCATAAGGTCTATGAGGCGCTCGAAGACTCGGATTGGCTCAATGCCATGCATGAAGAACTCAACAACTTCGAATACAACAAGGTGTGGAGATTGGTGCCAAGACCTTCGGGGAACCACAACGTCATTGGAACAAAGTGGATCTTCAAGAACAAGCAAGATGCTCATGGGAACATCATTCGCAACAAGGCAAGATTGGTAGCACAAGGCTACTCCCAAGTCGAGGGTATCGACTACGGTGAAACCTTTGCTCCCGTTGCTCGTCTTGAATCCATTCGTTTGTTGATTGCTTATGCTTCCCATCACAACTTTAAGTTGCAACAAATGGATGTGAAAAGTGCTTTTCTTAATGGTCCCATTAATGAGTTGGTTTATGTCAAGCAACCCCCCGGGTTCGAGGACCCCTACTTCCCGGATCATGTGTATCAACTCGATAAGGCACTCTATGGCCTTAAACAATCCCCACGTGTGTGGTATGACCACCTTACCGAGTTGTTACAAGATCGTGGATTTGAAGTAGGACCAATCGATCCCACTCTTTTTACTAAGAAGGTCAAAGGGGAGTTGTTTGTATGCCAACTATATGTTGATGACATTATCTTTGGTTCTCCTAACAAAGCTTTCAATGAGGAATTTGCCGCTCTCATGACCTTCAAGTTCAAGATGTCTTCGATGGGAGAGTTGAAGTTCTTCCTTGGCTTTGACATCAAACAAAGAAGAGAAGGAACCTTCATCAACCAAGCCAAATACACTCAAGACATGCTCAAGAGATTCAAGTTAAGTGATGTCAAGCCGGCTTCTACTCCAATGCCCACCAAGTGCCAACTTGACATTGATACCAATGGTAAAGCGGTGGATCAAAAGGTATATCGCTCCATGATTGGCTCCTTGCTTTACCTTTGTGCATCTAGACCAGATATCATGTTGAGTGTGGGGATGTGTGCACGGTTTCAAGCTGCACCGAAGGAAAGTCACTATGTGGCGGTCAAGCGAATCTTTCGATATTTGGCTCATACCCCAAACTTTGGCTTATGGTACCCAAGAGGGTCAAACTTCAAGCTTGAAGGGTTTACGGATTCCGATTGGGCGGGAGACTAAGTGGATAGGAAGTCCACTTCCGGAGGGTGCCAGTTTGTTGGGTGCTCTTTGGTGAGTTGGTCTTCCAAAAAGCAAAGTTGTGTGTCTCTCTCATCCACCGAAGCAGAATATGTGGCGGCCGGTAGTTGTTGTGCACAACTCTTGTGGATGAGGCAAACTTTAAAGGAATATGGTGTCATTTGTGACAAAGTGCCTCTTTGGTGTGACAACGAAAGTGCCATCAAGATTTCTCTCAACCCGGTGCAACACTTCAAGACGAAACACATTGAGATTCGGTATCACTTCATCCGGGATCACATTAGGCGAGGAGAGATCGAGCTCAAGTATGTCAACACTCATGATAACCTTGCAGATATTTTCACGAAGCCCTTGGATGAAGCAAGATTTCGCGAGTTAAGGCATGAGCTAAATATCATTGATTCGAGCAATGTGACTTGAACCCTGGCACACCCCACCCCACTCAACTTGGTATCCTGCTTAGATGTAGGCATGGACATAGGGGGAGTGTTGTTCTCTCAATGAACTTTCCCTCCCCCCATTATGCATAAAACGATCAACTCTTTCACAATAGCCATTTTTGATGGTACTTGTGCTTCAAAGACGAGTTTTGGTCATGGGCCCAAGGATAATTTTTCGCGGTGCCATACCATTTGACTCAAACATAGGTGGCTCCGGCCACCGCCCTCTCCTGAGAGAGGCCAGAGCTTGCTCTATTTCGTGTGGTTGTTTGTGTTTGAGTTATTTCTGGTCTGTTGTGTGTGTGTGTGTTGTCGCGTCGGTCCTCTCGTTCTTTTGGCTTTGCTTTCCGTTTCTTTTTGAGCGTTAGTCGTTGGTCTAGAAGCAGCGTGGTTGCTGAAGCGGTACTACCGCCCTCCAGAGCGGTACTACCGCTGTGAGGCGCGGGCTGGGGGTTATATCGGGGGCAGGGGGAGTTTCTTCTCCCCCATACCCATTCGCTCACCCCTTTGCCCTGTTCGTCTCTCTCTTCAGCAACCGGCGCCGCGGGAGGGCTCCGGCGGATCTCCCTCTCCGGGGCGCTCCTCTCCGTTTCCTTCGGTGGAATCGATCCCCACCTTGTCCTCTTGCCATGGATGCCGGTATTGCCCCCGTTCCCTGTTTCCTTTTGTAGATTTCCAATCTAGCGTTCTTGGGGCAATAGCAGTTGCATCTCTAGATTTTTGTCCAGATCTAGGCTTGAGTAGGATGGAGAATGCTTCTAGACTATTTGGATTAGTGTTTGGTTGGAGTATTTTTGAATTTGGTAGGACGGTAGTACCGGATCTGACCATGGTAGTTGGAAACTGCTGTTTCCCCGCCTCGAGCGGTACTACCGCTCAAGGGTCACGGTACTACCGCCCTCTACCCAGTTCCATCATCCTCCAACTTCTCAGTGATCTCTTTGTTCGTGTTTGTGGCTTACGCTCGTTCTTTCTGGTTGTTTGCGTGTTTGTGTGTGTGGTTCCAGGTGATGAGGTTCCTGAGCATCAGGCTCGTCGTGTCAACCCCGGCCGTGCTTCGTCCAAGCGCTACTGCACCACTGAGCCCACTGAGCCTGCCGGAGTATCTTCTAGTGCTCCACCTCCTCCCCAACTGCAGAAGAAGCCTGGGATCAAGCCAAAGCCAAGCAAAACCATGCCAGAAATGCCGCCCAAGGAGTTCTGGGCAAGGCGCCGCCGCAACCCGTATGAGGTCGACCAAGATCCCACTTTGGCCAACCGTCCGTTCTGGAACAGGTTCCAGTTTGCCATCTATTTTGATGTCCTCAAAGCCAAGAAGAATCTCTATGTCAACGTGCACTCCATTGACACCGAGCATATGGAGAATGATCCTGACTACTTTGGTGAAGCTCTTCAGATGTGCACTCAGCTGAACATTCTCGGGATCATTCAATTTAACAAGGACTATGATGCTGATATTGTGGCCCAATTCTATGCCACAGTTCACCTTGGGACCGATGAGGACAGGACTCTGACTTGGATGACAAATGGCAAGTTGCTGTCAGTCAAGTGGAAAGCTTTCATGCAGTTGATTGGGGTGGAAGATCTTGGACTTGAGTCTGCTGTCAGCTTTCGCCCCCACCGTTGAGCCAATGCCACTCACAAGAAAGCTCTGTGGCCCTACTGCACTCTGAGGATCAACCATGAGACGAAGAAGGAGACCTATGAGCTGCCTGCCTATCTGGACATTCTTCACCGTATCTTCAGAGAAACTCTTTTCCCTCGCATCGGGAATCTGGACCAGGTTCACTCTTATCTCATGGACATGCTTCTCTTCTGTCAGCGGGAGAAGGGGCAGAGCACCGGAGAGTCCTTGGATATCTCTCATGTTATGTGGTCTGAGCTGGTTTCTGCTATCTCCGAGCGCAAGTGCCCGATTTATGGTCCGTTCATTATGCTGCTCATTGAGAAGGCCTGGGATCGTGTCTATCCCAAGGTGGTGCTGGAGATTGGAGACTTGGTTTCTCATGATGTCAAGCGTCTGAGGAAGAAGGATAACTGGGGCACTCAGGCCCCTAGGACCGGAGTTCCTTCATCTGCTGCTGCCATGGAGACTGAGGAGGAGTTTGGGGCTGAGGCTGAGGATGAAGATGATGACTACGTGCCTTCTGAGGCAGAGCCCTCTTGGGCCAAGAAGCTCAAGATCATGGTGAAGAAGCTGTTCTGCATGGAGTCTCATGGTCAGTACATGACTCATGTGGCTGAGAAGAAGGCCCGAGGTCGCCACAAGGAGCTCATGCGTCAGATGGGTGCTATTGTGATTAGTGGTTCTGAGGATCAGCTTACCGAGGAGGAGGAGTGAATTCAGCAGCACTGCCCCTGGACTGATTCTGATGCTGAGCACTTCCCAGCTGATGATGGCACCGCAGATGATACCTCTGAGATCTGATGGGTGTCCATCGTTTACCTTCACCTGGAGCCGTAGCTTCACTCCCTCTCCTTTTTGGTGTCTCGATGCCAAAGGGGGAGAGAGTTTAGGGATTTGCGTTTTGTGTCTTCCATCATTTGTGTTTGTGCTTTCGCTTGTTGTTTTATTTGGTTTGTGTCTGTGAGACCTAAGTTCTGGTTCTGTCAGTAAGACCTAAGCTCGACTCATATGGTGTGAGACATATGCTACCTTATCTCTTCGTATCTTTATCTATGTCTATCTAGCTTATGAGTTCCATGCTTATCTTGTTATATATATGTTGCTCTCATATCATGCTTAGGTAGTTGGTCTCTAAAATGTAGGGGGAGCATTGTTCCTGGCATCTGTGCCGTGCAGTCCAAAGCACTTTTCTAGGTAGCACACATCCAGGGGGAGCCCTTCTACATTTTAGGACGGTTGTACTTTTGCGCTTATCCTATATCTTTCATATTGTGCAAATCCCGTATTGTCATCAATCCACCAAAAAGGGGGAGATTGTACGGGCATATTTATTCCCAATATGTTTTGGTGATTGATGACAATGCTTGTGCGGACTAATCGTGTGCGTTAGTTCTTTCAGAGATTCATCCATTGGCACGAGACGATTTCCTCCCCTCGGTGTTGTAATTCAAGACGGTGTAGCTCCTTCGTTTCGTTGTTGGTGTACTAGTTTCTTAGGAGTCACCGTACTATCAAGAGGGGATCCGTTTTGGTAAGACTTGGGTGGAATCACACGTACACATCATTATCACACCCGTCGTCTTTCCTTCCGCATCTCTGGAGCTGCTGTTTTCCCCTTACTATGCTCTGCTTTGCCCTAGCGGTAGTACCACGTCCACAGCGGTAGTACCGCCGAAACTCCACAGCGGTAGTACCGCTCTCAGAGCGGTAGTACCGCTTGGGTGTTTCGGCCGTAGTACCGCTGTGCGTCTGGGCTACTTCCGCCTCGATTCTCGAACGAATTTTTCGTGTCGGGTTTTGCGGCACTAAGGGAGGTAGTAGGGGCGGTAGTATCGCTCTAAGCGGTAGTACGCCCTTCCCTAGCGGTAGTACCGCCCTGGTGACAGGGCCCTGGGCAGCGCGGCAGTACCGCTGGGTCTAAGCGGTAGTACCGCCCGGAGCAGTAGTACCGCTCTTCCCTGGCGGTAGTACCACCCTGGGGTTAGGGCCCCAGGCAGCACGGCAGTACCGCTGGGTCGAGCGGTAGTACCGCTCGGAGCGGTAGTACCGCCCTTCCCCAGCGGTAGTACCGCTCTGTGCGGGGCTGGTAAGTGGGATAACGGTTGGATTGTTCTTCCCACTCTATAAAGGGGTCTTCTTCCCCAAAGTTGACCTACCTCTTTCTCCCAAAGCTCCATTGTTGCTCCAACCTCCATTTTCGCCCGATCTCTCTCCCTAGCCAATCAAACTTGTTGATTTGATCGGGATTGGTTGAGAAGGCCCAGATCTACACTTCCACCAAGAGAAATTTGATTCCCCCCCATTTATCCCTAGCGGATCTTGTTACTCTTGGGTGTTGAGCACCCTAGATGGTTGAGGTCACCTCGAAGCCATACTGCATTGTGGTGAAGCTTCATGGTGTTGTTGGGAGCCTCCAAGTGTTGTGGAGATTGCCCCAATCTTGTTTGTAAAGGTCCGGTTGCCGCCTTCAAGGGCTCCAATAGTGGAATCACGGCATCTCGCATTGTGTGAGGGCGTGAGGAGATTACGGTGGCCCTAGTGGCTTCTTGGGGAGCATTGTGCCTCCACACCGCTCTAACGGAGAAGTACTTCCTCTTAAAAGGAAGGAACTTCAGTAACACATCCTCGTCTCCACCGGCTCCACTCTTGGTTATCTTGTCCCTTTACTTTTGTAAGCTTACTTGAGTTATATCCATTGCTTGCTTGTGTGCTTATTGTCTTTGCATCATATAGGTTGTCCACGTAGTTGCACATCTAGACAATCTATTTCATTGCAAGTTTTAATTTGTTAAAGAAAAGTCTAAAAACTGTTAGTTGCCTATTCACCCCCCCTCTAGTCAACCATATCGATTCTTTCAGAGATGCATAGCAACGAGGGGGAGAGTGTGTGTCTACGTACCCTCGTAGACTGTAAGCGGAAGCATTTGACAACGCGGTTGATGTAGTCGAACTTCTTCTAGCTCTGGCCGATCAAGCACCAAACGTACGTCACCTCCGAGTTCTACACACGTTCAGCTCAGTGACGTCCCTCGCCTTCTTGATCCAGCAAGGTATCGAGGTAGTAGATGAATTTCGTCAGCATGACAACATGGTGATGGTGATGGTGAAGTGATCCGCGCTGGGCTTCGCCTAAGCACCGCGAGAATATGACCGGGGGTGTAAACTGTGGAGGGGGGCGCCGCACACGGCTAACAATTGATGTTGTATGCTAGGGGCGCCCCTCACCCCCCACATATATATATATATATATAGGTGGGGGGGGGGAGAGGGGAGGCAGCCAGGGGCGCCCCAAGTAGGCTGAATCCTACTTGGGGTCTCTCCCCAATTTGCCCCCCCTTTCCTTATTTGCTGGAGAGGAAGGAAAGAGGAGGAAGGAGGGGAGGAAGGGGGAGGCCGAATCCCCCCTTTCCGTTTCCCTTCCCCTCTTTCCTTCTCCTCCTAGTTCGGCCCATATGGGGGGCACACCAGCCCCTGGTGGCTGGCGCGTTTCCCCTCTTGGCCCAAAAGGCCCATATCTTTTGCCGGGGGTGCCCGGAACCCCTTCTGGTGTCCCGATATGTACCCGGTACCCTCCGGAACACTTCCGGTGTCCGAATACCATCGTCCTATATATCAATCTTTACCTCTCGTCCATTTCGAGACTCCTCATCATGTCCATGATCTCATCCGGGACTCCTGAACAACATTCGGTCACCAAATCACATAACTCATATAATACAATATCATCATCGAACGTTAAGCGTGCGGACCCTACGGGTTCGAAAACCATGCAGACATGACTGAGACACCTCTCCGATCAATAACCAATAGCGGAACCTAGATGCTCATATTGGCTCCCACATATTCTACGAAGATCTTTATCAGTCGAACCGTTATGACAACATACGTTATTCCATTTGTCATCGTTATGTTACTTGCCTGAGATTCCATCGTCGGTATCTTCGTACCTAGTTCAACCTCGTTACCGGAAAGTCTCTTTAATCGTTCTGTAATACATCATCCTGCAACTAACTCATTAGTCACTTTGCTTGCAAGGCTTCTTATGATGTGTATATACCGAGAGGGCCCAGAGATACCTCTTCAATACTCGGAGTGACAAATCCTAATCTCGATCTATGGCAACCCAACAAACACCTTCGGATATACCTGTAGAGCATCTTTATAATCACCCAGTTACATTGTGACGTTTGATAGCACACAAGGCATTCCTCCATTATCTTGGAGGTGCATAATTTCATAGTCGAAGGAATATGTATTTGACATGAAGAAAGCAATAGCAATAAAACTGAATGATCATAATGCTAAGCTAACGAATGGGTCTAGTCCATCACATCATTCTCCTAATGATGTGATCCTGTTTATCAAATGACAACAAATGTCTATGGTTAGGAAACTTAACCATCTTTGATCAACGAGCTAGTCTAGTAGAGGCTTACTAGGGACACAATATTTTGTCTATGTATCCACACATGTATCAAGTTTCTGGCTAATACAATTCTAGCATCAATAATAAACATTTATTATGAAATGAGGAAATATAAAATAACAATTTTATTATTGCCTCTAGGGCATATTTCCTTCAGTCTCCCACTTGCAATAGAGTCAATAATCTAGATTACATTGTAATGATTCCAACACCCATGGATTCTTGGTGCTGATCATGTTTTGCTCGTGGAAGAGGCTTAGTCAACGGGTCTGCTATATTCAGATCTCTGTGTATTTTGCAAATCTCTATGTCTCCCTCCTTGACTTGATCACGGATGGAGTTGAAGCGTCTCTTGATGTGTTTGGTTCTTTTGTGAAATCTGATTTCGTTCGCTAAGGCAATTGCTCTAGTATTGTCACAAAAGATTTTCATTGGACCCGATGCACTAGATATTACACCTAGATCGGAAATGAACTGCTTCATCCAGACTCCTTCATTTGCTGCTTCCAAAGTAGCTATGTACTCCGCTTCACACGTAGATCCCACCGCGATGCTTTGCTTGGAACTGCACCAACTGGCAGCTCCACCATTCAAAATAAATACGTATCCGGTTTGTGACTTAGATTCATCCGGATCAATGTCAAAACTAGCATCAATGTAACCATTTACGACGAGCTCTTTGTCACCTCCATAAACAAGAAACATATCATTGGTCCTTTTCAGGTACTTTAGGATGTTCTTGACCGCTGTCCAATGATCCACTCCTGGATTACTTTGGTACCTCCCTGCCAGACTTATGACAAGGCACACATCAGGTCTGGTATAGAACATAGCATACATGATAGAACCTACAGCTGAGGCATAGGGAATGACTTTCATTTTCTCTCTATCTTCCGAAGTGGTCGAGCATTGAGTCTGACTCAATTTCGCACCTTGCAATACAGGCAAGAACCCTTTCTTTGACTGATCCATTTTGAACTTCTTGAAAACTTTTTCAATGTATGTGCTTTGTGAAAGTCCTATTAAGCGTCTTGATCTATCTCTATAGATCTTGATGCCCAATATATAAGCAGCTTCACCGAGGTCTTTCATTGAATTTTTTATTCCAGTATCCTTTTATGCTATCCAGAAATTTTACATCATTTCCAATCAACAATGTGTTATCCACATATAATATTAGAAAATCTATAGAGCTCCCACTCACTTTCTTGTAAATACAGGCTTCTCCAAAAGTCTGTATAAAATCATATGCTTTGATCACCTCATCAAAGCGTATATTCCAACTCCAAGATGCTTGCACCAGTCCATAGATGGATCGCTGGAGCTTGCACACTTTGTTAGCACCTTTAGGATCGACAAAACCTTCTGGTTGCATCATATACAACTCTTCTTTAAGAAATTCATTAAGGAATGCAGTTTTGACGTCCATTTGCCAGATTTCATAATCATAAAATGTGGCAATTGCTAACATGATTTGGACAGAGTTAAGCATCACTACGGGTGAGAAAGTCTCGTCGTAAACTCCTTGAACTTGTCGAAAACCTTTTGCAACAAGTCGAGCTTTATAGACAGTAACATTACCATCATCATCAGTCTTCTTCTTGAAGATCCATTTATTCTCTATGGCTCACCGATCATTGGGCAAATCCACCAAAGTCCACACTTTGTTCTCATACATGGATCCTATCTCAGATTTCATGGCCTCAAGCCATTAATGGGAATCTGGGCTCATCATAGCTTCTTCATAGTTCATAGGTTCGCCATGGTCTAGACATGACTTCCAGAACATGATTACCATACCACTCTGGTGTCGATCGTGTTTTGGTTGACCTACGAGGTTTGGTAGTAACTTGATCTGAAGTTTCATGATCATCATCATTAGCTTCCTCTCTAGTTGGTGTAGGCATCACGGGAACGGATTTATCTGATGAGATACTTTCCAAATTGAGTGAAGGTACAATTACCTCATCAAGTTCTACTTTCCTCCCACTCACATCTTTCAAGAGAAACTCCTTCTCTAGAAAGGTTCCATTCTTGGCAACAAAAATCTTGCCTTCGGATCTGCGGTAGAAGGTGTACCCAATTGTTTCCTTAGGGTATCCTATGAATACGCACTTCTACGATTTGGGTTTGAGCTTACGGCTGAAACCTTTTCACATAAGTGTCGCAACCCCAAACTTTAAGAAACGACAACTTAGGTTCATTGCCAAACCACAGTTCATACGGTGTCATCTCAACGGATTTAGACGGTGCCCTATTTAATGTGAATGGAGATGTCTCTAATGCATAACCCCAAAGGATAGTGGTAAATCGGTAAGAGACATCATAGATCGCACCATATCTAATAAAGTACGGTTATGCCGTCTGGACACACCATTACGCTGTGGTGTTCCAGGTGGCGTGAGTTGTGAAACTATTCCACATTGTTTTAATGAAGGCCAAACTCGTAACTCAAATATTAGCCTCCGCGATCAGATCGTAGAAACTTTATTTTCTTGTTACGATGAGTCTCCACTTCTCTCTGAAATTCATTGAACTTCTAAAATTTTCCAGACTTGTGTTTCATTAGGTAGATATACCCATATCTGCTCAAATCATCTATGAAGGTTAGAAAATAACGATACCCGCCGTGTGCCTCAACACTCATTTGATCGCATACATCGGTATGTATTATTTCAAATAAGTCATTGGCTCGCTCCATTGTTACGGAGAACGGAGTTTTAGTCATCTTGCCCATGAGGCATGGTTTGCAAGTATCAAATGATTCATAATCAAGTGATCCCAAAAGTCCATATGCATGGAGTTTCTTCATGCGCTTTACACCAATATGACCTAAACGGCAGTGCCACAAATATGTTGCACTATCATTATGAACTTTGCATCTTTTGGCATCAATATTATGAATATGTGTATCACCACAATCGAGATTCAACAAAAATAGACCACTCTTCAAGGGTGCATGACCATAAAATATATTACTCATATAAATAGAACAACCATTATTCTCTGATTTAAATGAATAACCGTCTCGCACTAAACAAGATCCAGATATAATGTTCATGCTCAACGTTGGCACCAAATAACAATTATTCAGGTCTAAAACTAATCCCGAAGGTAGATGTAGAGGTAGCGTGTCGACGGCGATCACATTGACCTTGGAACCATTCCCGATGCGCATTGTCACGTCGTCCTTAGCCAATCCTCGTTTAATCTGTACCTCCTATTTCGAGTTACAAATATGGGCAACCGAACAAGTATCAAATACCCAGGCACTACTACAAGCATTAGTAAGGTACACATCAATAACATGTATATCAAATATACCTTTGTTCACTTTGCCATCATTCTTATCCGCAAAATACTTGGGGCAGTTCCACTTCCAGTAACCAGTCCCTTTGCAGTAGAAGCACTCAGTTTCAGGCTTGGGTCCAGCTTTGGGCTTCTTCCCGGGAGTGGAAACTTGCTTGCCATTCTTCTTGAAGTTCCATTTCTTTCCCTTGCCCTTTTTCTTGCAACTAGTGGTCTTGTTAACCATCAACACTTGATGCTCCTTCTTAATTTCTACCTCCGCAACTTTGAGCATTGCGAAGAGCTCAAGAATTGTTTTCTCCATTCCTTGCATATTATAGTTCATCACGAATCCTTTGTAGCTTGGTGGCAGCACTACAAAAAAAAAGACACATCCATTACATTTTGGGCCGAACAATTTTTTTTCTGTCATACATATGACACTTCTATGACGATAATTGTGACAAAACCCGGTATCATCATAGATGTGGTGGGCTCCTACTTCTATGACAAAAAATCATGACAGAAAATGGGCTTTTCGTCCTGGGCGGGCCGGAGACGCAGCTGCATGACATTCTTTGGGCCGTCCATGACGGAAAAAACCGTGGTAGAAGCGAGGGCGAGGAAAATTTCCGGGAGTTCCCGGTTATTGTGGGAGGTCGGGGGCCGAGCGATGCGCGTTTCTCTCGTACACGTACGTGTGTGTGTGCGAGGCATTGGCTCTAACTGATCCCGAGCGAGGCGTTGGGCTCTAACTGAACCCGAGCGATTGCACTGCAGGCTACGCGTTACTGAACCCGAGCGATCGATCGATGGCTGTTAACTGAACCCGATCAAGCGATTCCTTCACTACTGCTGCTAACTGAAGCCGATCAATTGGATGAACAGTGAGCATTGCAGGGGGGGGGGGGTTGGATGAATAGTGAGCGGTGGCATTTCCTCTGGATGAACAGGACCCCGTGGTGTGGAGGGCTGGATGAACAGTAAACGATGGAGGGGTTGTTGAACAGGACCCTGATACGTCTCCAACGTATCTATATTTCTTGATTATTCCATGCTATTATATTACCTGTTTTGGATGTTTATGGGCTTTATTTTACACATTTATATCATTTTTGGGACTAACCTACTAACCGGAGGCCCAGTCCGTATTGCTGTTTTTTTGCCTATTCTAGTATTTTGAAGAAACGGAATATCAAACGGAGTCCAAACGGAATGAAACCTTCGGGAGCGTGATTTTTGGAACGAACGTGATCCAGAGGACTTGGAGTGCAAGTCAAGAAACAGCCGGAGCCTCCACGAGATAGGAGGGCGCCCCCCCTCTAGGGCGCGCCCCTGTCTCGTGGGCCCCTCGGGCATCCACCGACGTACTTCTTCCTCCCATATAAGCCTACGTACCCCGAAAACATCCAGGAGCCACCTGAAGAAATATTTCTGCCACCGTAACCTTCTGTATCCGCGAGATCCCATCTTGGAGCCGTCGCCGGCGTTCTGCCGGAGGGGGAATCCACCACGGAGGGCTTCTACATCAACATCCTTGCCCCGCCGATGAGTTGTGAGTAGTTTACCACAGACCTATGGGTCCATAGTTATTAGCTAGATGGCTTCTTCTCTCTTTTTGGATCTCAATACAATGTTCTCACCCTCTCTTGTGGAGATCTATTCGATGTAATCTCTTTTTGCGGTGTGTTTGTCGAGATCTGATGAATTGTGGGTTTATGATCAGATTTATCTATGGATATTAATTGAATCTTCTCTGAATTCTTTTATATGATTGAGTTATCTTTGCAAGTCTCTTTGAATTATCGGTTTTGTTTGGCCTACTAGATTGATCTTTCTTGCCATGGGAGAAGTGCTTAGCTTTGGGTTCAATCTTGTGGTGATCTTACCCAGTGACAGAAAGGTTTGCAAGACACGTATTGTATTGTTGCCATCGAGGATAAAAAGTTGGGGTTTATATCATATTGCTTTAGTTTATCCCTCTACATGATGTCATCTTGCTTAATGCGTTACTCTGTTCTTATGAACTTAATACTCTAGATGCATGTTGGATAGCGGTCGATGTGTGGAGTAATAGTAGTAGATGCAGGCAGGAGTCAGTCTACTTGTTATGGATGTGATGCCTATATACATGATCATGCCTAGATAACGTCATAATTATTCGCTTTCCTATCAATTGCTTGACAGTAATTTGTTCACCCACCGTAATACTTATGCTCTTGAGAGAAGCCACTATTGAAACCTATGGCCCCCGGGTCTATCTCTTATCATATTTGCTTTCAATCTACTTTTATTTGCATCTTTATTTTCCGCATCTATATTATAAAATACCAAAAATATATTTATCTTATCATACTATCTCTATCAGATCTCACTTTCGCAAGTGGCCGTGAAGGGATTGACAATCCCTTTGTTTCGTTGGCTGAGAGTTCTTTGTTTGTTTGTGTAGGTTCGTGGGACTTGTTGAGAAGCCTCCTACTGGATTGATACCTTGGTTCTAAAAAACTGAGGGAAATACTTACGCTACTATTGCCGCATCACCCTCTCCTCTTCGAGGAAAACCAACGCAAGCTCAAGACGTAGCAAGAAGGATTTCTGGTGCCGTTGCCGGGGAGGTTCTCGCTCTAGTCAAGACATACCAAGTACCCATCACAAACTCATCTCCCTCGCATTTACATTATTTGCCATTTTCCTCTCGTTTTCCTCTCCCCCACTTCACCCTTGCTGTTTTATTTTCCCTCTCTTTTCCATTTGCCGTTTTCTGTTTGCTTGTGTGTTGGATTACTTGTTGCCATGGCACAAGATAATACCAAGTTGTGTGATTTCTCGAATACCAATAATAATGATTTCCTTAGTACTCTAATTGCTCCTCTTAATGATGTTGAGTCTTGTGAAATCAATACTGCTTTGCTGAATCTTGTTATGAAAGATCAATTCGCCGGCCTTCCTAGTGAAGATGCCGCTACTCATCTAAACAATTTTGTTGATTTGTGTGATATGCAAAAGAAGAAAGTTACAGATAATGATAATGTTAAATTGAAGTTATTTCTGTTTTCACTTAGAGATCGTGCTAAAGTTTGGTTTTCGTCTTTGCCTAAAAATAGTATTGATTCTTGGAACAAGTGCAAAGATGCTTTTATCTCTAAGTATTTTCCTCCCGCTAAGATCATCACTCTTAGGAATGATATTATGAATTTTAAACAACTTGATCATGAGCATGTTGCCCAATCTTGGGAAAGAATGAAATTGATGATTCGCAATTGCCCTACTCATGGTTTGAATTTATGGATGATCATACAAAATTTTTATGCCGGTTTGAACTTTGCTTCTAGAAATCTTTTAGATTCGGATGCCGGATGCACTTTTAGGGAAATCACTTTAGGAGATGCTACAAAACTTCTTGATAACATTATGGCTAATTATTGTCGATGGCACACCGAAAGATCTTCTAGTAAAAAGGTGCATGCTATAGAAGAAATCAATGTTTTGAGTGAAAAGATGGATGAACTTATGAAATTGTTTGCTACTAAAAATACTCCTTTTGATCCCAATGATATGCATTTGTCTGCTTTGATTGAGAATAATAATGAATCTATGGATGTGAATTTTGTTGGTAGGAATAGTTTTGGAAACAATGCTTATATAGGAAACTTTAATGCTAGACCGTTCCCTAGTAATTCCTCTAATAATTATGGAAATTCCTACAATAATTCTTATGGTAATTTCAATAAGATGCCCTCTGATTTTGAGAATAGTGTGAAAGAATTTATTATTTCTCAAAAGAATTATAATGCTTTTCTTGAAGAAAAATTGCTCAAAGTTGATGATTTGGCTAGGAACATTGATAGACTTTCACTTGATGTTGATTCTCTCAAACTTAGATCTTCTCCTCCTAAGCATGATATCAATGAGTCTCTCAAAGCAATGAGAATTTCCATTGACGAGTGCAAGGAAAGAACCGCTAGATTGTGTGCTAAGAAAGATAGCTCTATAAAAGCATGTTCTTCTAGTTTCCATGAAAATAATGATGAGGATCTTAAAGTTATTGATGTGTCCCCTATTAGATCTTTGTTTTGCAATATGAATCTTGATAATTATGGGACTGATGATGAGTCAACTTTACCTAGAAGGCGTCCCAAAAATTGGGAGTTTTTAGATCTTGATGCTAAATTTGGAAAAAGTGGGATTGGAGAGGTCGTGACTTTAAATAGCATTGAACCCACTATCTCGGATTTCAAGGAATTTGATTATGATAATTGTTCTTTAGAAAGTTGTATTTCCTTGTTGCAATCCGTTGTTAATTCTCCACATGCTTATAGTCAAAATAAATCTTTTACCAAACATATCGTTGATGCCTTGTTGCAATCTTATGATAAAAACTTAATTTAGAAGTTTCTATACCTAGAAAACTTAATGATGAGTGGGAACCTACTATAAAGATTAAAATTAAAGATCATGAGTGTTTTGCTTTGTGTGATTTGGGTGCTAGTGTTTCCATGATTCCGAAAACTTTATGTGATATTCTAGGTTTCCATGATCTTGATGATTGCTCTTTAAATTTGCACCTTGCGGATTCCACCATTAAAAATCCAATGGGAAAGATAAATGATGTTCTAATTGTTGCAAATAGAAATTTGGTGCCCATTGATTTTATCGTCCTTGATATAGATTGCAATCTTTCTTGCCCTATTATTCTTGGTAGACCTTTCCTTAGAACGATTGGTGCGGTAATTGATATGAAGGAAGGGAATATTAGATTCCAATTTCCATTAAAGAAAGGCATGGAGCACTTTCAAAGAAAGAAAGTCAAATTACCTTATGAATCTATCATGCGGGCTACTTATGAATCAAGTGCCAAAGATGGCACTCGTTAGATCTATCTTCGTTTTTATGCCTAGCTAGGGGCGTTAAACGATAGCGCTAGTTGCGAGGCAACCCAATTTTCTTTGTGTTCATTGTTTTTGTTCCTGTTTAGTGTTAAATTTTGTTTCTACTTTCTGTTTAGATGCGTTTTCATGTTTTATTTAGTGTTTGTGCCAAGTAGAACCTATAGGATAACCTATGATATGAGTTGATTTGACTCTGCTGAAAAACAGAAACTTTGCGCTCACGAGAAAAAATTCAACAAATCACAGGAACGAGCTTTTGCATTGATTATTTTTTCTGCTGATCAATAAACAAATTGTGTAGGACTTCCTAGTTTGGTAGGATTTTTGAGATTCCAGAAGTTTGCGTTAGTTACAGATTGCTACAGACTGTTCTGTTTTTGACAGATTCTGTTTTTCGTGTGTTGTTTGCTTATTTTGATGCATCTATGGATAGTATGTAAGGGTATGAACTATAGAGAAGTTGTAATACAGTAGGTTTAACACCAAAATAAATAAATAATGAGTTCATTACAGTACCTTATGTGGTGGTTTTGTTTTCTTTCACTAACGGAGCTTATAAGATTTCCTGTTGAGTTTTGTGTTGTGAAGTTTTCAAGTTTTGGGTAAAGCTTTTATGGACTATGGAATAAAGGATGACAAGAGCCAAAGCTTGGGTATGCCCAAGGCACCCCAAGATATTCAAGGATAGCCAAAAGCCTAAGCTTGGGGATGCCCTGAGAAGGCATCCCCTCTTTCATCTTCGTTCATTGGTAACTTTACTTGGAGCTATATATTTATTCGCCACATGATATGTGTTTTGCTTGGAGCGTCGTGTGTTATATTAGTCTTTGCTTGTTAGTTTACCACAATAATCCTTGCTGTACACACCTTTTTGGAGAAGCCTATTTGATTAGAAATTTCTAGAATACTCCATGTGCTTCACTTATATCTTTTGAGCTTGATAGTTTTTGCTCTAGTGCTTCACTTATATCTTTTAGAGCACGGTGGTGTCTTAATTTTGGAGAAATTGCTAGTCTCTCATGCTTCACTTATATCATTTTGAGAGTCTTTTAGAACAGCATGGTATTTGCTATAATTATAATTTGGTCCTAGAATGATGAACATCCAAGTTGGGTATAATAAAAACTATCATAGAAAATGAATTGGATGCTAGGATCAATTTGATGCTTGATAATTGTTTTGAGATATAAAGGTAGTAATGTTAGGATCATGCTAGTGGATAATTATGAAATTAAGAAATAATGTTGTTGAAGTCGCAAGTCCCGTAGCATGCACGTATGGTAAAAGTTGTGTGACAAATTTGTTGCATGGGGTGCTCTTTTGAGTGTCTTCCTTATGAGTGGCAGTCGGGGACGAGCGATGGAATTTTTTCCTACCAATCTATCCCTCTTGGGGCATGCTTAGTAGTACTTTTCTTCGAGGGCGAAGTAGATTTTTGCAATAAGTATATGAGTTCTTTATGACTAATGTGAGTCCCTGGATGTACGCACACTCATCCTTCCACTTAGCTAGCCTCTATTTTACCGCACAATTTTCGCCGGTAGCATAAACCCATTATTTACCTTCCTCAAAACAGCCACCATACCTACCTATTATGGCATTTCCATAGCCATTCCGAGATATATTGCCATGCAACTTTCTACCGTTCCGTTTATTATGACACATT
Source organism: Triticum dicoccoides (assembly GCF_002162155.2). NCBI lineage: Eukaryota > Viridiplantae > Streptophyta > Magnoliopsida > Poales > Poaceae > Triticum > Triticum dicoccoides. The sequence goes on along the minus strand of NC_041387.1, from coordinate 667,139,567 downwards.
TCATCATTGTCATATTGCTTTTTGCATGATCATGTAGTTGACATCGTATTTGTGGCAAGGCCACCTTCATAATTTTCATACATGTCACTCTTGATTCATTGCATATCCCGGTACACCACCGGAGGCATTCATATAGAGTCATATTTTGTTCTAGCTTTGAGTTGTAATTCTTGAGTTGTAAATCCATAAAAGTGTGATGATCTTCATTATTAGAGCATTGTCCCAGTGAGGAAAGGATGATGAAGACTATCCCCCACAAGCCGGGATGGGACTTAGGACTTTATAAAAATAAAAGAGGCCAAAGAAGCCCACAAAAGAAAAAAAGAAAAAGAAAAAAAAGAGAAAGAAAAAAGAAAAAGAAAAAAAGGGAAAAAGAAAAAGAAAAAAAATAAAATGAGAGAAAAAGAGAGAAGGGACAATTGCTACTATCTCTTTTTCCACACTTGTGCTTCAAAAAAATAGCACCATGATCTTCATGATAGAGAGTCTCATATGTTGTCACTTTCATATACTAGTGGGAATTTTTCATTATAGAACTTGGCTTGTATATTCCAATGATGGGCTTCCTCTAGTGGGAATTTTTCATTATAGAACTTGGCTTGTATATTCCAATGATGGGCTTCCTCAAAATGCCCTAGGTCTTTGTGAGCAAGCAAGTTGGATGCACACCCACTTAGTTTCTTTTGTTGAGCTTTCATACATTTATAGCTCTAGTGCATCCATTGCATGGCAATCCCTACTCACTCACATTGATATCTATTGATGGGCATCTCCATAGCCCGTTGATATGCCTAGTTGATGTGAGACTATCTTCTCCCACTTTTTGTCCTTACAACCACCATATTAGACCACCATAGTGCTATGTCCATGGCTTGCGCTCATGTATTGTCTAAGAGTTGAAAAGCTGAAGCGCGTTAAAAAGTATGAACCAATTGCTCGGCTCGTCATCGGGGTTGTACATGATGGGAGTATTGTGTGTGATGGAAATGAAGCATGGCCTAACTATATGATTTTGTAGGGATAAGCTTTCTTTGGCTATGTTATTTTGATAGGACATGACTATTTGTTAGTATGCTTTGAAGCATTATCATTTTATGTTTTATGAGCTTTTATCTTGAGACATTTGGATCTGAACATTCATGCCACAATAAAGAAAATTATATTGAGAATTATGCTAGGTAGCATTCCACATCAAAAATTTCTTTTTTTATCATTTACCTACTTGAGAACGAGCATGAATTAAGCTTGGGGATGCTTGATACGTCTCCAACGTATCTATAATTTTTGATTGTTCCATGCTATTATATTACCTGTTTTGGATGCTTATGGGCTTTATTTTACACATTTATATCATTTTTGGGACTAACCTACTAACCGGAGGCCCAGTACGTATTGCTGTTTTTTTGCCTATTTCAGTATTTCGAAGAAACGGAATATCAAACGGAGTCCAAACGGAATGAAACCTTCGGGAGCGTGATTTTTGGAACGAACGTGATCCAGAGGACTTGGAGTGCAAGTCAAGAAACAACCAGAGCCTCCACGAGATAGGAGGGCGCGCCCCTGTCTCGTGGGCCCCTCGGGCGTCCACCGACGTACTTCTTCCTCCCATATAAGCCTACGTACCCTGAAAACATCCTGGAGCCACCTGAAGAAATATTTCCACCACTGTAACCTTCTGTATCTACGAGATCCCATCTTGGAGCCGTCGCCGGTGGTCTGCCGGAGGGGGAATTCACCACGGAGGGCTTCTACATCAACATCCTTGCCCCTCCGATGAGTTGTGAGTAGTTTACCACAGACCTACGGGTCCATAGTTATTAGCTATATGGCTTTTATCTTTTTGGGTCTCAATACAATGTTCTCCCGCTCTCTTGTGGATATCTATTCGATGTAATCTCTTTTTGCAGCGTGTTTGTCGAGATCCGATGAATTGTGGGTTTATGATCATATTTATCTATGGATATTTATTGAATCTTCTCTGAATTCTTTTATATGATTGAGTTATCTTTGCAAGTCTCTTCGAATTATCGATTTGGTTTGGCCTACTAGATTGATCTTTCTTGCCATGGGAGAAGTGCTTAGCTTTGGGTTCAATCTTGCGGTGATCTTACCCAGTGACAGAAAGGGTTGCAAGACATGTATTATATTGTTGCCATCGAGGATAAAAAGATGGGGTTTATATCATATTGCTTGAGTTTATACCTCTACATCATGTCATCTTGCTTAATGCGTTACTCTGTTCTTATGAACTTAATACTCTAGATGCATGCTGGATAGCGGCGATGTGTGGAGTAATAGTAGTAGATGCAGGCAGGAGTCGGTCTACTTGTTATGGATGTGATGCCTATATACATGATAATGCCTAGATAACGTCATAATTATTCGCTTTTCTATCAATTGCATGACAGTAATTTGTTCACCCACCGTAATACTTATGCTCTTGAGAGAAGCCACTAGTGAAACCTATGGCCCCCGGGTCTATCTCTTATCATATTTGCTTTCAATCTACTTTTATGTGCATCTTTATTTTCTTCATCTATATTATAAAATACCAAAAATATGTGTATCTTATCATACTATCTCTATCAGATCTCACTTTCGCAAGTGGCCGTGAAGGGATTGATAACCCCTTTGCCGCGTTGGTCGCGAGTTCTTTGTTTGTTTGTGTAGGTTCGTGGGACTTGTTGAGAAGCCTCCTACTGGATTGATACCTTGGTTCTCAAAAACTGAGGGAAATACTTACGCTACTATTGCTGCATCACCCTCTCCTCTTCGAGGAAAACCAATGCAAGCTCAAGACGTAGCAGACCCCGTGGTGTGGAGGGCTGGATGAACAGTAGACGATGGAGGGGTGCCGGTGGAGGGGTGGTTGAACAGGACCCCGTGGTGTGGAGGGCTGGATGAACAGTAGACGGTGGAGGGGTGCCCATGGAGGGGTGATTGAACAGCACCCCGTGGTGTGGAGGGCTGGATGAAGAGTAAACGGTGGAGGGGTTTCCGTGGAGGGGTGGTTGAACAGTAGTCGGTGGAGTAGCATGCGGTGGAGGCTGGATGAACAGGAGCCCGTGGAGGCTGGAGGAGGTCGACGGTGGTGATGAACAGTATCCCGTGGAGTCCCGTTTTGCGGTACGCCACACCCGTCCCGATGAACAGGACCCTCGTTTCGACCGTAGTGCTCCAACACAAGTCCGTTTCGTTCGTTTTGCGGTACGCCACACCCCTCCCGATCAACAGGACCCCTGTTTCGACCTTATGAGGTCCATTTCCTCCGTTTTGCAGTACGCCACACCCCTCCCGATCAACATGACCCCCGTTTCGACCGTAGGAGGTCCGTCTCCTCCGTTTTGCGGTACGCCAGACCCCTCCTTATCAACAGGACCCCATTCTGAACGTAGGAGGTCTGTTTCCTCCGTTCTACGGTACGCCAGACCTCGTTTCCATCGCCTGTTCCGTCCAAGGCCTCCCGATGAACACGACCACGCATTCCGGTCTGACCCAGCCGGTTGGCTCCCCATGAACACGACGATGACGTTGTTTCTCCGTTCTGACCCAGCCATGTACACGAGCCCTGGCCGTACGTATGCGCGTGTAGGCGTTCGAGACCCTGCCCGTATGTGCGTACATGGCCGTATTTTCTTTCTTGCACCCTGGCAGCTGTACGTACGTGTACATGCTACGTGCGCGCCTCTACTACGACACGTACGTGCCTCTACTACGACACGTGCACGCCTCTATATCGACTAGTATATATGTACGTACACGTTCGCGACCAGAATGAAAATGCTACGTACGCTTCGACCAGGTGGGTCCCGACTGTCACGCACTTCCTTGCCTGCGAAGATGTAGTTGGTGGGTCCCAGCAGTCAGGGGGGCGAATCGTTTTGGTTTTTTTTCTTTGCCCGGACGCACTTCCTTGCATGCGAAGGTGTAGCTGGTGGGTCCTAGCAGTCAGGGGGGAAACATTTTTTTCACGAAATACGGTGGCCCGTATGGTGGGTCCCTGCTGTCAGGTGGAGGAATAATTATTTTGCGCGTAATAAGGAGGCACTTCCTTGCGGCTGCCGTGGACCCAGCTGTCAGCCTCTCCACGCACAGTACTCTTCCGATGGAAGTCGGTCGTTGACCACATTGACCACGCCGCGCCGAGAGCACCACAGCGGTGGACGATGGCGAGGCCTAGGAAGGGGACGATGCAGAGCCGGGGAAGACGCAACAGTGGATGCCCATGCGAAGAGGAGTACGAGTGTTCACTGGTTCGGCTGCGGTGTGAGGCTGCCGTGGCCGCAGAATAACAGGGGGTGTGGGTGAGTAGAGGGATGGCCTGGCCAGCGGTGGGAGTAGTAGGGGGCGGTGAGGCCTTCGCAGCATCACAGCCGGCCACGGGAGGCAGGAGCATGCGGCACGACCGGCGCTGCTTTGGGCGGCTGGAGCACGAAGACCAGAGGTTGAAGAAGCACTACGGCTGTTGGATGGACATCGTACGGTCACTGGAGCTAGAATCATTCATATTGACTAAGTTGACAAAGCCCTCCGTCCCCATAAACTTAGTAGGCCCACAAGTCAGCCTCCCACCAAAGTGAGTCCCAGCTAGCAGGGGGAGTATTCATTTTTTTGTGCGTAATAAGGAGGCATTTCTGGTGGGTCCAAGCTGACAGCGGGGGAACATTTTTTTCGCAAAATACAGAGACCCTTCCGGTGGGTCCCAGATATCAGGTGGAGGAATCATTATGTTGCGCGTAATAAGGAGGCATTTTCTTGTATGGGCCCCTACTGTCAGCCTCTTCCGATGGCTGTTGTTTTTGTTGACCATGTTGAGCTCGCCGCGCCGAGAGCACAAACGCGGTGGACAAGGGCGAGGCCCAGGAAGAGAACCACCCGGAGCCGGTGAAGCCACCGCAACGGATGCCCACGCTGAGGGGAGAACGAGCACTGACGTCGCTGGAAAATAACAGGATGTGTGGGTGGTTAGAGGGATGGCCTGGCGGCAGCATAGCCAGCCACGGGAGGAGGGAGCAGGCAGTCCCGCCGGCGCTGGTTTGGGAGGCTGGAGCAAGAAGATCAGAGATTGAAGAAGTACGGCGGCCATTATTGTGTGTTGACTAAGTTGACAAAGCCTTGCATACGCGTTAAATTTTTTTAGGACAACATCATCGTCAACCTAGTAGGCCCATAAGTTAGCCTCCAAATCTGTGGAAAACAGCATACAACCCATTAGCCATTATTTTCAATAATTTACACCCATTTGTTAATTCTTAAGGATATTTGAAGTATTCTTTTTATTAGCATTATAGACCATATATTCTGGGCACTGCTAAAAAATTCAAGGAAATTTTGCATATTCTGGTGGGGTCCGAACTCTTTTAATCACGAAATTTTGAGTCATGTTAAAATATTTTCAAAAAATTATATCAAAATAAAATTCAAAAAACAATTCTCCGCAAAAAAAAGAATGGAATTTAGAATCTTAACTAGCAAGATGCCCGTTCGTTGCACGGAACATGAAGATGCATTTGTATGAGTAGTTTATCTTGTGGGAGAAAAGATGATATTTTAATGTAATTGCCAGTTAACTTTGGTTTTTATAAGAGTATAGAGTAGAGAAATCCTAAAAAAATGATATTTTAATGCAATTGCCGGTTGGCTTTGTTTTAAAAATTTACAGCCCATTTCTTACAACTTATAGCCCGTTCTCTAGGGAAGCCCATTTCTTACTACTTACATCCCTCCTCGTCTTGAAAGATTTGTAGCCCAGCAGGGCTGAGAAAAGCAAGTAGGCCTCAGTTTTGGTATTCTCTGAAAAAAGAACTAGGCTAGCCAATTTCAGAAAATAAAAATATATCAACTGGGCTCGTCATGTGCTTAATAAAAGCGTAATCGTGGGCTAGACGGGCCACAACCCCCGTACAACGCGCAGTTGAGCTCCGTCTCTGAAACTGAAAAACAACTGGGCGAGCTGCTGGGTCCCTGGTGTTATCCGCTCGTTGTGTAATTTTCTTGTTTATTGACTACATTGACAATGGCGTGGAACCTAGTTGTCAAACAATTAGGAGGAATATTTGGCTTGTAATAACGAGGCACCTGCTTGCGAAATGCAATGACCCTGGTGGGTCCCTACTGTCAGCCTCTCCACGTACAGTCATCTCCTGATTCCTCTTGGTTGTTGACCATGTTGACAATGCCAGACGGCGGTGGGCACAACGAGCTAACCAAGGCAGAGAACGACGGCAAGGCCTCGGACGGGAACGAACAACAGCCATGGAAGATGCGGTAGTGTAGTGGCAGGTGGAGGGGAGTACAAGGGCAACAACACGGAAGTCAAGCATACAAATGGTACAAAAAGCCCAAGGATTAATTGTTCATCAAATTTTTAGACAAAACCCAGATTGAACATGACAGTAACATCTAACCCAACCACTCTTTTTTGCAGTCACAAACAAATGGATCGGTCTGATCCATAAAATCAACATCCTGTGCAAAAAAATTTATTTCAGGATGTCTACAACTTATTGTAAATAGAAGCCGAGCATGTTTAGAAGCCCAGTTGTCCACCTGAAACTTCTTTTTTTGCTGTTCAACATGTTCGTCCGTGAGAAATCTCTCGCTGTAAAATTTAAGCCTCATGGACAATAGTAACCTCGCATGCAACAGGAAGAATGTGACAAAGCTTCTGTTTACCTGGTTGGATGCATATCGTCCCATCGTTATTTTCCTCAAACAAATGTCATGAGAATTGAGAAAATCCTTGTGCTTATTACGCCAACGATTGGTTATATGTTTTTCTCCATGTGGTTCTGCCTAAGTAGACATGAAGATTGAAAACAGTTAAGGTCTGAAAAAAGAGTATGTCGAAAGAACGACAGCTGAACAATTAATTCTAGTACAATATATACGGGCTTTCAATGTGCATGAAATCATCACCTCTATGTACAAATTCTCCAGAGATCAAAAGCATCGCAGCAAGCCAATAATTATGTCCAGATCAAAACTATACATTCTGATATATATGATCTTGACAGAATCCAGCAACATTGATAGGCTATCAATGGACGAACTCTTCATTGCGCATATAACATAATATTAGTACCCAAAGTGTACTTCAAGATGATATAAAACTTATGTGTACAAATGAAAAATTCAGCATATGATTACAAATGTGTAGATGATAATATACGGTACCTGAAAAAGTGAGGAGCCAAACACCAACTCCTTGTGATTATTAAACGGGTCACGAATTACACCCAAGGTCTCCAGTTTGGGCGCAGAGACAACAGTTAATTCTGAAGGTGTATAACAATTATGAAGGAGCAACCTTTCAAGTGAAGGGGCATCTTCGATGATGAGATGCTGTCCTTTAAAAGAAATTCCAATGCTTTTAAGGTGAGGTGACTTTATTTGGAGACAACTGACACTGATTTCTATTCCCAAAACAATCAGCAAGCGCTCCAGGGCAGGGCAACTGGAGTGGATTATGGTGTGCAGTGAGGCCTCCAACAGATAAACCACCACAAGCAAAAGTGTTTTTAGCAGTGGGAGTCGAAGTATTTGTACCAGATCGTCTGGTAGATGGCACCGGGCGAAGGTGGTGGTGTGGAGAGAAGAGGAAAACTGCGAGATGGACAACGGTGGTGTGGGCACGAATTCTTGGTATGTTCGTGGTATGAAACTTTCGTGGTAATGGTAGAACTCAAACTGCTGGATTTTTTCGAATTCAGGGGATGTCAGCCAAGTGTCCACCTTGCCGGGTATGGACAGCAGGTAGCTTGTTGGGATGCAGAGGCATTGAACGGGGCCCTGCTGGTGAGAAGAGACAATGGCTCTAAGGAGATCAAATTCAGGAAGGACGGATATCTGACGACAGTCGAGATTGAGGGGCATGGTGCGCCACCGAGTTGAGATGACTTGTGTGCGGCAGCAATCCTTGGTGGGTTGAAACGAGATGATCTCCTCAAGGATGACGCCCGGGAGATCGCTGATGCGGTCCACCGGAGATTCTACCAGTTCCTCAGATCCGAGTGGGGAGGGGGGGAGGGCTCGCCGCTTCTCCCCGCGCTACCGGGTGCAGGATCTACAACCGGCGTCGCCGCTGGCGGGAGCCTCATCTTCTTGGTGCTGGGGCCAGCCGACTCCATTTTCCTTGTGGGCGTCGCACCGAGCTCACGGGTGTGAGCAGAGTAGCCAGAGACGAGCCTAGTGGCAGTGCGAGTGGGGAAGAAGGAGGGCTGGGGATTTCTGTAGGAGTGGAAGAAGAGGAGCAGGCGTTTTCTGTACAAGTGAGGAAGAAGGTGAGCGGGTTTTTTTGGACGAGTGAGGAAGATTGGGGAGCGGGGGGAATTGGGTGGGGAGACGGAAGCGGGAGAGCGAGATGTTCGTGTTTATAAGGCCCGTTGCACTAACTACTCGCTTTTTCCCAAGAACCGCTCTCTTCTTTTGCGTTGCTGCACTGGAGCTGGCGCATGGGCTTGGCTGACTGGCCATGCATGCAGGATGCATGTGCTCGCCGGCCACTGCATGCGCCTGGTTTGTTACTAGGACTATTTAATAGGATGGTTATGGAGTAAATTAAGGAGATTTATTTTCTCTATGTGCATCCACCAAATTAGAGGATGCGATACTGGATGCAGACACTCACATTAAACTAACATTCAGAACAACAAAAGTTCAGCATGTCTATGCATCTCAATGATTCACCATACTATAACCAATATACAAAGCTGTGAGAAGGTGTGGAAATAAAGAAAATCGATCGATGCTTCTCTGAGCAAAGGGCCTCCCTGCGCACGCATTAATTTCCTGGGCATGCTTGTTTCTTCTCAATGTTGCGAGCACTTTGAGCATGTTGGCAACTCCACAGCTAGCTAGCTGCCTCATCTTGCAATTGATACTGACACATTTGCAGCAAACACATGAGGCAATAGAGATGACTGAACATGGGTCCATATTGTGCAGTTCCCCTGATATCATATTCATTGTCCTGAATCTGAAAAGATAGGAAAACAGTAGCTATACTTAAGTGGTGTTGCAAAACAGTAGCACATATCAATAGCTCGGCATGACAAAACACGATCATCTGGACGAAGGGGATACTGACCTGCCTGAGGAAGATTACATATAATTTCATAAGTCCTTGGTTGATTTCCACCTTCGGCTGCACTGCTTGTTTGCTCCTTCACACATGACAAGATCGTTCCGCACTGCATTCAACAAGTCAACGTACGAATAAGCTAATTTCATCTTGCGGTGGTAATTGTACCTAGTTACGAATGTAGGAATACCTGGAGCACCATGAGGTTAGCTGACAGTAGGTAGATGCAGCCATATAAATTTTGTGCGGTGCTACAAAAATTGTGGTTTGTATCCCTTCCCATTATGAGAATTCTTCTTGAAGTTGGTAGAATGTGACGGCTTGTTCTTTGCGTCAAACTTGCCTTTCCCCTGAGATTTGTTCTTGTTGTTTTGGGGCTGGTTGGGATGGAAGTTCTTCTCGTGTACCATGTGGGCACTAGAAGCTCCCTCAGCGACCCGAGCACGTGTGTCTTTTGCTCTCGCCTTCTCCTCAAAATCAAGAGTGCTAATGAGATTCAAAACAGAAAACTCATGTCTCTTGTTTTTCAGAGAAGTAGCAAAATCGTTCCACGAAGGTGGAAGCTTGCAATGATGGTCCCAGCAACAAATTTTCCCGGCAACACACACTTAAAGTACTCAAGTTCCTTAGAGAGTGACTCTATCTCATGAGTCTGCTGAACAACAGAGCGCTCATCAGTCATCTTGTAGTCACATAATTGCTCCATGACGTACAACTCGTTGGCAGCGCCCGAGGGCCCAAACGTGGCCTCGAGCGCAGCCCACATGTCTTTGCCGCTGTCAAACGACATATATGAATCCATAATGGAATCGTCAAGAACACTCAGCAGGGAGGCTTTGAAGAGGGTATCCATGTTCCGAAAAGCTTCCTACTGTGTAGGATTAAGATCGCCCTTAGGTTTACCCTTAGTGGCGTCATAGCAATACATGATATGAAACCAATATACTGCTCTTGTGCGCCATCTTTTATATTGCACCCCCTTAAAAGTAGGCGGCTTCAAAAGCGCAGCAAAACCACTCGGAGTAAATTGCTTGTAATCAGGTTTTTGGATTGGATTGTTGAATATATGAGCAATTTAGTATGAGATTTAATCTGAATCAGCAGTAAATAGATCATGAGGACAATTGCAAACATCAAAGTAATGATGCGGACTAAACTAGGAGGACAAAATCACATACTGTACAGCGAGAGCAGAACCGATGTGGTTGATGTTGTCACTCATGTCGTTGATGAAGAGGTTACCGAGGTCGGGGAAGAAGGCTGTCGTTGAGGAAGTCGTCGCTGGCAGCAGTCACAGGAGTGTGCTCCCCAAAAACCTGATCGCCCCTCTCCCGTACAGGATCACGAAAGGCGGGGTTCGGAGGACTGCTGTCCCTTCTCGCAGTGCATGCCGAAAGGAGGGCTGGAGAAGAATTGCATGGCGGCGCTAAGATCTGGAACGGTGCGAAACCATATGATACATCGACGGCTAGGGTAGAGCATGTCAGGTCGGTCGTGCGAGTATAATAGTACTAGGCCTTTGGCCCCCAAACCCCACGTCCAAGTCAATAATAGCTCAAAAAAGTCAATAATAGCCCCACCAAGGTTTGTCTAAAAAACGGAGTAATTAAGGCATCCGTTAGTCCCTTTAGTATAAATACAATATTATTAATAATGGCCCCACCTTTTGTCTCACAAAGTATGTTGGAGTACAACCGGCTACACGTTTACAATCCTCTTCTCTTCTCTCTCCTCTTCTCTCTCCTTCAACTAAGCACAAATACTATATTTAAATCCTTATAGCCTGCTTATGTCATCTAATTGTAGTACTTCCTCTAAAGTTACTATCCACTGTGTAGTCTGAAATGCCGGGCGTGCAGCAGGCGATGCTCTCGGTCGGCGCGCCGCTTCAATGGCGGAAGCAGTGAGAGGTCGCGTCGCCCTGACTTGCCATCAATGTGGAGCGGCAGGCTGAGCTGGCGCCGGGCGGGAAGCGCGTGCGGGAGGGGGGAGGGGTTTTTGTTGGGCCAAGAAGGTGAGAAGCCAACTTGGGATCGGTCCGGACGGGGAAATATCATGTGCTCCCATACTCTGCATATGACACTAGTCTATGTTACTACTCCCTCCTTTCTGGTTTATAGAGATGTTTAGAGTAACATAGTAATATGTTACAATACAAGTTACTCCCCACTATGACCAGCCTTGGCCTCTCCCAGTGCTCCACCATGTATAGCTGCTAAGCCTGCCATGTAGGCATAAAATATGATGTGGCACCAATAAACTAAGCACCTATGCATTGAAGACTTGAGTTACTAAGCCATTTAATGCACTTAGCACCTCATCTAAAGAGCATTAACAGTATAGCCAGTGCCATGTCATCTACAGCCCATCTTATAGTCAACATGTACAATAGTAGATCAAAAGAGTGTATAGTACTACTACTTTTTTATTCTGTGGACCACCTTTCATTCTCACAAAGTGCCTAGGAGGACGTGCTAGAGCTGGCTCTTCACGAAGAGCCCGCTTACCTTCTCTCTCCTCTTCTCTTTCCTCCAACTAAGCAGAAATATACTAGTTTATTCCTTATAGCCCGTTGACTCAGCTGTATTGTACTTGCTCTAAGCACATCTAAGCACTTACTAGCACCCCCTTGACCGTGGACCTAGACGGTGTACGTCACCTTGTGTCTCATAATTTTCCTCGTCATCATCTGAGTCCTAGAAGATCTCATCCACATCATCATTAGCATGCAGCCGCCTTGATAGACAACATGCGCAGAAGGAGTAGAGGCGACTGAGGACGCACCACCACCACCTCGTGAGCACTCCGTATGTGCTCGTGTGCATGCAGCGTGCGTGTTTTTCCATCGGTGCTAGCTCTAAGGCCGAGGCTGCGGTCGTCTTTGTCTCTGACTAGTAGTTGAGCAACGACGGCAAAGAGGTGCTGCAAGAGATGCGTATGCGCCGTTGCGTGCGAGCTTCGCCGTAGCACGACGAACCGGATGTCCCCGCGGATGGCGCACGCCTCCATGCAGCCGAGTGTGTGCGCATGCATGTGTTATTCACGTGCATTCTGCGGCCGAGCTTGTGTATGTGCGTTGTGTGCTCCATGCTGTGTGCGTATGTGCATGAGTTGGATCGGATGGAGTTAGTGCGTTGGCTTGTGTACATGCGTGGCTGCACATGCGTCCTGTATATGCGTGGCTTGTTGCGTGGTTATCAATAATTCAATATAAACTACTCCCTCCGTTCCTAAATATAAGTCTTTCTAGCCATTTCAAATAGACTACAACATACAGATGTATGTAGACATATTTTAGAGTGTAGATTCACTCATTTTGTTTCGTATGTAGTCCCTTATTGTAATCTCTAAAAAGACTTATACTTGGGAACGGAGGGAGTATAAAACATCTTCAACTTAGCATCCTGATGTACCGTTTCTAGTGGTTAGCGAAAAGTTCATGTTCTTTTGTTTGTTTATAGGTGGGCAGGCGGCAAAAAAACAGGTGAAAACGCGCAAGGTTCCTTGCAGACGCTCCACCGCGGGGTTCCTTGAGCTTCAACTCTTTTCTTTTACATGAGCTTTGTTCACCTTTTCCCAACACGCGAGACATCTAGCATCAAGGTGCATGTGTCATGCAAGAAAATGGAGA